>NC_056732.1:658405790-658608290 GCF_019279795.1 Protopterus annectens
TGCAATCTGAAAGGTGGAAAATATACAGTAGATATGCAGTAGCATGACTCGGTGGACAGCTGCGTTAACAAAATCATAGTCACATGTCAGCATTGCAGAGTATCGGTTCCCATGTATTAGGCAGATGGGAGCAGATTGTATGAGGAACACGCATATAATATGATTACATCACTGGACAGGCCGCCAAGTCCATACAGTTGAACGCCTGCCGTCGCAAAATGGTTACACATACCCGATACTGTAGTCATGTAGTCCGATGTAATACGCATCACAAGGGCTTGCACACACCCAGCATGACTGACAAATGTAAGCAGAAATGTCGGTGAGCGAGTGGCTGTAAGAGTGTTTGTCTACCAGTATGCCAGTAGTGCACTGTCAAAGAAATGTGGAGTCTAAATGGGTATAAGGTGCTGTGACCAGAGGTCAGCAGTGCATAACACTGTGCAAACCCATGCACAACTGCTCCCACCTGCTGGAATGTGCCTTACCCAGTCCGTATCCAAAGGCGTCGGTCTGTCTGCAAACAAAGAACTGCCCTATTCATGTGTTGGTAGCAGTACCCTGCGCACATAGCTCATGTGAATTAACAATAGACCATGGCATATGTACAGACAATAGACGACAAACACACCATACCACTGGTGTATGCATTCCCGGCCGTCCTCTGTTTCAGTGTGTGAGCGTGCCCAGTATGACTGTTATGTATGTTGTCGACCGACATTACCGTCATACCATCATGTGTGTGAGCATGCCAAGTATGGTCAACTGTATCACATGTGTCACATGTCCAGATAGGTAGTGCTGTGTTGCTGACCCCTCCGCTCTACACAGACAAGTGTCATGCTGTGTCTGCAGGGTAGCTAATGGTCATGTGGCATTGACAGTTGCTACATGTCTGCATAGCGTGGGGGGACACCAAACCACAACCACAGTCCTACACAGCACCGTGGGTGGCGCACATGACTCCCACATGTGTAGGTTTGAAGGGGAGGCACAGCTGACAGTTGTACACATCTGCCGCTACTGTACTGGTATGCCAGGTACTCCATGTCAGTGTATGGACCTACCTAAGTTGCTGGTTGGAGGGATGCCAGTGTACATCAGTTCCCAGCTTTAAATACCAGCACAGTGGTGTTGGACGTCCTATCTTACACAACCTACATCAAACTGCATGGCCTGCTGTAGTCTATGTGTGTCTTAGGGGGTTGGGGTCATTCATTGGGCATATCCATAGGCCATTGTATATCATTTGTCTGTATTGGTCCACATCTGTCCAGCTGCATGGAATGTGTGTGGGCTGTACGGACACACATGATGGTCAGCCCATAATCTGCAGTGGGTTAGGACACCTTGTGTACTACTGGCTACCATTGTGACCCCCGTATGTGCTACAGAGGTCATGGTGCCACTATGGATGTGTACTGTCTGCTGCGCTAACATTCGGCCACCACAGTCACTTGTATGCCCACATACATACCATAGCGATGGGTAAATACACATTCTAATACAACTGCCAATTATTAGGTCAATAGACATACCCTGGGTGTGTTCTGGACTTGAGGACAGTGCTGGAAGCTGCCTATGTCGGATGCACACAGTGCAACTCCTATACATGGCCGAGCACAGGTAGTGTCATGTTTGGCATCCATTGTACTGTGTGCGGGTCAGAGAGGGGAAATCCATGGGTACCTACTGTATCAGTGCATATGCCTTGTGTTGCCTCTTTGCCAAGGGCAGGTCATACTGTGCATGGGCTTTCGCCAACTGTGCCCTGCTCAGGTAGTTCCTTCACCAAGTCACACTGTGCCTGTACAGGCTTTGGCAGTGGTATTGGGCTGTGTGGCCCTGCCCCATGCTGTTCCTGCTGCAACTGTTACTGCAGGATACGATTGTGTAGCATAGCAAATACCATAACAACTTGTATGCATGTAGCTAGTGAATACTGCAGAGCTCCACCGGATGTGTCGGGATACCAGAACCGTGAACTGAGCATCCCAAACACATGCACAAGTATATGTCTTGCCTGTGCATCCGCCTCATTATGGTGTCAGTGTTTGTGTATGCATTGCTGATGGGTGTCATCAGCCATGACACCAGTGTTTACCCAGCATCCCCCACTAGGAGACTGTAGGGGATGTCCATATTGGCATTGGTGTGGTACAGCTGTGTCAGAAGCCATATATTGGAATCATCATAGCTTCCAGGGCAGACAGCACACACATTCAATCTCATGCCCTGGCCATCGCATATGGCCTAGCTGTTGGAGGGTATGCCCCTATAGTGACTGTAGGCCCTACCCTGCTCACCGGGTGGTGCTTCGATGTGTATGTGTATGCAGGCTATAGCACCCAGTACCCCAGGGTAGTCATCCATGTGGTTGAACTGATGCATATTGCTGGTCTACTAATCACGTGTGTTGAGGACATGTACGTGCTCACTAGCACGTGTTGACATGGCATCTGTGAAATGGTGCAATACTCTGGATGCAGATGCCTGTGAGATACCCATGATATCCCCAGTTGTGTTGTGTGAGGTACCTGTGGCTAGTACACCTAGGCCAACACATACCATGGTATCCACTGTGATGGGTTTCCCTCGGCCTGTTTGATGTGTCAGGTGTGGCAGGCACAGGTCAACAAGCCGCTGTAGGAGGTCTCTGTCCACCCCATAGTGCTCCACCATCCCCAGCTCATGTAGCCCCTGGTAAGTCACCCTGGGTTTATAAAGTCTTATGTCACCCCAGTAAGGGTTGTTCAGCAGCATACACATCCTCACTGCCCCAGCCTCCTGCACATGTTGGTATATGTTGCCTGCTGCAGCCCTTCTCATTTGGTTGGACTGTGACATGAAATGTCCCCGCAGGTATACACCGGTGGTATAGAGTGCTGACGAAACCTGTGTGTATGCTGCTTGCTCACATTACCATACTGTTCAGGTGTGGGCTGGCCATGTCATCTGCTGATTGTGCTTATCAAGACCTGTTTGTGCAGCCTGTACACCCTGACTACCCCACCACCTCCCAATGTCACCAGGCAGGTATAGACACAACCCTAGCTTAGGCGTTCTAAGGCAGGAGCACTCCTGAGGCACAGTTCTGCAATGTACTTACAGTATGCCTGACCCCCCTCCCATGCTGTCAACTATATTTGAGCACTGCACCCAGCTGACTGCACACATACACTCCAGGGACCTACATCACACCCTGGTGATAAATGGGATACACTATTGTCAACCTCATCTGCATAGTATAGTCTTCTAATGAATGGTTATATGACCCATACTAAAACTCCAAATTAATAACCACTGCTCAGTGTCACTCAGATCCATACACAACTGGCAACAGGTGCCTTACTATCACCATATTCGATGTCCCATGGTCTTCCCAGCAACAAAATAACAGGTGTCTACACAACTACAACCCGTGACTCTGCACACTACAGATAATGTGCATTACCACCACTCCATGGCAGATATACATAGATCCCAGGTTATCACGTACAGATCATCCGGCACAAACATTTAATAGTTCTGATGTCCGCAGACATATATGTTCACATCTATGTCTACCTCTATATCTACATATGCCATATATATTATTTGTATACATATATACATGGACATATATATATATATATATAGATATATATATATATATATATATATATATATATATATATATATATATATATATATATATATATATATATATATATATAGATACATACACACATATGCATGTACACACATATGTAGATATGGCATTTATATCACAACAGTGGACCACATGACAGCAAAGCATTAGACAGGAATGAAAAGGAAACTACATGTGCCACCTGCATCATGTAGTGTTGTTACTATCAAGGCACGTGTGTTTTGTTGCGTCACACAGGTCAGGCCGTATCAAGGGTAAGAGTAGGGCTGCTGACATTTACTCACCAGACCTATTGGCGAATGTATGTGTTGACAGCCCAGTGTCTTGGCAGAATATGCAGGCTATGGACACTATATAGGTCAGCAACAAAACACACTGAACACATCATGCAGCTAACCACCCACAGATATCAATACATACGGTATAACTTTCAAACACACACACCTGCCATGCCTTGGAATCGAGCACCTATCTGTCTAGTCTACCACACTACAGCATTATGCAGAAACAGAACGCGCTACCGGGTTACAGCATCACCGCACTCCCACAGGCATACTTCTAGGTGGATGACATCATCCACAAAGGCAAAGATGCTGATAGGAAATGTATGGGGAGTGAGCCATCTAAAAGCATTACTCTGTCCCCAGGCAACTGGAAACACACACACACACAGACACACACACTTGGCAGGGCTGGGAGTCGAACATACACCTAACTACCTTATCACACTACAGCATTACGCAGTTACAGAACGCACTACCAAGATTACTGGAACACAGCACTCCCAGAGGCATACTTCTAGGTGGATGACATCATCCGCAAAGGCAAAGATGACAATGGGGAATGTATGGGGAGTGAGCCATCTAAAAGCATTACTCTGTCCCCAAGCAGCTGGAAACACACACACACACTTGGCAGGGTTGGGAGTCGAACATTCACTTAACTACCTTATCACACTACAGCATTACACAGTTACAGAATGCGCTACCAAGATTACTGGAACACAGCACTCCCAGAGGCATACTTCTAGGTGGATGACATCATCCGCAAAGGCAAAGACGTCAATAGGGAATGTATGGGGAGTGAGCCATCTTAAAGCATTACTCTGTCCCCAGGCAGCTGGAAACACACACACGCACACTTGGCAGGGCTGGGAGTCAAACATACACTTAACTACCTTATCACACTACAGCATCACGCAGTTACAGAATGCACTACCAAGATTACTAGAACACAGCACTCCCAGAGGCATACTTCTAGCTGGATAACATCATCCGCAAAGGCAAAGACGCCAATAGGGAATGTATAGAGAGTGAGCAGTCTAAAAGCATATTACTGTCCCAAGGTAGACGTAGACAAACACACAGCAGTGGTGTGAGCGGGACAACTGCCTATCTACGGAGCACTATTACAACACTACATAGATACAAGATGCGCCAGAGACAGTACACCCTTCAAGACAGTCAACCAGTGTGTTCAATGTAGGAATCCATCCTGACATGGGGTATGGACATCTGTTGCCTGCATGACCACCATCGCTATACAGCATGTCAACGGCCATGCCCATACACAGAGGCACATAACCGACACAAGGTGTCACTGGGCATGCTCACACACTTAGTATCACACGTCCATTTGGAATGTACTGTGTGTCCATCTACACAATGGCATACTGGGCATGCTCACACACTTAGTAGAAGTGAAGGGCTGTCTTGCATGCACACGGATTCTAAACATGGATGGGCACAGTTTGGAATGTACTGTGTGTCCATCTACACAACGGCGTACTGGGCATGCTCACACACTTAGTAGTAGCGAATGGTTGTCTTGCATGCACATGGATTCTAAACACAGAAGGGCACAGTTTGGAATGTACTGTGTGTCCATCTACACAACGGCGTACTGGGCATGCTCACACAGTAGTAGCGAAGGGCTGTCTTGCATGCACACGGATTCTAAACACGGAAGGGCACAGTTTGGAATGTACTGTGTGTCCATCTACACAACGGCGTACTGGGCATGCATACACTTAGTAGTAGCGAAGGGCTGTCTTGCATGCACACGGATTCTAAACATGGAAGGGCACAGTATGGTGTTACTGTCCCCATGTACATGAAGGCCACTCACATGTACTGACCAGTACACACTCAAGAGCCATCACAGATGTCTCAGGTGCAGATCACAGAGGTAAATGCCGCATTCTACTATGTAGTCCTCAGTCATCACCATGTCCTTGGACCAGCAACACACATCCATACATTACCACAACACCATGTGACTCATGACCAGTGGACTGTACATAGGTTTACAACAACTGTGCAGACTACACATGTACTGACAGGGTTCCATCATGTGTTATGCAATGCAATGATACCAGTGTTCATAACCAGGTTGGCTCTACACATAACAGGGTCCCTGGGTCTTACACAGCTGTAACAGATGACTGTCACTGTACACCAAAGAACACTCATGTTTGGATATGACATACATGTAATCGCAGTGGATATGTACATGGACCACACACACAACACATATGTACACAGCATAGCTTTTGCTGTCCTCCGTGCAGACAACTGGTTACAGCAATCACACGCATGCAGATGGAAGGTAGGTACATGGCTGTTGAATGCTAACAGTACATAAGGTAGCAATGTTGACCGAGGTATCATTCCCTCTGCACTAGTTACCCATGACAACCATCATATCCTACAACAGTCCGTGTGTTATGTATGTCATCACCCATGTCCACCAATTGCAATGCATACAAACATGGCTACATGACAGGCATGTAGGACCAACACACATGTACATATAGTGGTGCATATGCAGCTACCATGCATGTGCAGTAGCTGATGTATGTAATTCATCTGTGCCTAACTACAACATGCAGTTGCAATGCAGCCCCATCATTGACACCTGTATATGGTGAAATACTGGCAGTACGATAGGATGTACATCAGGTATGGATGGATGTGTGTACATAAAGTGGTGATCCATCTTTGCAGATGGATGCTTGCCGAAGACGGCTCACAGGTGTGTCACAAGCCATCCTACCATTACATGTGCAAACAGTACGCTATGTTACTGTTACTTGACGATGAAGACATACAACCTACACAGCGGTCAGGGTGTTACTGACTGTAAGTCACTTGACACCTGTAACACTTACATCATCCCATGTGCATATAGCAGCAGAATTGCCGAAGGTAGCATTGGTACACATAATGCGGCCAATACTGCTGCATGTCTGTCAGACGTATCATCATATAGCAGGTGTATCATTCACAGTACTGCCATGTGTGTTTGCTTGTGTGACCATATATGCCACGTATGGTGGGGAATACATCCCAATTGGTACACACCCCTGTACACTGTTTTAGAGATCTGTACATACAAGCATGATGTAGGCAGAGGTGGTGTGTGTATAACATACATGTCAGCTATCTGTATGTGAATGACATTTGTGGACTCCACAGTGTGTGTGTGTGTGTGTGTGTGTGTGTGTGTGTGTGTGTGTGTGTGTGTGTGTGTGTATGGTTGTCTGATGCATGGAGTGAGGGTGTATGCTACCATACAGAACAGACAGGATCCCTAACTCCTCATGGTGATGCAGTCTACTACCCTGTTGATGCCATCAGTCTCAGCCTTACTGGCTACCTGTACATGTTCATTCTCTGTGTTGCGTTGTGTGGGTGCACAGTACTGTGAGGGTGATTACCACATAGGCAGGGGTCTTCACCTCAACACTATCGAGTGTGCATTATAGTGTTGCTGACCCCGTGAGTGTGGGCATGTTACTGTGTGTTTCTGTGTATGTCTGTATGTGTTCTCATTCTGTAATGTGACAGGCTATTACTGCTACACAGTGACGCCTCATGCTATCAAGTGGCCTCTAATGTTATCATCGGCCAGACCGCTGTGTAAATCCCCCGCACCATGTCAACATACCTGTGATGTGACCTGGTATGGATGTCATGTCTCTAGCCACTGTAGCCTATTAAACAGCCCACATGCTTCTGGATCAGTAGATGTGTGGACATCTGTGGAATGGTAGCCTTTCTAACAGTGAGGTTGAGGCTATGTATAGCATGCTGGTATTGCCATACATGCCTGTGAGTGCTTCACATTTACACATGTGAAACTGCAAACACTGCTACTTATTGGCACATGCAAGTAGACCTTAAGGAGGGAAGCAGGGCATCATTACCAACATGCTGTTACTGTTGTTACCAAGACACATACTGTGAACATACAACAATGCACTCCAACTGCAAATGCTGTAACGTAATGGCACATGCAATTAGACCTTAAGGAGGGAAGCAGGGAATAATTACCAACATGCAGTTACCGTTGTTACCAAGACACATACTGTGAACATATAACAATGCATTATAAATCTTACTACATGGTATGTATGGTGCGTGTCAACAGTATACAACTAATGTAATATACACTTATGTCACTATTCTGTTCACCCTGTGCATCAGACCATATGAGCATGTCCCTGCACCGATGTTGTGGATGACAGGAATGCGGCACAGGCATCATCATATGCACAGGGTGATAATGTTTTTCAGGGGCATAGGCCGCACCAGTGGATGACATCATGTGTGTGGGTAAGGTCCGGTGATCTGATTGGACATGTGTGGTCATTATGCATGTGGGTGTTGCAGTGCCCTACAGATGTTTCTGCTTTGTGCGTATATGTGTGCACACAGTTCTGCCTTTTGTCAGGCCTACACAGGGGTATTATTGACAGCTCCAGATTGTACAGACCAGGATGTACAGCTCACTGTGTCCAGCCATGGCCACGTGACCTGTGCCTGCCAGGGGTTGCACGGGCACTACCAGCTGGAGGTACAGATTGACTACTGTCTGATGACACCTGTCCACTGGAACCGTGTCCCCACTGGGAACGTCCAGGGCCATGTCCACATGGCCTGCTATGTCCTGGTGTGGACAGCGCAGCACCAGCTGCACTGCTACTGCTACCGGCACTATGGGAGCGGGCATATGAGGTGGCTCATTCACGTTGACCTGCACTAGGTGGTGTAGCTGGCCTACGTCCACATGGCCAATGCCTCACTCCTACCAGATGTTCCAGCACAGACAGCTCACGCTCGCGGATTGCCATGCCACTGTCAAGGATTCCAACCATGTTAACCAATCGCCTGTCCAGAACATCAGCAATCTGCTGTTGAGCATTTGCCAATGCCTGGATGTTGTCATTTAGAGTACGGATAGCAGCCCTCTGAAGCCTCTGCCCTTCACTGTTCTGCCATTCAGCACGTGCCTGTGCCACCATTATAGTCTGGAACATGCATCTGGTGACACCAGCTGCTGCGCTCTGTCCTGCAGGTGCATGTCTGCCAGAGGTCCTCCTACGAGCAGCACTGGCCACATGCCTGTATGGCACATCTGCAGTCATTACACTGACACTATGGTGTGGAGACACACCTTCTGTAGCCACCACATGTTCCTGTTCCAAGCTAACACACGCTGACTGTCCTTCCTCTATGGCCACTAATGATGGGGTATGTTTTGGCATGAGAACTGTGTGCGGTGAAGAGGGGGACATAGCTGGGATGGCAACCATTGGCACAGATTCAGACCCTGACAACCCTGCCTGTACCTCATGCATATGT
The DNA here is from genome assembly GCF_019279795.1 of Protopterus annectens. NCBI lineage: Eukaryota > Metazoa > Chordata > Ceratodontiformes > Protopteridae > Protopterus > Protopterus annectens. The sequence continues at coordinate 658,415,088 of NC_056732.1, forward strand.
TCATCACTGCTAGTATCTGTGGGGACACTAACATCAGATGGACCACAGGAGGGTAACGTACCTACATCACCTGTGAATGCAAAGAAAGACTCTACATTACAATAGACACACAGACACACAGACACACAGACACACCATGCATGTGATTTGACAGATGGCATGCAGCATACATGTGATACAGCAGACGGCATGGAGCTCAGACATTAATAGTGGTAGTTAGCATACCCCCTGGGTTGCACACAACAGCAAGCAGGTGTCATATCAGTAGCCATGCAGTTCACACAATCATGGTAGTAAGCATGCATCCCTGTGATACACCATGTGGACCAGCACAGGTTAACAGTACACATGGCTGAAGTGACCTTGACATGTAATCTGCTGATGTGTGCATTGACATGCATACATGTCTGACACAATGGTGTCCTGACACATGTACAGCGTTGTAATGGGTATCACATTGCAGTGTTGTCTGTATGCCCTACAGATAGAATGCACTTTTAGCAAATGTGCATGAGCATTGAAGGGTAATGTGAGGCATCTACATTGCTATACAGTGTGAAGTACAGACACTGTGTCATTGCATGGCATCATGAGGCGTCTATATTGCTATATAGTCTGTAATACACACACAGTGCATAGCCATAACTGCGTGCATACACATTACATAACTGTGGATTGTGACCCACGTCGCTGAGGTGTATACACACCAAACCATGCTGTGTCATGTGACAGGTCACTGGAAGACCTACGGATGATGCCCCTGCACAATTACTACAAAGTCTTAGCTGCCTGGCAACCATGTCCACACATGGCAGACTTGTCAATATACTATGTCCCACATGACATTAATGTACCACACACATGAAGTGCACGGCTGACAGTGATATCCTACAGCAGCAAGGGAAATGTATGGTATCTGTGGCCTGTTGTGGTGTCAATGTCTGTGGAAGCTGTACAGGTGACTACTGTCATGCTATAACACAGTTGTGATGTTCAACACATCTTATCTGGTCAAATTAAGTGACACCTCCACTAGCTGTGCACAGGCTTTTAGGATGTCCAGTGTTCCACATCAACTATATAATCAGTCAACTAAGGCTATAGTTGAACCATGTGTAGACAATGTGCAACAGGGTGTATACACATCACAACTACTGTGTGGCTACATGTCTCTGGCCATCCTCCATGGCCATGTGTGAACATGTGTTGGCCAAATGTTTGTGATGGCCGTCTATCTCACATGTCTGTGTTGTCCCATATGACATACACCCATAGATGTCAGATATGTCACTGTCCACAGGGCTATGCAGACAACGGGTTGTATGTTTGGTATGTGGGGTATGTATTATGGGATAGTGAGACAATATTGCAGCCGGAACACTACATGTCTGGGACATGTCAGATGGCACATCACAATGTGTGCACCCATTGCTGGGGCATATTACACAATGGTGACTTCTGTGGGCTGCCCATATCCCAGCTCACTGTGTGGTACTGTTTGTGTACCACACGTGTTGTTCCAATGTATAGTACATATGCCTACATTGAATACCTCCACCATTGTATGCACATCTGTCCACACATCTAGCAATGACAGATACTGTGGTTTCATGTCGGTGTTTCATTTAGTTTGTATATATTGCACATGGGTAGCCAGTGTGAATGATGACAGATGCGACCTGTATATCGTGACTGGACCATACATTATGTGTACATGTGTTAACTGGCCACATGGCATATAGATATATGCATTAACATGCCTGATACTGATAACTGTCTCACCTGCAACAGACTTATGTCTGTGCGGCATGCCAGAGGTACCTGTATAGGGGTGACACAGCAGTTTGAACATTATCCATGACTGTATGACAGCCACAAGGTGCACTGTGCATGTTAACACATTCGCCTGTACAATAGCATATAGTATGCACATATGTGCATACACAGGGTAGCATACTGTATTATGCGGCATGTGTGTAAACATACCTTGCATATGATGTTACATTACATATTGTACAGTGACACATGCAAATAAATAGGATATAATAGTCATATGTGCAGTAGTGACTTACCAGGCAACTCCAGGCTCATTGGTTGGGAGACACCCACCTCCATGATGGCAGCTAGTGTTTGTGGATGCTGTTCTGAGGGTGTCCCCAGGCTGGCCAGTAGCTCCTCGGTGGGTGTGAGTGGGGGCAGGGTTGGTGGCCCACCACCTTTTCCACCTTGTTTCCTGGCAATTGCATTGGCACGCTGTTTCGCATGTCGTATCAGGTCAGTGCAATGTCTGCGCACCTGCTGGTAAGTGCGGTTATGGCCACCCACATTATTAACCCTCTTGCGAAGGTCCTGCCACAGGTCATCACACTGCTGGGCAAGCTGTGGCACATGGCTGAACAACACCTCATAGTTCTCATGGAGGTATGGGATGAGGGCATCATCCTCCAGGCAGCTACACGCTGGCAGGCATGAACGAATCATTATCTGGAAGACATAATGATGGAGACAGGTCACAGTATCACAGAGATGTACAGAGATGCAGCTGCACATACATTTGCATTAAATCTAGTACATCTGGACAGTTATCTTTGCAAATTGTCATGACACTGACATGACTGACATGTTTTTGTCACACACATGTAACACCCGTTATACATTGGATATCATCACCATATATGTGTGTCACCTCATTACATTGTTCATACTCCATGTGAATGCTGTCTTGATGTGGGCATGTCTGTTTGCCTGTACTGGTGTTCTTACCTATCAGCACATGCCTGGATGTGTCCACAGTAATGCTGTTGACCTTGATGCTGTGTATATGTCACATATCAACACATACACTGCCTTAATGAACATGAGCAGTGACAATGCACGCATACGTATGGAAACCTTTATGTGCATGTGTTTTGCCATATACATCTACACAGCACTGTACAGCAGTTCAACATCCTGCCACGTATCGCCTGTGTTGCACATGTGATAGACATGGGACAATGGCTAGCCGGACGTCATTCGCAGGGATGGTTATCAACTATAGCATGTACAGGCAAGGGTTTCTAGCTGTATCCGACAGCCATTTTGCCACCGCGAGGTGCATCAGTGCTACATTACTGATCCAGACAGTTAATAATACATCTACCATGCGGTTATCGCACCATGTATGACAGAGATGACATGTGCAGCTTTGATGGACAGGGTTGCATGGTATGGCAGGGGTATGTAACATGTATGGCACAGGGATCTGTCCAGCATGAGGCGATCCTTGTAGTAGGACGGTGGCTGTCCATGACATATGTCTTTCAGATCAGGATATGTATGTGTAGCATGTCCAACATCACAGTGTAGCACATGTCTTTATGCAAGGTAGCCAGCATGCTGCATAGTGGAGGTGAAGATTGTGAAGGCTGGTATCACCCATCCACGCATGGCCAATACCCCTTAAAGGTAATATGTGATCCGATATTGGTCACCCGAGTGCTGAGTATGCCTGTCCAATGATCTCCATGCTCATGGATGGCACCCTGTCATGACATGGGTGCCTCGTATGACTACCTAATAGGCCTGGAGACATCACCAACTCAGGGAGGTGAACTGCACAGCACCATCCCTTACACAGTGTCCATAATGTTGACCGCTGCCTAGGTGGTAGTTAATGGGTACAGGGTTATTCACCTAGCGGTGACAATGCTATTATCAGCTGTCAGATTGTGCACATATGTCACACACCTCACCCACAAAGCCCATTCTGTATGTTGTCCACAACACTGAGACAGCTATTGCTCCTAGGTCATGGACATTCACATCCTTACATACACAGATGCCTCCCATTTGTCTGTGTGGTATGGGCTACAATGAGGGGGGAGTACACAAAATTAACCCTGTTTTACTGTAGCTGCCACTGGTGTGATATGCACATGTCACTCAGACACCTTTTGTAGTGGTGTTGCTTCTGTCAATAGGCCACTGGTAGAACACTCCTGTGACATACGAAGGTACATCTAGTATGCTCAGTGTAGCTGGAACACGGTATGGGTGATGATGTCCTATGACCTGTCACAGGTATGCTATGCAGTGTGAAATCATCCGTACTGTCATCTACTTCTGTACTGCTAACATCTACGTTGATAAAGGTTCATAGACTTGCAGACCATATTCAGCAGGGTAATAGTGCTGTGCCTCCAATTATGACTGTCGTCTCCACTTGTGGGTTGCAGTGGGTTGATATTATCCAACACCCTATCTGTATTGCATATTCATGCTCAGCACTTGTTCAGAACATGTGAGAACTTCATGAGCTACTAATTACTATAGCACCCATTCCAACTCATTTCTTACAAGTACACTGTCTGTCCTTACATTTCCAGCTTGCTTACAGTACAACAGCTGTTGTACACATGTAACTCACATATCTTGTGAGACATGGTTGAATATACAGGCATGTCCAAGTGTCACGTACCAGTGCTATTGCCTGTCTATATGATGAATATGGCAAACATGTGGCAATAGAGCAATTGTCTCATGTACACAGTCAATGCTCACCTCCCAACATATGACACTACACCTGTGGGAGATGCACATATGTAGCCATGCTGGGGGTAATGCTCTCACCAACCCAGACTGAACCTGACATTCATGTGGGGACATTTAAAATTTTCAACACACCCCACTCATCACATAGTCTCACTAGATCTCCATCACCACAGGCCACACATAGTATGAGTACGACATTTTCAGAACCTCTCCATACTCTGTGTAGGCACCAGAGGTAGCCCCCATTACCAAACACAACAACAATTACTTATAGCCCACAGACTCATGTGTGCCCATCAACTACAGCCAATAGGGTGTTATAACATACCCAACATACCGGTCATAGGTGACTCTGTAGGTGGTCACACTGATACACCAGGGATCACTGCAGTGGCTGTACTGTACAGAGGTGCAGGTAACACATGGCTCTGCTGTTCACAGACAGGACACTACCCTAGAGAGGTGCCGCCGGTGTAAACACTGTAGTTGGGCTTACATATAAACTTGCCAGACAGCATAGTACTTCACTATGAACCTGTGAAGCTATTACATGTCCTTTGTGCATGGTTAATTGAGTAGCTCTTCCATTTTGATTAGCTATCATGCTGTTACAGTGTCCCGTGACTACAAGCCATGTGTATCCTGTTATTGTCTATTGTACATACCAGTAGATGATACCTTTTGTTTGCATGATATAACAGTTGTGCTGTGTAGAATATCTGACTTATCTACCTACAATACTGTACATTACACATATTTTACACATTATCCCATAATGCAAAGCATATTTGCACAGCCAGACCACCTTAGGCATGTTATTGTCGTTATATGCCCATACACATGCCTACTGTGACAGTATATCAACATATACTATCCCCTGCTATGGCACATACTTGTTGGACATACCCTACCACTGATGGCAGGTGGTGTGGAATTGTTCTGTTTAAAGCCCTCATGTAACATCCCTTGTGGTGTATGTGATGTTTACCTTGTGGCCTACAGCAGGACACACAATTTCTACAAGCGTTACTATGCTCAACAAGACATCACTACATAATACCTTTTCCCACTTTATGCATTGTGTACACTTTTAATTAATACAAAACAGGCTCTACATACACTAACATACTGAGTGTTCTACATACCTTGTTAGTGTTCCGAATCTTCGTAAATATCTCTCTTACACCTTTACTGTTTAAACGGTTCTATGGTATGAGCATACGGTTTGAATGTATGGCAAGTCATCCTTATATACGTCGATACCTGTAACATGTGGTTTCCTGCCGCCAATTGGTGTTCCTGAGTAAATTATTACATGCACATCAGCTGTGCAGCTACTCCATTCACCAATTACGTGGCAACAGTGGGGTATAATTTAATTCTCCACTTGGGCGTTGCCCCTTTTGCCCTACCTTCAGGGAGATGGCCTGTATGTGTTTTGTTGTGAGGAATTGCAACTGCTATTTGTAGAGACATGGATATTTTGAATTCATGTCCCCCGTGGATTGTGTGTGATGGCTAGAGTATGTGGCTCTACATGTGAGTGTACCTGTCATCTCAACCGTCTGATAAGGGACTATTGCAAACAAAACCTGTAACATCGCTGTCTGTTCCATTATACAACAGCTACAATTTCACATGGCACCTTTACAAATGTGTCTCTCACAAGGTATGTTAACACTTCTGCAGATGTAATTGAGTTAGTGGATGTTTGTGATGTTATTACAGTCTGTATTGCAATTGTTTCAGGAGTGGGGAAGATGTAGGTGGGTGTATATAGCATATACAGGTTTGTGGAGACTGTATTTCTACATATTCCATATATGTGTGTAGGCTCCTTCCCTAATTGAAGACCTATCACTTAGTAGACTGAACTATGGTTGTTACTGGCTTATACACTGAGCCATTGTTAATTGGTTTCTATATAGTATGCAGGTGAAGTTGATACTTCCATACCTCCGGAAATACAGTGATATGTAAAGGAATGTTACTAAATGACAGCTGTCTCGTGTATTTCTGTCACAGATATTTGCAATCATCACAGTTGTGTTGGTGACTGAACCTCTTTGGCATGGGTTGTCACCTTTTCAAATGGCCATATTGGGATATTTGCAGGACACACATCGGTGTTTACAGGCCGACACATACCCACGGTCAGTACACAGGATAGAACATAATTTTATCCTGAATACATACATATTCTTGTAGCACTTTAGCTATTTATCATGTTTCATGTAACATTTACGTTTTGTAGATACAGGCATAACTATTTAATGCTACTATTACATAATATATGGGACATAATTATATCCTACAATCTCGGACATTTGCTCTTTTTAATATTTTTTGTCAGTACACAACTGCCCAGGGAGGGGCTGTCCCTCTTAAAGTGGGACAGGTGGTAACCGTATGCCTACAGCCAACTATGACCACACCTACCGTACTGATCTACCTCCGAGTTAGCACTAACAGACACACGATGCAAACACACACATTACAGTCCCACGGAAATGCACATGGCACCCTCAACACACACATACACAGGCTACAGCAATCACAAACACAGTTGAACACAGTACCTACATGGACCACAACACCGGCAGCAATAACTAAATGTCCCTTAATATCGTGATAATATTACACGCAGTTCCAGTGTTCTGGTACTGTGTTCTTTTAGTCTTTAAGCCTCGTGATTACGCGTGTCAGTATGTGACACATTCCATAGTTGGCAGTATCCTATTTATTTCTACCTCCATGGTTGTGTACATGTTGTGTACATGTCATTGACCTATCTATATATTTGTAGATATAGGTGAATCCATATATATCAACATATATCTCTTTATCACCCTTTCTATCTCTATGATATATATGTATATATATATATATATATATATATATATATATATATATATATATATATATATAAGAGAGAGAGTGAGAGGGAATACAACTTTCATTGTGTACATGTCGGTGTATACTGTTTCCTGGACTCCGCATGTTTGTGTTTGAACCTGTCACATTACGCACCTGCCATTGGTACATCTTGGGTAGCTTAGTGTTAGGTGATTGTGTACATGATTGTATGTTCTACTCCTGGCAGTGGTCATTTTTCCCTTCAGAGCAGGCACTATTAATACAGGGGTGAATAATGCTAGTTTCACCTGTTCTGGACATCATTGACCGTGATCTGCACGATATTCATTGAAGCTTAGCCCTGTTTCGCGCATTGGCACACTGTTTCGCATGTCATATCAGGTCAGTGCAGTGTCTGCGCACCTGCTGGTAGGTGCGGTTATGGCCACCCACATTATTAACCCTCTTGCGAAGGTCCTGCCACAGGTCGTCACACTGCTGGGTAAGCTGTGGCACATGGCTGAACAACACCTCATAGTTCTCATGGAGGTACGGGATGAGGGCATCATCCTCCAGGCAGCTACATGCTGGCAGGCATGAACGAGGCATTATCTGGAAGACATAATGATGGAGACAGGTCACAGTATCACAGAGATGTACAGAGATGCAGCTGCACATACATTTGTATTAAATCTAGTACATCTGGACAGTTATCTTTGCAAATTGTCATGACACTGACACGACTGACATGTTTTTGTCACACACATGTAACACCCGTTATACATTGGATATCATCACCATATATGTGTGTCACCTCATTACATTGTTCATACTCCATGTGAATGCTGTCTTGATGTGAGCATGTCTGTTTTCCTGTACTGGTGTTCTTACCTTTCAGCACATGCCTGGATGTGTCCACTGTAATGCTGTTGACCTTGATGCTGTGTATATGTCACATATCAACACATACACTGCCTTAATGAACATGAGCAGTGACAATGCACACATACACATGGAAACCTTTATGTGCATGTGTTTTGCCATATACATCTATACGGCACTGTACAGCAGTTCAGCATCCTGCCACATATCGCCTGTGTTGCACATGTGATAGACATGGGACAATGGCTAGCCGGACATCATTCGCAGGGATGGTTATCAACTATAGCATGTACAGGCAAGGTTTTCTAGCTGTATCCAACAGCCATTTTGCCACCGCGAGGTGCATCAGTGCTATATTACTGATCCAGACAGTTAATAATACATCTACCATGCGGTCATCACACCATGTATGACAGAGATGACATGTGCAGCTTTGATGGACAGGGTTGCATGGTATGGCAGGGGTATGTAACATGTATGGCACAGGGATCTGTCCAGCATGAGGCGATCCTTGTAGTAGGACGGTGGCTGTCCATGACATATGTCTTTCAGATCAGGATATGTATGTGTAGCATGTCCAACATCACAGTGTAGCACATGTCTTTATGCAAGGTAGCCAGCAGGCTGCATAGTGGAGGTGAAGATTGTGAAGGCTGGTATCGCCAATCCACGCATGGCCAATACCCCTTAAAGGTAATATGTGATCCGATATTGATCACCCGAGTGCTGAGTATGCCTGTCCAATGATCTCCATGCTCATGGATGGCACCCTGTCATGACATGGGTGCCTCGTATGACTACCTAATAGGCCTGGAGACGTCACCAACTCAGGGAGGTGAACTGCACAGCACCATCCCTTACACAGTGTCCATAATGTTGACCGCTGCCTAGGTGGTAGTTAATGGGTACAGGGTTATTCACCTAGCGGTGACAATGCTATTATCAGCTGTCAGATTGTGCACATATGTCACACACCTCACCCACAAAGCCCATTCTGTATGTTGTCCACAACACTGAGACAGCTATTGCTCCTAGGTCATGGACATTCACATCCTTACATACACAGATGCCTCCCATTTGTCTGTGTGGTATGGGCTACAATGAGGGGGCAGTACACAAAGTTAACCCTGTTTTACTGTAGCTGCCACTGGTGTGATATGCACATGTCACTCAGACACCTTTTGTAGTGTTGCTTCTGTCAATAGGCCACTGGTAGAACACTCCTGTGACATACGAAGGTACATCTAGTATGCTCAGTGTAGCTGGAACACGGTATGGGTGAGGATGTCCTATGACCTGTCACAGGTATGCTATGCAGTGTGAAATCATCCGTACTGTCATCTACTTCTGTACTGCTAACATCTACGTTGATAAAGGTTCATAGAGTTGCAGACCATACTCAGCAGGGTAATAGTGCTGTGCCTCCAATTATGACTGTCGTCTCCACTTGTGCGTTGCAGTGGGTTGATATTATCCAACACCCTATCTGTATTGCATATTTATGCTCAGCACTTGTTCAGAACATGTGAGAACTTCATGAGCTACTAATTACTATAGCACCCATTCCAACTCATTTCTTACAAGTACACTGTCTGTCCTTACATTTCCAGCTTGCTTACAGTACAACAGCTGTTGTACACACATAACTCACATATCTTGTGAGACATGGTCGAATATACAGGCATGTCCAAGTGTCACGTACCAGTGCTATTGCCTGTCTATATGATGAATATGGCAAACATGTGGCAATAGAGCAATTGTCTGATGTACACAGTCAATGCTCACCTCCCAACATACGACACTACACCTGTGGGAGATGCACATATGTAGCCATGCTGGGGGTAATGCTCTCACCAACCCAGACTGAACCTGACATTCATGTGGGGACATTTAACATTTTCAACACACCCCACTCATCACATAGTCTCACTAGATCTCCACCACCACAGGCCACACATAGTATGAGTACGACATTTTCAGAACCTCTCCATACTCTGTGTAGGCACCAGAGGCAGCCCCCATTACCAAACACAACAACAATTACTTATAGCCCACAGACTCATGTGTGCCCATCAACTACAGCCAATAGGGTGTTATAACATACCCAACATACCGGTCATAGGTGACTCTGTAGGTAGTCACACTGATACACCAGGGATCACTGCAGTGGCTGTACTGTACAGGGGTGCAGGTAACACATGGCTCTGCTGTTCACAGACAGGACACTACCCTAGAGAGGTGCCGCTGGTGTAAACACTGTAGTTGGGTTTACACATAAACTTGCCAGACAGCATAGTACTTCACTATGAACCTGTGAAGCTATTACTTGTCCTTTGTGCATGGTTAATTGAGTAGCTCTTCCATTTTGATTAGCTATCATGCTGTTACAGTTTCCCGTGACTACAAGCCATATGTATCCTGTTATTGTGTATTGTACATACCAATAGATGATACCTTTTGTTTGCATGATATAACAGTTGTGCTGTGTAGAATATCTGACATATCTACCTACAATACTGTACATTACACATATTTTACACATTATCCCATAATGCAAAGCATACTTGCACAGCCAGACCACCTTAGGCATGTTATTGTCGTTATATGCCCATACACATGCCTACTGTGACAGTATATCAACATATACTATCCCCTGCTATGGCACATACTTGTTGGACATACCCTACCACTGATGGCAGGTGGTGTGGAATTGTTCTGTTTAAAGCCCTCATGTAACATCCCTTGTGGTGTATGTGATGTTTACCTTGTGGCCTACAGCAGGACACACAATTTCTACAAGCGTTACTATGCTCAACAAGACATCACTACATAATACCTTTTCCCACTTTATGCATTGCGTACACTTTTAATTAATACAAAACAGGCTCTACATACACTAACATACTGAGTGTTCTACATACCGTGTTAGTGTTCCGAATCTTCGTAAATATCTCTCTTACACCTTTACTGTTTAAACGGTTCTATGGTACGAGCATACGGTTTGAATGTATGGCAAGTCATCCTTATATATATGTCGATACCTATAACATGTGGTTTCCTGCCGCCAATTGGTGTTCCTGAGTAAATTATTACATGCACATCAGCTGTGCAGCTACTCCATTCACCAATTACGCGGCAACAGTGGGGTATAATTTAATTCTCCACTTGGGCATTGCCCTTTTGCCCTACCTTCGGGGAGATGGCCTGTATGTGTTTTGTTGTGAGGAATTGCAACTGCTATTTGTAGAGACACGGATATTTTGAATTCATGTCCCCCTTGGATTGTGTGTGACGGCTAGAGTATGTGGTTCTACATGTGAGTGTACCTGTCATCTCAGCCGTCTGATAAGGGACTATTGCAAACAAAACCTGTAACATCGCCGTCTGTTCCATTATACAACAGCTACAATTTCACATGGAACCTTTACAAATGTGTCTCCCACAAGGTATGTTAACACTTCTGCAGATGTAATTGAGTTAGTGGATGTTTGTGATGTTATTACAGTCTGTATTGCAATTGTTTCAGGAGAGGGGAAGATGTAGGTGGGTGTACATAGCATATACAGGTTTGTGGGGACTGTATTTCTACATATTCCATATATGTGTGTGGGCTCCTTCCCTAATTGAAGACCTATCACTTAGTAGACTGAACTATGGTTGTTACAGGCTTATACATTGAGCCATTGTTAATTGGTTTCTATATAGTATGCAGGTGAGGTTGATACTTCCATACCTCCAGAAATACAGTGATATGTAAAGGAATGTTACTAAATGACAGCTGTCTCGTGTATTTCTGTCACAGATATTTGCACTCATCACAGTTGTGTTGGTGACTGAACCTCTTTGGCATGGGTTGTCACCTTTTCAAATGGCCATAGTGGGATATTTGCAGGACATACATCGGTGTTTACAGGCTGACACATACCCACGGTCAGTACACAGGATAGAACATACTTTATCCTGAATACATACATATTCTTGTAGCACTTTAGCTACTTATCATGTTTCATGTAACATTTACGTTTTGTAGATACAGGCATAACTATTTAATGCTACTATTACATAATATATGGGACATAATTATATCCTACAATCTCGGACATTTGCCCTTTTTAATATTTTTTGTCAGTACACAACTGCCCAGGGAGGGGCTGTCCCTCTTAAAGTGGGACAGGTGGTAACCGTATGCCTACGGCCAACTATGACCACACCTACCGTACTGATCTACCTCCGAGTTAGCACTAACAGACACATGATGCAAACACACACATTACAGTCCCACGGAAATGCACATGGCACCCTCAACACACACATACACAGACTACAGCAATCACAAACACAGTTGAACACAGTACCTACATGGACCGCAACACCGGCAGCAATAACTAAATGTCCCTTAATATCGTGATAATATTACACGCGGTTCCAGTGTTCTGGTACTGTGTTCTTTCAGTCTTTAAGCCTCGTGATTACGCGTGTCGGTATGTGACACATTCCATAGTTGGCAGTATCCTATTTATTTCTACCTCCATGGTTGTGTACATGTTGTGTACATGTCGTTGACCTATCTATATATTTGTAGATATAGGTGAATCCATATATATCAACATATATCTCTCTATCACCCTTTCTATCTCTATGATATATATATATATGAGAGAGAGAGTGAGAGGGAATACACCTTTCATTGTGTACATGACGGTGTATACTGTTTCCTGGACTCCGCATGTTTGAGTTTGAACCTGTCACATTACGCACCTGCCATTGGTACATCTTGGGTAGCTTAGTGTTAGGTGATTGTGTACATGATTGCATGTTCTACTCCTGGCAGTGGTCATTTTTCCCTTCAGAGCAGGCACTATTAGTACAGGGGTGAATAATGCTAGTTTCACCTGTTCTGGACATCACTGACTGTGATCTGCACGATATTCAGTGAAGCTTAGCCCTGTTTCGTGCATATCCGTTAGTCACGTTTAAACGACGCTTACCAGCACTGGGCAATGCATATTCCAACTAACATGTGCTAAACCTGATCTGATGACCTGCATCCAACATCCATTATTCATGCCTTCGGGATTACGTAACGTCCCTTGCAGGACGTGGTACAGGGAACATGCACGACAGTCAGTGCATTTACCACTTGGGCATCTGGGATTTGTACACGTGTTATGGCGTTTTGTATGTGGACGGTACTATGGCTGTTACTCCATACTGCAATCAAATGGGTAACTCAGTTAGTTTACATATGGATGAGACCTATTAATGGTATGTCCAAGTGATGTTTAATGCATGTGCTCCAGCATTGGGAATGTATGTCACAGTGAGCCACACAACCATAGGTGGAACATGCTGGGGTGACAGATACCTGTCATGGGTACACTCCATGCTTTGCCACTACATCCATGATTACATTGTATGGAGCCCATCATTAACACACCAGGGAATCCATGCAGAGTGTGTCGGGAACAGTGATTACACACATGGATCCCGCAACTGGCTTTGCTCCGCTGAGGGTCAGTTGGTTACTCAATGTGGTGGCGATAGCAGACACTGTTTGCCTCGATTGATGAATGGCCTCTGACAATCGGGCATGTACCTACCGATGTACCTAGGAACCTATACATACAGTACCAACATATGCTGATAGGTGCGTGTACTGTTCAGGTGTTGACATTCCTTATTCCAATAGCTGTTGTGTGTGTGCAATGGTTGAGGGCTGCCTATGTAGGAATCACACAGTAGGCCACCTATACATTACAATTTACAGGTGGTCGTGTGTGTGTGCCATCCATTTTACTGTGTGTGCAGGTGGAGAGGTGTGTCAGTCCATAGGGGCCTACACTGTTAGAGTATGTGCTATACGTTCCCTCTTTGCCAAGGAGTAGGCATATTGGGCACACCTCCATCTGCCTACTGGGGCTGGCACAGGGTGTTCGTGGTCTGAATCCCTCTGTGCCTGTGATGGCCTTGGCAATTGCGGTGGGCTGTGAGGGCCTTCACCATTATGTCCCTGCTGCAGCTGTTTCTACAGGATCATATTATGTAGCATGGCACATACTATGAAGATGTGGGCACACATGCCTGGAGAGTACTGCAAGGCTCCACCAGATATGTCCAAGCAATGGAATCATGATTTCAGCATCCCAAACACACACTCTATGATGATTCTGGTTTGTGCGTGTGCCTCATTATGGTGTTCTTGCATGGGTGTGTGTGCATTTCTGATGGGAGTCATCATCCATGGCTGCAGTGCATAGCCAGCATCCCCAACAAGGTGGCCATGTGGGATGTTCCCCTGACAAATACCTGATACAGCTGTGAGGCATGCCAGATGTGGGAGTCATGGTAGCTTCCAGGGCTGCAAGCACACACATCCCTGATAATTCCCTGGGCATTGCACATGACCTGGCAGTTGATGGAGTGGTATCCCTTGTGGTTTATGTGGCGCCTACCATGCTCACCAGGTGGTGACTTGATATGCATGCGCGTGTAGTCTATCGCACCCAGTACCTCCGGGTAGTGTGCCACATGGTGGAAGAGATGCATATTGCTGGCCAACTCCTCCTGAGTTCGGGGGAAGTATATATGCTCATTGGCATGTGGTAACATGGCATCCAGGAACTGGTGTAGTACCCTGGATGCTGATGCCTGTGAGATCCCCATTATATCTTCAGTTGGCCTTTGAAAGGTACCTGTGGCTAGTATTCGCAAGCTTACACATACCTTCGTGTCCACTGGGATGGGTTCCTCTCTGTTGTTTCTGGATCTCAGGCATGGCCAGCACAGCTCAGCTATTTGCTATAAGATGTCCCTGTCCACCCTGTAATGCTCTACTATCTCCAGATCATGTAGCCCCTGGTAGATTACCCTTGGTCTGAGCACTCTTCTCCTCCTCCGGGGCCTGTGGTGGTTGTCAGCATCATCCTCCACAACACCTTCAGTCACTAACACATGGTGATGAATCACAGCTATAGCAGCTCCCAACATATACATTGTAAAAGTTCCCCATCTGCTTACACCTATGGTGCAGTGTTTGGGAATACACGGGTGTGTGTGAGGTGCTTTCACACTTTATACTATTGTGCTGTGAACACTGATGATGCCATAGGGTGTGTATGTACGATCGTAGCTACAGGGTATCTTATGTGCTTTGCAACAGGAACTACTATTGTGGTGCCTTTGGTGTTGAATTACATTTGGCTGCTGTGGATTACCTCTTGCCCTTCCCTTTGCATTTCTTAACGTTTCACCTCCCATTTTCTGGCATGCATTTGTACTTTCCTAAACCTGGCTTATCTTGCATAATGTGTTCTATGGCCGGTCTACTGCAGGTTTGCTTTGCTCTGCTATGACAGTTCTCTTTTCTTTGCAATCTGACACCTCCCCTATCCTGTTTTGCAGGTTTCTGCAAGCAGACTTGTCAGCTGCCGTCGATTGCCCGCTATGAGTTAATAGGTGTTAATTGCTCAGCTGTACTCCAATTACCCTACTGCGGCATTTCCTTATTTTCTTCCCCTGACCTTCCTGTTTGAGCTATGGTGCATGGTGTGTGCGTCTGCTTACCAGGTTTTGGGCACGTTTTCATCCCCGTACACATGCGCTTTCGAGCACCATATGTGCTCTCAACTAAACAATGCTATACCTACCTCCCCACCCCTGTCCTGCAGCTTTGCTTAGCAATGACCAAGCCGGATTTCCATTGCCCCAATGTGCTTACAGCTATGGTGGCACACCCCACTGCTGATGTCATGTATACCTCTAAACCACTCCTCAGTGTTGTAGCACTGCGCCTTATGGTACATCCTTAGTCCAGCAGGACATTTGCGATTCACTATTACCTGCCTCATTTGCATGGTATTGACTAATAATTCCTAGTTACCATGCTGAACACTGTCACAGACCCTTAGCAACCCTTGCAGCTTGGTTGTGATGTACCATGCATACCATTGAGTATTATGGTGAAATCGTGATTTGTATTACATTGCGATTTTATGACATTTGTATATATTTTCTTTGTGTTCCCGTTTGCGCACACATGCCCTGTGGTTGTACTTTGCGTTACTGTGGACATGACATTAAATGTTGTTTTTTAGGTGTTGTGCACCTTTTCTTATGCCATTGGCTGTATATTTAGCCATTGGCATATGTTAACTTTGTAATACATGAGTCTGGTCCACTTTCATAGCTCTGATGTTCTGTTTGGAAAAATATAAACCATGTTTTTTGGTTTACATTTCTGTGGGCTTACTCTACTCCTGCACCACTTCAAGAATTGCTATGTACCTTCACTTGCATGGTGTGGTACTTCGCATGGGGTGATTAGCATACCTAAGCCGAGGGCTGCGCAGATCTGGCATCCGCTGGTAGTGCACGTGGAATTGGATCATACCTGAATCGCTTGGTGGCCATATTTGGCATTATACCACCTATGCTATGCCTGCGCCTGGCGCAAGCTTCAAGAATCCTGGGGATGGTCTTTTTATAAACCTGAGATTTGAAAGTCTCCTCAGCCAGTTCGATAATTGTGTCTAAATAATGTATACCCCTTTTATTGTAACAATACGTAAATTTTAACAATGACATAGTTTTATTCAAATATTCAATAAAATTAATGATACAATCAGGGCCATGCGGTAAGATGAATTTATTATCCAAGAATATTAAGTATAAATTTATACTAGAAAAAAAATTCTGATTTAAAGACAAAGGAGTTTTCCCATCGTAAAAGAACTAGGTTTGCATAGATAAGGATGCAAGCCACACCCACTGCAAGACCTTTAAATTGAAAGAAAGTCTCTCTCTCAATAAATAAACACCACTGAGGCCATTTCAGTAATTAAGTTCACTTCCTGACTTTTTAAAGTTTTAAAGGTGGAGAGGCTTTCATAAAAATGTTCTAGACCTTCTTCTAAAGGAATAGAGGAAAAAGATCAATAACATCAGTTGTTAAAAAGCCCACAGAAGCTGGTGCTAATTCTGGGGTGTCTCTCCAGAAAGTCCCATGAGCCTTTCAACATATTAATTTTCATATGTGTGATAAACTTTAAAGATTTATCTATAAGCACAGCCATCAAATGGATTTTAGACCCTCTAGCAGCTACTATGGGTCTAAAAAGATGGGATATCTATTGTTTTTTGAATTTTGGGGATCCCAAAGATCAAAGGTACAATAAACCTACTGTACCTTTGATCTTTGGGATCACCTTTAAGAAATGTATAGGTCTTTAAAGATATATGTTCTTGTATCAAACAAAACAAAACAAAATGGAATCTTGTTACAACAAGATAGCCAAGTTTGCGACTGATGCCTCTTATAGATCCCACCACTGTCTATCCCTCAAGCAACTCAACTGGCTGGAGTTGCCTCACCTACTCCTACTCATTCAACTGTCAGTAGCACACAAGCTCTATTACCTTCCTGACAAAACCCAAGCACTTCAGCATGTAATCCAGCCCTACATCACCATTAGAGCCCTAAGATTTACTAACCAAAACCTCATAAATGTCATCAAACACATAAATGATGCTGGTAAATCTCTCTTTGCCTGCACTATTGCCAGAACCTGGAATTCATCCCCAAGCCAAATTACTTCTACCACCTCTATTACCCACTTTAAAACCTCCTGAACACCCATTATACAAACAACTGGCCTTGTTCATGCTACACCCCTGGCTAATCTACCCTACTAGACTGTTGCAAGGACTCCATTAGGGATCACCTGTTTTCCCATACTATACTTGTTTATTCGAAGATATGTTCATTTCAGATTCAATGACATATACTGTATAGAACAAATACCTATCTTCTAGTATAAAAAAAAATATATGTGATTTTTTGCATTTTTCAACCATTGCCATGTATAATGTACTATATGCATTTCCTTACAGCTAGAACTTGTTAATAACTACTGTATATATGCTCATATGTATTTCTTTCATGAGTGCCCATATGTATTCTTATATATTTGCTTATGTGTTTCCTTATATTTTTCTCTCATGTACTTATTGTTATATGGAGCTTTTCTCCCCAGGCCTTCACTGAAAATGGACCTATAGCCAGTCGGACTTTCCCGGTTAACAAATGTAAAATAAAATTAAAAAAAATAAATAAAAATATCTTCCATAAATACTTATTCTGTTATGTGCCATGTTAGTTTCATTTCTAGAAACTAAAGATTATGCATTACTGTCTTGGAGGATTTGAAACATAGCACATAAATAGTCTAGTGCATCAAAGATTACAGACCTCTTCCGTTATATGGCTTCATTATCCAAATGCTAGGGTTCTTAATTAAAATGTTCAAAGTGTCTTTTTTACTTCTTTGTCAACTGTATGCTCTTTTAGGATTTTTATCTACTGCTAAATTATATAAATCAGTCATATGTTGTGATTTAAATATCTGCAAATTTGGATGCAAAGGGGGATTGAAAAAAACATTTTTTCTTTACTAACTATTCCTCGTTTTGTTTCACTAACCTTTACCTTCCCTTTAAATACAAGAGCTATTAAACAATTGTATCTCCACTAAGGTGCCATATACATTAAATTTCCTAGATGGTACAAATTTTAAGCCTTTCTCAAAAATCAAAATGTGCTCTAAAGTAATTTGTACACTACTGTAGTTGTAGATGTGGTAACCCCTTAGGAACGTTTCATTAATATGGCATTATTCTGATGAAGGCTACAATTTATAACCTGTGCATTTTTTAATAAACTTTTTTTGGAACATTGTTCATTCTTCCTTGATTATCATGCTAGCATCACACTCTACACTGCCACCTTGTTTGTGGACAATTTCATATTGCTGTGAAGCTTACTAAGCCCTTGTGTCCAATTAGATTGAAAACCCTACTTGAAAACCTTGAAGTAACTTTCTCATCACCCCCCTATCAGGGAAATGTGTGTGTAATGCACCTAATACCTCTGCTTTAATAGGGGATGCCTTGGCCACTTTTCCAGCCCCTTCTGAAATGTTTGTCCTGCCCTACCACCTAATCCTCTGCCTCAGTCTGTCAACAACACCTCAGTAGTCCCACTTCCTTTGCAAAATCAGGAACCAGGTCCCGACCCATGCCAACCTGCCCACTTTCCTTATGCCAGCATCTTGTATCACTTCAGCAAAAATGACAAATGTGAGCAAAATAACACGTGTCAAGAACACTTCCCAGTGTTAAATGCCCAACATGTCCTGCCACCTGCCACACTTTCACTAAACCTTTTGATTTAACAAACTCAGCTTGTCACTCATAGTGGTTTACCACATGTCAGCATCTAGCTTCACACTTTAATGATTTGTCCACTACCTTTAACTTCCTAAACCACTGGTCATACCATTACCAGGAATTACCTCCTCTTAATCTCTAAAGTAAGGCAACATTGGCAGTTTATTTGCTGGGTTCCTTTCTCTACCACCAATGCCGTGTAGTATATGAAAAATAAAACACAGTCTTCCAATGATCTTACCTTAACTCTAGATGGTCTCTTTCACCAAGTGCCACCAGAACTGCTACCAGGTCCTTTGACCTCTGACTATCTGCCTAACTATCTGCTGCACATCATCTGCACCTAACAAATCAAACACATCAACAAAGTCATCTCTGATAATCTTCTCCTTAACAGATCCTTTATACCATCCATGTCTACCATTTGCCATCTTACATCAGGATCCCGCAGATCTGTTAGTAACTGACAAGCTAATCCTACTAATTAAATCCTAGACCCATGCCACCAGCATTAGACTGCCCTTGATCAAGTACAACTAAGCCCGCTTGACCTCCAAAAACCTGACCTCTATAACTTCTGCAGTTTCGGCCTCCCTTCTACATCTGCATCCTGCAAAATACCTGCCAAGTACTTCTCACTCTGTGTGCTATCCTGCCTTGATCCATCTGCCCCCCTATCATCCACATCAGGAGATACTACAATGCCTCAGAGAAGCCAAGGGTAAGTATGGCTCAGGTATGACTGATAATTTCATAATATTAGTAATTGTAAAATAATTTTATGAATTCTCCAGTCATCAATCCATAATTCCCTGACACAGGAGCATATGAGTTTGCATAGTCTATATATATATATATATATACAAACCATCCATACCTGCATGAATAGCTCTTACAGAATTGCATTCATCGATATTTTATTCAATGTAGATATTTGTGGGTTCAAATCCAAACAGCAGCACTTAGTCTGTAGTACTTAAATGTTTATTCTTCTGCAACCACTAACTTAGAATAGCAATTTAATAATTTCACATGGACATTTTATGAGTTGTAATGCATAAAGCATATGTGCAATAGTTACACTATTTGAATAATGTATATTATATTGATGAGATGATGAGATTAATGTTTACTTGACATTCATATGCGGATGGCTTGACATTCATATGCGGATGTGACAAATGCAAATAGTTATGTGCGAATATGCATGGACCCTTTCTCAATTTCTCTTATTTCTTTAATGACATTTGGATTATAATTCCTGCTGCAACATAAATGACCACCAGCACAGGGAGCTACACCAGCCGTGAGGGCTCCGACCACCAACTGTCTACAGGTCACCATGGTGGTACCACAACAGGCAGCACAGGTACCCACACTTCTTGGCCAAAACCTGTCAGCATTGCTTCCATAGCTCCTGCCCTACCTGTAGCACCTGCATCAGATATTCTGCCCCCAAGGCTGGTGCACTGGTATCCATCTGGGGGACTGCTAGCAAAAGTGGTGACTATGTCACCTGACAAGAGCTGACAGAGTTGGTAGAGGAGATAATGGAGAGGACCAACAGTTGTAATGATGACACACAAAACATTAACACAGCACATACATGGGCTGACATGTCTACATGCCTATACTCTTGCACTGAGTGATATTTGGCATAGAGCACCATATAGCATTGCTGCTTCCCATTCTAAGTTTACAAAATTAAAAAATAATTAAACATGTTGTAATACTGGTTGTGCAAATAAGCTCAGCATTAGTATGCTTTAGTAAACACTTGTGACAGAATGAAATTAAAGTCCATGGCTTGCATTACTTTTGCATATTTTATTGGCTTATTGCTGCCAAGATATGAATAGTTCACTGTAAGGCAGTCTAATTACGCCATAATGTAAATGATTTTACACTGAAACACATTAACCTTTCAAGCATATTCCAATGAAGTGGTACAACTGGGCACATACTTGCAGAGCAGTATTAATGAGTGCTGTGTCTATCTTTTGTAGGTATGGCTTATAGTTACCTTGTACACTGTACACACATCACAAAGATTTGTCAGTGATCTCTAAAAGAAAACCAGAATAGTCTACAATAATCTTGAGGTGAACAGTCAGGAATTAATGGGTGTACCGCACCCATTAAAGTCTGTAATTATCACCCATCATGTAACTTCTCAATACACCTTTATGTGACATACATAGAACTCATTCACGATGCAACACTCCCAGTAAATGATGCTATGTATGAGTTACTGCTACAATATAGTGTGAGTTATGATCAATGCATTGCTGTTTTATTGGTCTGTCACAGCGCTTTGGCCATTCACACAAACATTGGCCATGTAAACTTCACCTGTGTGCTGACTTACACTTGTAGTAAGCCTTCTTCTGTGGTGTTAGTAGTTGATGTAATATTCTTTAGATTGTGGACATAGATATGCAGGTCTTCAAATCTATCAGTGATTAACTAGTATGAGTATGTGTTACTATAGTGATAGGTAGTATTGGCTAATCCAACAGATCAGATGTGCACACTTTCACTCAGGAGAACCATTTACACTGGGAGCAAGTTCCTTTATCTGTTCCACTCCCTTTTAAACCAAACATTTGCCATGCAAGACAGTGATGAAGTCATCCCTTTAAATGTGTGCTGTCTCACACATGTAGTAAGACTTCACCTGTGCCATGAGCTGCTAATGCAAAGCTCTATAGAGTTTGTACATAAATAGGCATGGTTCAAATCTGGCAATGTGCAAATAATGCATGTTTGTAAACAATAGTAACAGGCATGACTGCTTTACCCAAAAGAGGGTGATAGAGCTAAACAACACTTGTGTGAATGCTAACATAGCAAAAGGATTCTGAGCCCTCAAACTGCAATTTAGACAGCACATAAGAATTTAAAAACAATGATTAAGTCAGGCATTCAGACCTTGATGTATGTTTTCTGATGCCTGTATTTAAAAGTTTCCTGTGCCTGGAGCAGTTAATACACAGCTCTCTAGAGTATGGACTTAGATATACAGGGGCTCAAATTCAGCAATGTTAAACTGTTGTGGTTATATTCAGATAATAAAAATTAGGCAGCAATGGCTTCTTGAACAGATATGATGTGGTTAATTCGACGTGGGGCCATAATTACAGTGCTATATGATTTTGATCACTCAAGTATGCCTTTGAATACAAAACTGATGTCATTTCTTCAAGATCGTGATTTGTGACACCTTTGCTTATCGTTTCTTCTGTGGCAGCAGCAATTAATAAGCAGTTCTGTAGAGTGGAGACATAAGCAGAGGTTTGAATGTGATACTGTATGTGTGTGGCACAATAGTGACAGTCAGGACTGGCAAATCCAAATGATGCTGATTCAAATAAATTACACTTGTGAGAGCACCAGCATGGCTAAAAGTTTTTGAGCCCTCACACTGCATTTTAGGGCAGGCATAACCATTCCAACACATTGCTGATGTAATCCCCTCAAGTGTGTGCTTCATGACCCTACAGATATGACTATTTATGTGGTGCTAGTGGTTGATATACAGTTTTGTGGACTATGCACTCATATAGGCAGGCAAATGTATGAGATTGGCAAGATATAACTACTGGGTGTGTAAGAGTATGCTAATAGGCAGGATTGGTCACTATGTGACTTACTGGGAAGAAGTAGAACTGGGGAGAGAAAGGACATGGCTTGTACTCCCTTTAATTGATAGTTTATCCCATAAAGATTTCTTGTCTAATGACTGTGATATTAATTCTTTGTGTGGCATCATCAGTTAATGCACAGGTTAAGAGGGGCTTGATATACCTTGCATAGGTTTGAATCCAGAAGTGCATGCCTTTTATTATTTTGTTCACAATATTGTGTCCACATGCAAAAATGGCATGCAACAGTTCTTAATGTGTGCAATCTATGTAGTTGTAGCTGTAACAAAAAGTGTTATAGGATCTGTTTTAGAGGTTGGTGATGTTCATCCTGTAAGTGTTGTACTTCCTTATGAGCATGCCCAATATAATGACGCATGTATTGCATTTTCCATTGAGCAATGGTTAGCACAAAGCACCTAATGAAGGGAACAGTTACTGTCATTTGTCATATTCTGGCAAAAATTATGAGAATTTGCCTCTGACAACAATGGTTCTGCTGATGGCCATGCAATGGAGATAGAGGTTGATGTGTGGAGGATACCAACATTGTCAATGGCCAGTGTACACTTTTATGCAACCGCTAGTAGCTTCTACAGTTAACTTATTACCTGATGGTACTGTTTCATCTGTCTGGGAGATATACTGCATGCTGTAATTCAGGTATTACAATGTGTTGCACAATGCTCAGTTCAGGAGACAGCATTTTATTTACAACATGATAATATATTGATTTCATGGCTGTACTTTATCATACTGTACTACCTGTGTATGTGTAGCAGTAGCAGGTGATAAAATGCTTACATAGGTACAATTGCTTTACACTCCATTCACATATAATAAAGTGAAATAGTGCATGATGAAGGGTTAATTATGCAATATTCACATCAGGCATGTTTCTCTTATATGTACCTCTCCTAGGAGTTAACTCTCATGAGTGGTCTTCCTTTCACATGTGTAATCAGGTCCAAAGGCATACATTGACATACATATACACATATAACAGATGTTACTGGACTGCCTCCATATGACATGTGTCTTCCAGGATTTTCATCTTAGTATGCTTTTCATAATGGTCCCACAACATCTCATCAGTTATATTTTTAAAAAATGTCTTGATGTATTTTCAGCATAATCTTCTATTCTTTATCTGTTCAACATGACAGTTCTGTCTCTGTAGTAGATCCTTGCTGATTGCACTGCATACTAATTTGAGATGTGTTAACTATCTCACTTTCTACAACTCACAGCATGCATGTTGCTACCACAACTGTTATTGCTTTCACTATCAGTATCACTATCAGTATCAGTATCACTATCACTATCACTATCAGTACCACTATCAGTATAATTATCACTATCAGTATCAGTATCACTAACAGTATCACTATCACTATCAGTATCACTATCAGTATCAGTAACACTATTACTATCACTATCAGTACCTCTATCAGTATCAGTATCACTATCAGTATCACTATCACTATCGGTAACTACTATCAGTATCAGTATTAGTATCACTATTAGTATCAGTATCAGTATCACTATCAGTATCACTATCACTATCAGTATCAGTATCCCTATCACTAGCAGTACCACTATAAGTATCAGTATCACTATCAGTATCACTATCACTATCAGTAACTACTATCAGTATCAGTATTAGTATCACTATCAGTATCAGTATCACTATCACTATCAGTATCAGTATCAGTATCACTATCATTATCAATAATGGCTATGAGCAGTATGACCAGGAGTTCCTTACTTTTCTCAGCTGATCTACAAATTTATGCATGTGCTTTCCCATTACCCATGCACTGGTACTTTGATATATATAAGGTATCAGAATTTGTAAATTTGTGTGAGAACACATTTTACAATCTGTTCATTTACTGCATGCGTTTTCTCTCCCACTGCACATGACGATGCCAGTGATGTTCCTACATGTGCACTCCTTCACTCAGTGCAGCTTACAACCATTTAAACCTTTACTTTTACACTTGCATTGTTAGGCTTCCCTTGTGTTTTATGTGCACAAGTTGCCTTATCTGTTGTGGACCTGTCCACATGTACTCACTTACTGAGCTCATCTTTGTGTACACTTCATTGTTTTCATTTTATACATGAGCCCTGTCTTACCTCACCATGGCCATGAGTATGTATTGTGGGACTGACCTGGGGCTGCTCGACGGTGTAGAGTAGTTCAGTGTTTTGCATATTTATTTGGCAAACTGTGCTTGCACCATTGTGATGTATATGAGACATTAATGAATTCCAACCCATGGAATGAGGAATGACATTACAATGCAGACAGTTACTGAAGTCAAAATTGCAAAACATATAATAGAAATGAAACTAGGAATAATTTGTGTTCTTCATGAACCAAGACTCATAAGTATAGAATGGGTTCATAGGTTCATAGGTGTTTACTAGGCTAACAACCACAAGAGCTTTTTTAAGCCCAGGCATGCACCCCAAATCTCTGATAAATTTTGATATCCTTGATAAGTGTAAGCATGGGCCTGGGACATGAACCATTTACAAGTTACCTGTGTCCATTAGAGACATAGGTGCCAAACCATGGACGAATTTCCAGTTTTCCATTCAATTGTCCAAGTTGCACTTGAATTGGATTAGGGAGGAACTCTGCTTCACATGGATGGGGAGCCTGTTCCATAGATGGGCTAGTCTCTGAGATACATACCTATCTCTCCAGCAGGAATATTTATATCACAGTTAAGGTTTAAGTCTTTAAAATGGGTAATTCTGGTACTGTTTGTTTTGTGGATATGCAGGAGATCCATCAAAGTGGAAAAAGCTTCACTTGTATCAAGATTATATCACCCCAGATTGGACTTGAACCCACAATTTCTGGCTTAGGAGTCCACTGGGGCCTAACTAGGTAAATATAGGAGTACAACAAACTATTAAATTCAATAATCTGCTCATTTACATTTATTGTCCACTGTACCTTCAGTATGTAATGGAGGGCTTGTCTGGGATTTGAACCCAGGATATCTCACACCCAAACCAAGAATCATACCTATAGACCAACAAGCCACAAGAATATCTCAATATCTTCATTTAACTTTTATAGCAGTTAGAGTGTTATGTACAACATGTTATAAAAATTTCAATTTTACTTCATTTCAAAATGTATCAAGACTGTTTTTTAATCATGAATAGCATCTTTGCAGTACCTGAGTATGATACTGCAGTTCAAACAGACATAGTTTCCTTTAAATGTATGCTTAAAACTGGATCACACAAATTTTACACCAAAAGTATAGTGTTAATGCATTGAAAGATGGTAGAAGTACAGAGGGTTGCTATGGCCAGAGATAACAAACTTGTATCTTGCCTGTTCCTCAATCTGTCTAAAGCCTTCAACACTGTTTCTCACTCTTTACTCCTCTTCAAACTATCCCATCTCATCCTCTCTCACACTGCCCTCAACTAGGTCTCCTGCTGCCTCTCTAACAAACAACAATCAGTTAGATGGCTTAACTCTTGTTCCCCTTTCCTCTCTCTCCAAACTGGGGTACCACAAGGCTCCATCCTTGGCCCTCTCCTATTCAACATCTTTGCCAATAAGCTCCATACTTCTTGCAGTCACTCCTTTATCGTCCAATATGCAGATAACTCCACATTGATATCTGTCTCTGAAAACTTGTCAGACCTGTTAACTACTACACAAAACTTCTTTTCTTCTGTAGAAAGATGGCTGAATGACAAACAGCTCATCCTCAAACCCAACAAAACAAAGCTCCTCCTTTTTCTGCCTAGCTCCCTCTCCCATTGTAAATCTACCTTTTCAGTCTCTTCTCTCAACAACACTATTATAAAAGATGAAACACAAACTAAACTCATTGGCACCATTATTGATGACCAACTAAAATTTGACCTACATGTCCAATAAAGCATCAAAGAAATACCCAAAATAAGGCCTACTTTACAGAAATAAAAATACCTCAGTGCAGAATCCAAACGTGCCCTTGCTCAGATTTTCTTACTACCCACCCTATTCTATGCCTCCCCTATCCTGACTAACCTACAGTCTTCCCTTATTCACAAGCTTGAATCAATATACAATAAAGTTTCTAGATTTGCTGTAAATCATCTCTACTCCCTCCCACCACTGCCTGGGCCTACAGAAACTTCACTGGAATTCCCACACCATCTTGCTCTCACTCAACTCCCAACTGCTCACTCCCTTCTCAATAACCTCACTACCTGCCCATCACTTTCCAAACGTCTGTCCTATTACACCCCCAATCGTCTTTTTCATAGTTCCAAACAACTCTTACTACTGACCTATAAACCCTGTAAAATATAGGCAAAAAGCTTTATAAATAATTTGTCTCTCATAGCTGGAACAAACTCCCATTATATATCAGAACTATAACTCATGCCAACAACTTTAAAAAGATACTAAAAGATTATCTACTTAACTCCAAGATCTGTCACTGCAATCACCTCACTTAACCTCCCATATACCTCAGTCTATTCACATTCTACAACCTCTACTTAGTAAGTGTTTTGGCATCACTTCTAATTCTTGAAAACATTAGAACATGCAAACTTTTCAGCACTGTGACTAAACTGTTTGTGTGTTCATATTTTTAGTACTCACACTTTTTCATGTGACAACTACAACTTGTTATATATACCAGCATTTCAGTTTGTACCCTATTTATCCTATGCATAATGTTTCTTTTTACTTTTTATTGCTTTAGAAGTTATTGGAGCTTTTCTCCTCGGGTCTCCACTGAAAATGTTTTTTTTTTTGTAACTCAGCTGGACCAACCCAGTTAACAAATGTGAAATAAATAAATATATAAATAAATAAATGTATGCTGTAATCCAGTGAACAATATGGTCTCATTGAAAGCATAATTATTTCAACATAATGTTTTTAACTTTAATTTATCATCAGGCATGCAATGGGGTCATATTTCTTTAAATGTTTTTGCAATCTTAAAAGCTGTATAAAATAAATGTTTGCATTCTACGCAGTCATTTACTGTCTCTTTGTAAAAGGTCTTCTATACTAGGTGTTAAGCAGTAGTCATTCTCTAATATTAGATATTTTCATAGCATAGCAATTTAAAATGTGGGATTGTTATAAACCAGATTTCAATTGTTTCAGTTTTCATTTTGCAGAGGAATCCCATTCTGCAAGACTTCTTATTAGGAATACATAAACATTAATTAATTAAAGATAGAGGCTACTTTTTTCTATGTTCACCATTCATCTTAAAGAGTAAATAATATCTGAGTCAGTATGCTGAATCTATATAAAAGGTACTTTCAGCAATATACTCTTGTATATTGCAAAATAAATTATAAGACTCTTTTTTCTGACTTCATTTTTAAGTAATAGCATGTTAAAATGGTATGAGATCTTTAATAAAACTAATACATGTTGAATGTCAGAACTCAAAATCTCTCTGTGATTCATAATATGTCAAATGAACATTAGGACATTTAAATATGTTATATATCTTGGCAGTATGCATATGTTTAATGTCCTGTAAGTTAAACAGATGAGCAAGCGATGACATGTTTATGGAATTTAGAAACAGGTGAAATGCAGCTCTGGAGTTTGTCATGAATAATATACCTACTCATCAGGTGAAAGATTAAAATCTTGTTTACGTAACTAAAATGCAATGAAATACGGAAGCTTGAAATGAGGTAAAACATTTGTGATGCAATTCAACATCTGCTTACAAAAAGCAGGATTATGGCTTTTACAACATATGCACCTAACAAAGAAATGTTATTAACTAAAACATCAGAGCTCTAATCAGATTCTGTTGGTACATGTTTTATTTATAGTGCTTGGTTAAATACTCATAACAGGCAGATAATTCTCTGAAAGCAGGTGAAAGGATGTTTTTATGCTGTGGATCCGATAGGTGGGTCTCACAGATGCTGACATGTTATGCCCTGGGAAACAGAGATGCAGGTGTTTCACAGGGAACCAAAAGAAAAAAAAAACGAAGTAGAAAGATGGCTAATATGTGGGCAGCAGTAATGATTTGTATCTCACGTTGTGGGAGAGCTTTTCAATTTGAAAACTCAAGAAATGTCTCATTTTTCATAGAAAGATGTCATGTCAACAGATCCTTTTAAAAGAACAATACAACCTTAAGAAAACCTATAACAGATTGGAAACATTAAAACAGGACTGAACAGATACAGCTCTTAACACATTAAACAGATACTTACATGGGAATAACTGACATATACTGTGCTTACAACTTCATAAAAAACTTCTAAATCTAATAGACAAGTAAAAAGTTTATAACATAAGGAATAATAAACATAAAAAGTAACAACATACAATGAGCAAATTCTCTTCCAAGTTTGTACTGCTAAATTATGCTTATGTCTCTTGGGCAAACACTTTTCCTCTTATGTTCTAACAAATGCATTTTTTTCTGCTTTGTTAAGAAAAAAATGATTTTTTCTGCTGCAGGACTGAACCGAAGAAGTTCAGTTCTTACAACTGGCTCATGCATTATAAAGACAGTGGGCTAGATTCCAAACGAGTTGCTCTCAGTGTAAATCTGTCCTGTTTCCAAAAGACTTGCTCTCAGTTTAAGTGACCTGTTTTAGTGTAAGGCTTATCTATAAACAGGCTGTTACACAAGAGCATGATTCCAAAAGACCTGCTCTCAGCCTGCTCTCATTGTAAGTGGTCACTTACACTGAGAGCAGATCTTTTAGAATTTAACCCATTGTTTTCTTTAATGTAATATTAGTACACCCCACTTTAGAAATTATAGTTCTAAAATCATTGGCTCAACTGTATAGTTACACAATTTAGTTTTCCCTGAATAGGGTGAACAATCAAATTACTGGAATCTTGTTTTATGTTTTTATTAAACAAACATATTACAATGGTAATAAAAGTATAACAACAAAGAGTGAATTTGTGGAAGGAAAATAAAAGGCACTCTCGTTACCTTTCTAATAATTTCTGTTTAGCACAACTTGCACCTTGCATTTACTTTATTATTAAATATTTATTTACATCCATCTACTGTTATGCAGCAATTTACATCACCCACATAACTAATACAAAATGCTGCCCTTCATTTTTATTATTACTATGTTGCAGTTTACTAAGAAGAAGTTTTAATTAAAAAATCATGTTTCATGGGAAATGATAAGTGATTTATATATGTTATGTTACTTAAACTGCAGACTGAATCCTTAAGACCTATATTGAACTCTGTTCAGGTACTCCCATTTTGTTCTCCAACAGTAGCATACTCTACAGCACTTTTGTTATAATTATTCTTTATTAATATTTGCTTTAGAAAAAGGGAAATCGGGTTTATAAGTATTAGATACTAAACCACTGTGAAGAATAGAAAAATAAAGAACCCTGCATAAGAAGTAAAATACTTCACAACTGATCAGTCAAATCCCTAATAGAGTTTTAAGTAAGTTTAATACTCAGTGATTGGTCATATCTATACCTTACACAGTGGGATTGAGATTCCCCTCCCTTCTACTTGTAACAGTTCTAAATAAGCCATTTATGGTATCATAACACCATCTGACTATCTCATTAGTTTGGTGGTCATATTTCAGTGTGTTCTATTACAAAGTCCCAATCAGTTACAGACCCCCTTTTGGGAATAATCGGTTGTCTATTCCATTCATTTTTCCAAATTAGACTGATCATAAAATAGCACTAAAATTAGTGCAATAATAATACATGTTCATCTGTATTAGATACCAGCGAACCAGCTTTGGTGTCCTTTGCAAACATACTTAGCCAGAGTGTTTTGTTCTCTAGCATTGTGGTTATAAAAAGATCAGATATCATCGGTCATAAAACTGAGCCTTGTGAGACTCCTTTATTAGTTGTTACCCGGTCTGAACAAGTGCTTCTGATTTTAACCGTAGACCACCTATCAAGTAACCAATTATTTACCCAGTTAGAGATATATACTTTCCACTGTTATACATCTTAGAAGCGAGCTGTGTAGGACTGATTCAAATGCTTTTCACAGATGGACAACATTTAATCCATGGTCTATTGTACAAATTACATTGTGGTAACATTACAGAAGATTGTCATGCATAATCTGACAACTGTGAATCCATGCAGTGCAATATTGCTGCTCACAAACCTCCCTCAATAGGTCACCCCAACAGAATTCTTTTGCATGCTTTACCCCATATTCTTTTCTGTCTGATTGGTTGATAATGTTCAATGGATAATCATCATCATCATCAATTCCATTGTTCCCATTTTCTGCATGGAATTGGGATGAAGTGGCAAATATCACCATCTCTTTCTATTTAGTGCCACTCTCCTGCCTTTTTTTGACACTCATGCCTGATTGTCACAGGTCATCTTCTACACAATCCATCCACCTCTTTGCTGGATGTCCTTGTTTCCTCTTGCCTTCTTCCTGTCTGTCCCAAATCTTCTTTATCATGTTGTTTTCTGCTTTTCTGCACATGTGCCTGAACCAACGTAATCTGTTCTCTTTGACCTTTGCTGTAATTGCAGCTATTTTGGCTTCTGCTCTTACATCCTCATATCTTCATCTGTCCCACAGTGTGCATCCTACCACCCATCTCAGGCACTTCATCTCCATCACCTGTAGCTTCCTCAGCTGCAGTGCCTTTACTGCCCACATATCTGTATCATACAGTAGTACTGGTCACACCACTGTTTTGTACACCTTACTTATTAGCTTCTTTGTCATTCTTCTGTCACATACTATACCTGACAGTGTGCTAGTTGATTGTAGTCCCTCTGATTCTAGCTTTAACCTCCTCATTCAAACTTCACTTCCCCTCAACCATCTTCCCAGATACTTGAAGGTGCTAATCTGTTACACTGGTTTTCCTTCTTTCTCAGTTGTCAGCTTCTTCTGAACTCCACCATTTGCTGTCTTATTTGTACTCACTTTCATCACATATGCCTTCAGTTTTGCATTCCATTCCCCAATCTTTTGCTGAAGTTCTTGCTCAGAATCTGCCTGTAATGCCACATTGCATGCATACAACAACTTTGTTGATCTCCCCCCTCTGACCTGTTTGATAACATAGTCCATCACCAATATGAACAGTAGTGGACTTAGAGGTGAACTCTGGTGGACACCCACTCCCACTAGGAGCCCCTCTTTGAGAATGAACACTATTCATGCTTGAGTCAATGGGTCCTTGTACATAGCCTGGGTTTACTAGAGTTTGGTCAAACTGGAACCCATCGAATAATGGGATCGTTGACCCATGTACACGAAAATGACAATGTCAAATTCCAAAATTGTCAAAATACGACTTGTCTTCAACCTCAAAATGGCTTTAATACGGGTCGAGATAGGGGCGAGAGTTCTACTTTGATGATGTTTGCTTTGACATTGTCGCCGTTTGGCCACCAGACTTCGACTAAAGTGGGTTTGAGCAAACCCACTTCGACCTTACCATAGTAAACCAATAGCCTGTACTAATTATACCAATGTTTCTGGGACTTTGAACTACCACAAGACCGCCCAAATCCAGCTTTCTTGGGACTTCTCATATGACTTCTCCATGTCTAGGAATGCCCAGTTGGACTCTTTTGTCATCTCTTGATTCTTCTCAACTATCTATCCCACTGCAAACATTATGTCGCTTGTGCTGAATTCTGGTCTGAATCCAAACTGCTCATCTCCCATCTTACTTTCTAATACTTTGCTTATCCATTTATCAATCACCCTCTTCAGATCTTTCATGCAATGTGACAGGAGACTGATACCTCTGTACTGCCCATAGTTATGAATGTCCCCTTTGTTCTTGAACACTGGCAATATTATGCTTACTCTCTAGTCATCTGGGATACACCTTTCTCTCCACACTGCTATGGATACACTCAGGATCCATTTCTCTGCTATCTCACCCAGCGTCTTTATCATATCTCATGTGACCTCATCTGAGACTGCTGCTTTCCCTGACATCATTTTCCTTAGTACCTCTTCTATGGTGGGCTCTTCCTTTTCTCTCATTTTAGACTTTGCCTGGGCAGTACAGCTTCCATGAAGTTTTCTTTATTCAGAAGCTTCTGGAGGTACTGCCTTTGATGTCCTGTGGACTGGTGAGCAGATTGTTGCTGGCATCTCTTATGAAGCATGTCTGACTATCTTTTTTATCTTTCTGTCTTTGCCTTGCAACCTGATATAGTTTCATGATGCTGTCTACTAGCTTGCTTTCCAGAAGCTGATGCATTGTTCTTTTTTATTACAAATGCTCTCTTAACCTGTTTGTTAGCCAACAAGTATTCCTCCCCAGCCTGGTGCATCTTTTCTATCTCCTACTTTTTCCTACAGTGCTTCTTTCTTTTGATGACTTCCTGGACTTCTGTGTCCCACCACCAGCTTTCCTTATGTACCTTATTCCCATACCTGGCTCGGCTGCATATATTTTCTGTAGTCCTCTCACATGCTATTTTGAGGCACTGACATTTTTTCTTCAACTCCACCTATTTTCTCTTTTTTCTTTTTTTTTAAGTTTTTATTGGATTTCCATTTTGTAAAATAATCACAACAATATTTACAGTCAAAGATTTGTGAATATAATAAATGAGAACATTTAAACTAAACTTCACAAGCATAAGAAACAACAACTATTTACAGGAGTGTCCATTAACCATACAGTCATTCAAGTTGTTACATTTATTGCATTGCATTAAATCTAAAATGCAGTCATTTTTGCTTGTCAAGCAGATCTCTAAGTTTTGTCCATGCATTGTAGCAAGAGGTAGTCCTGGTTGTTCTTGACTTAATTGTAATGATTACCAGGTGATAGACTTCAGCTGCAATATTTATAAATTCTCTGAAAGAGGTTGTAGATTCGTTCTTCCACTTCTGAGTTATAACATTTCTCACTGTAGATAGTACAGACCACAAAATGCGATATTTCATTTTTTAACACATATAGAATATGAGTGTTAAAAAGAATTAATGATTTAGATAAAACACAATTATCTCAAAAAAAGCCTGTAAAAAGAGATTAATGTTATTCCAATAAGGTGTTAAGACAGCACAGTCAAAAAGCATGTGTTGCCAATTGGCTTTAAGTTTTATTTTCTCTTTTTCCTGAGGTACTAGAGCCCTG
The DNA here is from genome assembly GCF_019279795.1 of Protopterus annectens. NCBI lineage: Eukaryota > Metazoa > Chordata > Ceratodontiformes > Protopteridae > Protopterus > Protopterus annectens. The sequence goes on from NC_056732.1 coordinate 658,449,356, forward strand.
ATTAATTCCTTGAACTGTTGTGCTTTCTCTCTAGTAAACTTCCATGTTTTCAGCCTGGTTTCTGTTGACCTTAGAGCCTTCTCTGCAGCTGATTGTGGCAACCAGTGGTTTATGCTGTGGGCTAACTGTATCACTGGGGAAGACTCTGTAATCGTTGCTTTCACCACAGTGCCCTTTCCTTACTGGGAGGAAGTGTACCTGAGTTACATGTTGGCTACTGCTGTATGTGATCTCGTGACTGTCTCTCCTTCTGAGCCATGTGTTGGCTACTATCAAGCTATTTGCTAGCTAGAAATCCAGAATGCTCCCTCTTTCTTTACTTCAGTTGCTCCAGCAATGAGGACCCAGGCAGTCCTCATATCCTGTTTTGGCTGTCCCTTTATGTGCATTCATGTCACCCGTTATTAACACCAACTCATGTTGTCCCGTTTTATCTATTAGGTCCTGCAACTGCTGTCTGAAAGCACTTGTTTCCTCACTATCACAGCCCTGCTGTGTTTAATTCATTTTCCCTTAGTATTTTTGGGGGTTTACTATTGTTTGTGTAAACAAAATTCTATCGGCTGAATTGTGCCAAAAAACAGAATGTTGAACGCACAAGCAGTTTTCCACCAGATAGGCGACTCCACTTATGCGAATGCACAACTGCATTTGCATAAGTGGAAATCGACTATCTGCACAGAGATCGCGGTACAGTGGGGAGTGGAAATTCATCCACATCTCCACTGTAGTGCGATCTCGGAGTTAGAATATATAAGTAGGGTGGTGTGGGGGCCACAGGGGGGGCTTGCCTCACTGCAAACACATGATAGCTGTATAGGAGTTTGATTTACATCAGCTCATATATGGCTATCATGTGGTGGTTTCGACAACAATGTCAAGTCAAATGCATCGAGCATTTGGTTCATCATTGTGAACGTTTTTTTTTTTACTTTCAGTATTACCATTCGTTTATTTGAATGGAAAATGTTTTTCCATTCAAATAAATAATAGTAAACCATTTTCGGGAATTTGCATAATAGTTGATTTTTCCAGTCTTCTGGAACACATACTTTAAACAATCATTAATTATAAAAAATATTAGCAACAGAACTAGCTTATCACTAGTTTTATGCAAGAAAGAAAACATTCAGATTGTCTAATACTGCCACTGAGTCTGCTTTGGTTTCTCTGTCATGATTGTATTCATTTCTTCTCTGAAATAACTAGGCAGTTATTTGAGGGAGTTTTGATTTTCAATTATGATATTTCTCATGATCCCACAAAATGTTTAAACAAGAAACTACAGAGAGTGTGATTCATTGTTTCATCATCCATAGCATCATTATTATCTGACAGTATATGAGGTGTTCCTGGATTTTATCAAAGGTGTGAGCTAATGTATTTGCAGAAAACTTTCTTGCTCTGGGTTCAGTTCTTGGCAAATGTTGTTTATTTTTTTACTGTGGTTTCCTAAATACCCTCCATAAACTAGACCTTGAAATATGATTGCTAATTATGTTATCCTCAATAGAATATCCTTCTTGCCATGTTAGTAAGCTTTTTAGCCCAAAGTTTAATTGATTACACTCTTTTTTATTTATTTGCTGAAGTGGATCCCCCCTTTACTATAGTACAGTAATTATAAAAAAGCTGAACAAGTTTTTGGGAAATGTCCTGCATTTTCCATTTCCAGTTATCCAGCTTGTCTGAAATTTATTTGTAATCTGCTTTATTTAAAAAAAATGTTTGGGATTATTACTGTCAGTTGCTTAGACTTATGAAACAGGATTTCCCACTCTAGGCTACTGTGGTCTGTGTTTCCCAGCCTGGCAGTACCTTCCTCTAAGTATTCCATACTTCTCTGAGGCCCATACCATGCCAAGAATTATGCAGTTTGGCTCTTGTTGGTTTATTAATAATATGAAAGTTTTTTTAAGCAGCTAGAGCCAATAATTTCCCAGCTTTCCATTTACTTGTTTGTAAATTTTTCCAACAAACACCAGGGAGGTTAAAGTTGCCTGTGATTAAATCTGGCTTTTTATTAAATAGTACAGCTAATTCATCTGAAAAGTTCTACATATTGTTCTTCTCCAATGATGGGGGTCTATAGGCAGCATTATGTCTATACATTGTTTTACGTTCACCTCAATCTTGACTTAAATCATATCTCTTATTAATGGAAATTCCACTGTGTATAATTGCTTTTTTCTATTTATTTTGCTTCTTTTTTAGTTGTTGCATAAACTGATGGCCTACCACATAGTTTACCATTTCAAGAGTTATAGAACACAATGCAGTTGTAATGCGGACGCAAGTGGACTGACTAAACCAAGTTTCTTTAAATAGGATTATATCAAAGTCACCCGGTGATATAACTGACAAATTTATTCTTTAAGCTCTGTGAATTACACATATTTTCACTGTGTGTGTGTGTGTGTGTGTGTGTGTGTGTGTGTGTGTGTGTGTGTGTGTGTGTGTGTGTGTGTGTGTGTGTGTGTGTGTGTGTGTGTGTGGTTTACCTCTCTGTTATATTTCTCTCTTAAAACATTTTTCACTTCATTTCTTAATAAATGGCCAAATAATGTGTTCCTTCTATATTTTCTGACTTTTCTTCATTGCCCCCAGCACCTAATTCTCTTTTTCTTTCATTATCTCAATCTTTCCTAAATTCATTCACATTTACCCCATCAGTAATGTATGATTTATTTCTTGATCTCTTTAAGCAGACTCATTCTACTTCCATACAAATATCCTTGTTTCCTTATTTATTTCTGCCTTATTAGATTCCATCCATAGTATTATCTATATTTGCTTCAGTTGCTTTACTTTTATTCAGCATTATGTCTATATGTCTGAGCTACTTTTTTCCTTGTAGTGCAAACTATTTTTGTCTAATATATCATCTTTTTTTCATAGATTTTTGCTGAGAACTTAGTCTGAATCATTACTGTTCCAGTGTCATTCACTTCACTTGTCTGTGTTTAGATATATCTGTCGGTTAGTTAATCCACATTTTGGGCTATGATCCCAAACATCTGCAGCCCAACTTTTTTTTCCCAGTTAGATTTTCCAGAATAATACAGCTGTTGCATTTACTGCTTCCTGCAGCTAAGTTCTCTCCTTTTATACTGAACATATGGCATCTTTCAGACTAAACAATATTTCCCTTCCCCACTAGTCTTTTATAAAAAAATATTAATTTCCTCCATAGCAGTTTGACAGAAACTTAACTACTGAGGTTACATAAACAATGTTTTCAGCTCTTATCTCCTTCAATTATGGTTCTTCTTTCTGCCCCTGCCACTACAACCTGCCCAACATATCTAACATAAAAAGACTCATGAATTTCATCCTTGCATCTTTGCAGTAACTTGGTGATCACTGCTATTAAGTTTTCACTGTAACTTGCACATAGCCCTAGGTTTAAAGGCTTAGTGAGGGTAGTAATTTAGCATGTGTCCTTTCCTCCACCAAAGGCAGAAAAAGGCAAAAAAGGCACTGCTATGAGTGGATTAGAATATTACAATTTCCACAGTCTCTATAATGTCACCTGTATTCAAGCTATTAGCAAGTCAAGAGCTGCTTTGGTTTGCTTCATATACATAAATAAATACATTTTTAAAAATATGCTTTTTCCTGATTTTTGTCTCATTCTGGCAAGACACAAAAATTCTGAAAAGATTCTATTTGCAGAACTGCAGATTGTAAAGAACAAAATGTAATGATATGTGATGTGAAAAAACAAAATTAACAAGTATTTCTCAACCGTGAACACTGGCTTTTTTTTTTTTTTTTTCTTTGTAATCTGATTTTTATTGTATTTTTTACAATATACAAATACAATTTTAGGATGCACAAAACAAATAAGATCACAAAAAAAAAACTAATACTTGCTTGATATCATATACAGTCAGCTAACAATTACCAGAGATATATTTAATCTTCACTATGCAAGTGTTTTATAGTTTAACATAGAATAGTGAAAAGAAATATTTGCAATTTCACATATTTAGTACTCATATGTGAGGATATGTATCCATATACCTAAAATCTATTTGTTTTAACTATATACATTATATACACTCTGTTGTCACTAAGTAAGGAGGTGTTAGTTTAGATAAATTGGTTATTTCTACTGACAAGGGTTAAAGAGTATGGTAATAGGGCTTTTTTATGATCTTTCATGGGTTAGAGTGGAGATGAGGACTTAAAATGAAAAGTATCTGAACCAGGGTTAACACACCAAAGGAAATGGGGATATTAGGTGAGATGAAAGTAAAGACACAACCAAAAGAGGAAGAAGAAATAGGAAGGTTAGAACTAGGAACGATATTATTTAAGAATTTGTATAAGGTTATTCCAGTATTTTTGGAAATAGTTTATTTTCTTTTTGCTTGTTGTCTTTAGTTTACTTGCCAAAACATATTTCATAGATATAGACTTAAATTGCTTCCTAGATGTTTTGGATCTGTCTAACCAGTTTAGTGCAATATAGGTTTTGAGTAGCGCACATAGTGTCACAGTGATATGTTTAATCTCATACTTACAGGAACTAGGAAATATATTGAAAATCACCATTTCCCAGGATAGGGTTGACTTCATATATCCCATTTTCTCAAGTTGTGCTCTTGGAGAGCACCACAGTTTGTACACATTTTTACAGGACCAAAAATATGTGGATTGTATCTGCTACTGAATTGGGGCAGGTTGGGCAAAAAGGCGAAGTATTTGGGTTAATTTTACTTAGGACTAATGGTGTATGATAATTATTGTTTATCATGAACTGAGTATATATCAACTTTTTGAAAGGGGTTAATTTTATTGTTATGCCAATCGCTTCCAGTTTTTGGCCAGGTGTTAATTCCTTGTTTTGGCTATCCCAGTATTTAGAGAATAGAATATTGTCTTGGTGTTTTATTTTTGTTATTAATTTATAGACATTAGAAAGTATTTTAGTTCTTAATAGAAGTTGTGTTATTAGTTGCTGATAGAGCTGAAATTCTGAAGGGGCAACTTCAATCTTGTCTGTAACCAGAGATATTAGGTATAGTATTTGTTTAATAATTATATAGTATTATATAGCATTTTTATTGACTGCCAATGAAGCTATAATGGCTTCAAATGGTAGGTCTTTAATTTTATAGAAGTCCCATACTGTACAGTTCTTGATAAGAGGGTAACTGTCCAGATTTAACATGTTGTTACTCAATCTGAAGTTGGGATTTAAGTGGATTGGTTGAGCCATCGTTAAGGAATTTTTCAAGCCAAGAGATGTTGTCAGCTTTTGAAACCCAATGATATTTTTTATTAATATAGGGTGAATTTTATATTCTTTGAGAGTTTTATAGTTAGGAAGATGGTTGATCTAGGACTGATATTGGATGCATTTAAGTGTGAATTGTATATTTTTATCCATAAGGGGTTCCACACTTTATTTGAAGGATGGTAGTTTGTTATATGAATAATACGGCTGGCATTTATTATATGGTAATATGTTAGAAAATCAGGAAGTGCCAGGCCTCCTTTTTCTTTGGGAAATGGTAGTTTAGTGTAGCTAATTCTGACATTTTTAGGCTACCAAATAAATTTCCCCAATGTAGTATTCATTTTCGAGAAGAACGTATTTGGAATGTTTTGATTAAGGGCAAAGAAATGGAAAATAATTTTGGGCAGGATATTCATTTTTATAATAGCTGTTTTTGAGAGGAAGGCAAGGTTTAGATTTTTCCATCTTGTAAGATCTTCCATGACTTTAGACCATGTTTTATACAGATTGTTATTAATTAGTTCCTGTTGGGGGTGGGTAAAGTTTATGCCCAAATATTTAAGTGAATAATTAACTTTGATCTTTCTTTCTGGTATGAAAAATTCTTTGTGACCAAGAGGGTTTAGAGGAAAAATTATTGATTTGTTAGAATTGATGGCATAGTTTGAAATTTGTGAAAACTTGTCAATAGAGCCTAAGATTTTTTCTGAATCAGTTGAGGGGAGTTCCAAGTAGATATTTAAGTTGTCTGCGAAGGCGGTATATTTCACTGGTATTTTATATATGTAGACTGAATGGTGGAATGTTTTTTGACTTAGTTTTAGCAAGAGTACTTCAGGATAGAGATTAAATAAGTAAGGTGATAGTGGACAACCCTGCCTTGTACCATTTATTATTTGAATTGGATTTGAATTTTTTTTTTGTTTATGTTTAGCGTAGTAGAGGCCTTATTATAAAGGGATGCTACCATTTTGATGAATTCAGCAGGGATGGAGAAGCATTTCATGATTTTAAAAAGAAACTTTAAATTTACCCTATCAAAAGCTTTTTGGGCATCAACAGAAAGTGCATATTTGGGAGACTTGTTGTATATTGTCATACTGGTTATGGCTTCAATGGACAGAGTGTTATCCCAAACATGCCTATTGCTCATGAAACCTAATTGGTCATGAGATATGATATGTGGTAATATATTTTTTAGACTACATGCCAGAATAGATGATAGAATATTTATGTCAATGTTAATTAAAGCAATTGGACGGTAGTCATTTGGATTGAAGTTAATGTCATTTGATTTTGTATAAAAATAGTCTTGGATTTATTAATATATAAGTCAGAAATGCCAAATTGGATTATATGGTTATAAACTTTGAGTAGGATGGGGGCTAGAAGTTGCTTGAAGGACTTATATAATTCTGACTCATAGCCGTCTGGGCCTGGAGCTTTACCTGGTTTCAGTTTGTTAATAGCCAAAAATATTTCGTTCATTGTTATAGGTGCCTTTAATAATGTCTTATGGGTATCACTTATTGTTGGAAATTGTAATTCATCTAGAAAAAGATCATTAGGGCTTTCTAAGTCAAGTGTTTGGGGTCCATAGACTTCCTCATACACTTCTTGAAATACGGGTATGATTTCTTTATCTGTGAAGAAGGATTTACCCTTATGGTTAATTTGTTTTATTTTGGTAGGTGTGTGGGGGTTGATATATATTATCCTTGCCAGAATCTTAGAGGGGGTTTGAGCCCATTCAGCATATTTATGACTAAGTCTAGACTCCATAAGAGAGTATTGATTTAGGTGTAATTCATGCAGTTGTTTTTGTAGGGTGATCATCTGTTTTTCAATATCTGCACAGAACTTAGTTTTCAGCTTTGACTCTAGTCTTCTTAGTTCTGTTTCTAGTGCTGAGGTATGGGATTTAAGTTGTTTTTTAATTAGAGAAGCTTTCTGGATAAGGGTACCTCTAAGAGTGGCTTTAGCTGCTGCCCATTGAATGTCTATGGAAATATCTGACTTTTCAAAAGAGCTTGTTGTCTGGACAGGAATTATTGGGTTTCTTGATGAAGGGTTTTGTTGTTCAAGAGGTTAGGGTTAAAGGACTAATTTGTAGGTATGCGGTTCTTGGGGTTAGGTTTGTAGATGTTTACGTTAAGGTTCATTTTGGCATGATCAGAAATAGTTCTAGGGTCACTGCTACATATTATTTCATAAGATGAAAAGAGTGCTGAGATTAAAAAAAAGTCTATCCTGAACCAGAATTTGTGATATGCTGAGAAGAATGTATAATTACTAATAGAGGGGTCTTTTCAGAAAATTTCAAAAGGATCAAATAAATTAAAATCGTCTGTTATATCACTTAGAGTGTTAGTAATACCCAAGGGTTGTTTGTTGGTTTTACAAGTTCTGTCCAGCTCTGGTCTGGTGGTCATGTTCCAGTCACCGCCGAGAATCATTAGATGGTTGTGGAATTTTTCAATAAGTGAGTATATATCATATAGAAATGAGGATTGATATAAGCCAGGCTCATAGACATTTAAAATAAGTATTTCTTTGTTATATGATGGCGTAGAACATGTTAGGTAGCACCATCTGCCTTTTGGATCCCAGCCAGTGGATATTATTGAACCTCTGAAAAAGATTTTAACAATTATTGCTACCCCGTTGGAGACCGTATAGTTCCCTGCAGCTATTATTTGTTTTATCCATTTCTTTTTAGTGTCATTCACCCATTGTTCCTTTGTCAAATGCATTTCTTAAATAAGAGTAATTTCAAAGGTAAATTTTTGGATTAGGTATAGTACTAAGTTCTTTTTTTTTTTATTTTGTAAACCTTTAATATTCCATGAATCTACTGATAACATTAGGAATTTGTTTATTGGGTTGGTAGTGTTTGGTCATTATTGCTAGAGTTAGATGAATTTAAGTATAGAGGGTTGATTGGATTATATAGAGCTAAGTAACTGAAGTGACAGCAGATTAGTTTATTTTTTTGGTTGAGATAAGTATAAAGCAATAGTAAGGTATAGTGACAGCCTCCCCTTTCAGACCCCCTCCCCCACATGCTTAACCACATTCTACCACTATGTGAAAGAGTTGAAAATATACTATTTACATAACTATTTTACAAAAAATTTCCAACATTCCAAAGTCCAACTTACTACACACACTAAAACTTCTTGCTCTAAATTAACATTAGTTAATTTACTAATTAGCCAACACATGTAATTGGCTCGGATAAAGGAGTTAACGCAAAACACATTGTACCTATGGTTGAAATTTTTTAAACAAAATTATAACAGTACAAATAGTCATATCCAGTAAACTAACGTAGTATTGTCCCTTTGGGACAAAACATTTTCTCCCTGGGGGCTAAGCTGTCTTAGTTATAATGATCGCCATGCCTCGTGGATGCCTTTCATGGGGTTTATATATTATTCCTTATTGGGAGTAGTATGAAGGTAAGAATTACTTTACCACTGTCAAATTAACTTAAGATTCCTACCCTTCTACAAAAGAACAGTCCCATCATTGATTTTTGGTATGCTTGTATAACTTTGCTCCACAGTAATGCAGCGCATGTTCCACATTTAAAGACTTGGGCAATGATTATGTGATCCCATTTAAACTTTTCATAACAAATATAAATAATGGGCTGGATTCACGAAGGCTTGCACGGAGTCTAAGAGTAGAGTAAGACTCCCTGCAGCCAACATGTCCAAGGAGTGATCCAGGAAGAGCCAGTACGGGCATGTAACAGAGCTCCTTAAACTAGTTCTACATGGACAGGGCTTGGATATGCAAATTACCTCAATTGCAGACGAAAGCTATGCAAATGAGGTAAATTTGTGATCCAGGAAACCCGAACCTGTCCGAGTAGGTGTAGTGTTATTTGTAGAAATGTACTCAGTTGCAAACTGAGTACGGTTCTGCAAATAGCAAAATGGAGCCATGACAGTTCCAAAAAAAGGATGCATTTACAGGAGGAAGCATGCCAATGGCCAAAAATACGGCCATTGGCAATGTTCACCGATGCAAAATAAAAATAAATAACTTTTTTTCATCCCGATCTCCAGGGTTTAAGCGTAGCTCAGCGTCGTGCAAACGCACTGCACCCTAAAAAACAGAAAATCAATAATTATGATCCACAAATATGAATTTTATAGCTGATATGAATTTACAATGCAAGTGAATGGAAGGCTGAAGACAACATGGCCACCGAGTAGAGGTTGCTAAGGGAGGAAGCTCAGTCTAAGAGATGTAACCAAGCATTAGTAGGCAATCCCATGCAAATGAGGGTTAGGATAGTGAATCGCAAGTTTACATAGCAAATAAGCACAGTCAGTGGAGTGTAGGAGTAGGATAAGGGGAGTAACAGAGTAGAAGATAGGTGACATCACGAGGGGGGCATGTATGAAAGAAGTGAAGCTCATTGGAGCTGAGTGGCATGTGTCAGGTGGCATTTACATATCATTGAAAGAGGTGTGTCAACAGGTAGGCTAGGTAAAGTAAAGAAATCGAAGGTGTATGCTGTGGATAACACCAAAGTTTCTTGTTGAGCATGCATGAGCGTGTGTGCATGCCAGAAAACCCGAGTAAGACAGTGTGCGCGCGTGTTAGCGTGTGTGTGTGCATGTAAGTCGGAGTAAGCATATGTAAGGCTGTGTAAACAGTTGTAAGCGCGTTTGCACTGGTGTGCACGCGTTTTAACAAGAATAAGCAAGTTTTAGTCTGTGTAAGTATGTGTGCGCCCGTGTGAGCTGGTGTGCACGTGTATGCGTTTGTGTGCACGGCACTCCCCCCTGAAGAAACAGAAAGAAAAAAGGAAGCACACCAAATAGTCGGAAGTTACCAGGGAGTACTAGCAGAGCTAGCAGGTGAAAACAATCAGAATCAGACAATTACACAGGCAGTACACTAGCCCAGCCCATCCCAGCACTTAAAACTCTGCAAACAACAGTCCATTATGTTTCTCTCAAGAGACACTGCAACACTGCAGTAAGCTAATAGAAGTGAAAACTGAGAAAGCTTCACTGAGACAAAGAAATGTTAGGGGCTGCCATTGCTGTTATAAGGCGACATATGCAACATGCTGAGGGTGGTGATAATGCAAATGCTGCTGGTCAACCCACAGTGTGGAGACGGAGAAGAGTGTACAGGCCCAGGGTAACCTACCAGGGCCTACATGAGCTGGAGATAGTAGAGCACTATACAGTGGACAGAGACCTCTTGCAGCAAATTGTTGTGCTGTGCAGGCCACACCTCATACACAGAACCAACAGAGGGGAACCCATCCCAGTGGAAACCAAGGTATGTGCTGGCCTAAGAATATTAGCAACAGGTACCTTCCAGAGACCAACTGGTGATATGATGGGGATATCACAGGCATCAGCATCCAGGGTACTGTACCAGTTCCTGGATGCCATGTCAGCACATGTTGGTGATCATGTATATTTCCCCAATTCCCGTGAAGAATTGGCCAGAAAAATGCATCTCTTCCAGCAAATAGCGGAATACCCTGAGGTAGTAGGTGCAATAGACTGCACGCACATACGCATCAAAGCACCAGCCATTGAGTGGGGTAGGGTCTACTTCAACTGCAAGGGCTTCCCCTCCATCAACTGCCAGGTTGTGTGTGATGCCCAGGGCATAATACTGAATGTTTGTGCTGGCTGCCCTGGAAGTTACCATGATTCCCATATGTGGCATCTGATGCAGCTGTACCAGACATTTGCCAATGGGGACATCCCACATGTTCACCTAGTGAGCAATGCTGGCTATGCACTGGAGCCTTGGCTGATGACACCCATCAGAAACACACACACACCTGAACAGGAATGCCATAATGAGGCACACACACAAACATGAAATGTAATCGAGCGTGTGTTTGGGCTGCTCAAGTCATGGTTCCGGTGCCTGGACACATCTGATGGAGCCTTGCAGTACTCACCAACTACATGTACCCAAATTGTCATGGTATGTGCTATGCTACATAATATGATCCTGTGAAAACAGCTGCAGCAGGACCAGCATAGGCCTGGCCCAAACAGCCCCTCACCATTGCCAAGGCCATCACAGGCAGAGCGTGACTCAGAGGAGGATCAACCTGAGCCTGCCTCAGTAGGCAGAAGGAGGCATGCCCAGTATGCTTTGGCCTTGACAAAGAGGCAATGTATAGCACATACACTGGCTCAGTAGGAACCCTGGAATTGATAACTCTCTCTGACTCGCACATATAGTAAAAGGGATGCCTAAGTTGACACCACCTGTTTCCAAACATGTATAGGGAGTATAGTATGTGCATCCAACATAGCCAGCCCTGCAGCACCACCTGAGGCATGATTGACATGTGTTAAGCAATATAAAGCAGTGCTAAACAGCATTTACCACCATGTAGTATATATAAAGAAAATCGCACACACCAACTAGCACAACTGTGGTCAATGTTGAGTAATATTGGGCAACGTCCAGCACTGTTGGCTAATACTGAGCAATGTTGGACAAGTTGGGTCTAAGTATATGAAGGTCTCTCCAAACACCATTATATTGGGTGACTTCAACTACCCAAACATTGACTGGGAGCAGTACTCAAGACCCAACACCCTAGGCCAAAATTTTCTAGAATTTATAAACTCAAATGCTATGGAACAACTAGTCACCACTCCCACAAGAGGGGATAACATACTGGACCTGGTCATCACCAACATGGGGACTCTATGCTCCATACCAGATGTATTCCCCTCAATGGTAAGATCAGACCATAAATCAATTCCACTGGATATCCACATCCTGATCCCACCCACAGGCCAGAAAACCACAGTGAAAAACTTCTCAAAAGCTAATGTCACACTTCTCAAAACCGAGGTGGAATCCTTCAAGGCCCCCAGGCCAGTGGAAAGTACGGCTCAAACTGCAGAATCCTTTATAAATGCATTCTATGGACACCTTCAGGAATGCATGGATCATGCTATCTCAAACAAAACCAAGACCAAATCATCCAAAGGCAGGTGTCCTGTCTGGTGGACCCCAGCCATAAATAAGCTGTACAACAGAAGGAGGATGCTACTACATGATAGAGCAAAATCCCTAAAAGGGAACTCATCTCTGATCAGTACTAGCAAAAAACTATGATCCCTCATAAAATCACCCAAGGCCAGCTTTGAGAGAAAAATTGCACAGAACACTAAAGATAATTACACAGCCCTCTTTAGTTATGTTAGTAACCTGGGTGGCAACTCCCAGATATGCTCAGAGTTGGTCCAAAATGACAATAAATACACTGAACCCACAGACATTGCCAACATCCTGGTAGACAGGTTCAGTGCAAAATTCTACCCCCCTTCCCCCCCTAAAGAGCAAATATCTATCCCAGCAGAGTGCTGCCTCCCTGACATCTCAGATACTCAGGTGAGAGCCGCCCTCTCCAAAGCAAAAAACACAGCATCAATGGGACCAGATGGTGTCCCGGGCTGCGTTCCACATGAACTCCAAGAAGAGCTAAACCTCCACATACAGCTGCTGTTCAGTCTCAGCCTTACTACAGGATATGTACCCAAAGAATGGCGTACAGCAACAGTGGTCCCACTCCACAAAGGTGGTGCCTCTATGGACCCTGGAAACTATCGCCCCATAAGCCTGACTAGCCTGGTCTGCAAAGCTATGGAGAGAATCATCATGGAACTCATAAACAAAGACATTGGGGACCTACAGACACTGGATCCTACCCAATTTGGCTTTGTTAAAGGCAGATCTTGCCTCTTAAACTTGGTCAGTTTCTTTGAAACAGTCATCAAGGCCATTGATGAGGGGAAGGTAGTCCACACAGCCTACCTGGACCTCGCAAAAGCCTTTGACACAATACCCCACTCAGGCATCATAGATAAGCTCTCCAGCTTAAATATAAATCCCTATGTCATAAGATGGGGTGCAAACTGGCTCAAGGACAGAACCCACATAGTCAGAATTGCTGGAGCCATTTCAGACTCTAAACCAGTTACAAGTGGCATCCCACAAGGCGCAGTTCTGGGGCCTCTTGTGTTCGGCATATATTTTTCGGAGGTACAGGCTAACACGGGAGGACTGTGGCTGACCAGGTTTGCAGATGACTGCAAACTGGGTGCAATAATTGACTCTCCAGCTGACACAAGCATCCTCCAAAAGGGTCTCATAGAGACGGATAACAGGTGCCAGAGCCATGGCCTAAAGCTAAACACTAAAAAGTGTATAGTCATACCCTTTGGCAAAAAGAAAATGCACACAAATTACCACATAGGCGGGAATCCATTAAGTATGGAAGAAGTAATTAGGGACCTGGGGACCCAAGTTGACAGTAATTTCCCCTTTGACAACCACATTGCCAAAGAGGTTAGAAAGACCTTCTATACAGCCCACCTTATCATGAAAGGATTCACATCTACATCGAGTGAGGTCATTGTGCCCCTTTATTCATCCCTCATCAAGCCCATAATTGAATACAATGCCCCATTTGGGATGTACCTTACCTGACACCTGCAGCAACTAGAAAGACCCCAAAAGTACCTCACAAATAGGATCATGGGACTCAAACAGTTGCCATATGCTGCTCGGTTAAAGAAACTACAGCTCTACTCAGTTGCATACTGCCTACTTAGAGGCGATCTATGCCTGACATATAAAGCCATGTCCAACCCAAAATTAATGAGCATGCTCCACCTCAGAAAATCCAAATACTGTATAGCTATGCACTCGAGGGACATGAACCTGAGCACAGAAATAAATTGGACATGCTGGAGGGACAGATTCCTAACCCAGAGGCTCCCTTCACTCTGGAATAGAATCACAGTCCAAGTTAGGCAGAGCCCCTCACTGACTCTCTTCAAGAGGAATCTTGACAAGTGGATGGGAGATCGTAGGTTTACCACGGGAATTACGTCGGTGTCACTACTAGACAGAGGCACAGTAAACTAACCTTAAAAAGGGCACAGTAAAATCAGTTCAGAGGGTGGCGAAAGCCAAACACACTCTGGCTAGGCTTGTAAATGCCTCAGAGCAGATAGCCTAGTATGAACCTATGAACGTATGAACCTAAGTAGGGCATAGCTGAACAAAAGACAACATGCTCATATTTGCTCTACTGGACCTTAAGCAGTCTGGTCTGCTCAGTATGAGAATATAAAACAGTGACGGACATCGAACCCAGGATACTGTGCACTATAGTCATAGTACTGAACCACTAAGCCACAACAGTATTGCAGTGGTCAGCCTCTATGAAGAAATGTTGATAAATCTATGCTAAGTATTCCATGGAAACCCTGCAGGCACAGCATAACCCCTGTCGAGTTAAGACACAAAGGTGAGTCCCGCAGTAAGAATAGAACTTGACTTTCAACACCCATAGTAGAAATGTTAATATTGGACATGTACACATAGATCAACAGATGTAGTGGACCTCAGACAGCAACATACTGAAAAGTCACACTGGGCATGCTCACACACTTGAATAAATGAGACACATGTCAGGCAACAGAACACTGACAGTCTGAACTGGGCATGCTCACACACTTAGACCATGTCGGAGTACAGCAGTGGGCCACACATATCAAGCAGTTGCATGTGTTAACCCAGGAACCTCTCACTATCCAGCAATCTGCCCTGTGCACACAGTTATAGGACAACAGACACATATATAATATAGTGGAACCCTGTCATTATCAAATATGTTCTGCAGATACCTAAGTTGTTCATAGAAAGTGGGAAAGCAAAGATGATAAAACCTGCAAACAGTATCAGCAATAAACATTGTGCATCCTGAGCATTAGCAGAGGTTCAGAGGTCGATACTAGCCTATCCATCCTACGGCATGTACAAGCCTAGCCAGAGTGTGTTCGGCCTTTGCATCCCTGTCAAAGTAGAACACTGTGCCTGTGAATAGTAGGTCACATAAGATAGCCCATTTACATTTAGTGTATTGTGCCTCTGTCTAGCAGGGACCCAGAAGATATCCCATGGGTAAACATACAATCACCCATCCACTTGTCAAGATGTCTCCTGTAGGTGGTCAGTGGGTGGCTCTACCCATGCATAACCAGGATTACAATCTGGAGTGAGTGGAGCCTCTGGGATAAGAATCTGTCCCTCCAGCATGTCCCATTAACATCTGTGGTGAGGTATATGTCCCTGGAGTGTGTAGCTCCAAGGGAGTCAGATATCCTGAGGTGGAGCATGTCCATTAAATCTGGTTTGGATATTTCCTTAAACTACAGGCACACAACACATCTGTGTAGGTGGTAAGTGACTGAGTAGAGCTGGAGTTACTGTATCTGAACTGTGCAGGGCATCCATGTGAGTCCCTACATCTGCTTATTGTGGAAGATTTGTGGCCATTACAGTTGCTGCAGGTGTCGGGTAAGGTACATCCCAAATGTGGCATTGTAACCAAGCATGGTCGTGATGAGTATAGGGGCACAATGACCTCACTTGATCAACATGTGAAACCATATGGGATAAGGTGGGCTATATAGAAGTTCTGTCTAACAACTTTGAGTGATTGTAGCTGTCTGGTAGTACAGATCACAGATGCCTTCCCTGTCTGGATTGTGCTCTATCATGTAGTAGCGTCCTCCTTTCATTATATAGCTTATTAATGGCCAGGGTCTAACAGATAGGTCCCCTGCCATTGGAGGAGTGAGTCCAGTTGTTATATGGGATAGCATGATCCATGCAGTTCACTAGGTGTCCATAGAATGTGTATGTAAAGGATTCAGCAGTCAGAGCCATACTTACCACTGTCCCAGGGTCTCTGAAGGATACCACCTTGGTTTGGAGACGCGTGACATTTGCTTTTGAGAAGTTCACCAACATTACCCAGGATGGGTGTGTGGATGGGATATGGATGTCCAGTGAGATAAATGTATGTTATGACCTTACCAATGAGGGGTATATCTCAGGTGTGGAACATAGAGTCCCCATGTTGGTGATGATCATGTCCAATATGTTGTCCCCTCTTGTGGGTGTCGTGACCAGTTGTGCCATATCATATGAGTGTACAAATAGTAGCAACTGTTGGGTGAGGGTGTTGGGGCCTGAGTACTATCCCCAGTCAATGTGTGGGTAATTGAAGTCACCCAATATAATGGTGTTTGGGGAGACCTTCATATTGTCCAGTGTTTCCAGGAAAGCTGAGTGTGGTTGCTGAGTTGGGGAGTGTGGTCTGCAGCAGGCAATAAACCAAAAGGAAGATTTGCACAATGTTAGGTGCATATGTATGGTCTGTGATGCTTTGTGCAGTGCTACCAACCCGGAGGTATGTGTATCTGTCATGTATATGGATACTCCCCCTATATGTGCTGGTCATTCTGAGTTTTGTGGTCAGAAAGCATGGTATGAAATATAACCTGGTGGTGCTGGTGTGCATTTGGGAGCCTGAACCAGGTGACTGTTAGTGCACAGATATCGCTGTTGTCCATACTGAGGTGATTCCTGAGTGGTCGCAATTTGAGGGTAACACATCTGGTGTTGAACAGCATTACCCTCAGTGTCATGTACTCTGTAATGTCTATGGAGGTGGGTTTGTCTTTTGAGCCCCACTTAAAAAAGGCAGTATGGTGGTGGCAACTGCCTTAGCCAGTATTCGAAAGTCCAAGGGTGACAGGTGCAGACTGTCCATAGGGAAGCTACGTGGCATGTCGAGCATGCCACCCAAGGCTGTCAGACACTGTATCCCCTGTGAATGACACCAATATGTTAGCCAACTGTTAAACATCATCAGTTTGTTGGTATACTGTGACATCAAACCTGGTGGGTGTAAGATGCTAGACAAGGTCAGGGTCATACTGGCCTGGGCTACATGATCAGAGAGTTCCTCTATGTATCATGTCATGTGGTCCAGGGAGGGACGTCTGAGTGTGTACACACCAGCATGGACAATGCTGGAGCCAGTCCTGCACTTGCTGTGGAGTGACCTGAGTGCATGTGTTATGTTGTGGATCCTGCCACCCGAGAGATCGCTCAAAGTGACTATTCCCTTGATTGGCCTGGTGAGTGAGACGTCAGTGTGTCTGACAATAAGTGTCATCTATTACAAGTGTATTAGGTGTGTTGTTTAGCCCGAAGGGCAGTGACTGTGTGGCACACTGACATTGTGAACTATGTGATATGTGGGTATTGTAGTGGGGTAGCAGTTGTTTGTGTGTCTGCTTTGGAGGTCTCTGCTGCTTAGGCAGAGTTTATGTAGATCCTCCGAGTATGTTTATGTGTGATAATGTTGTTTGATTGCTGTCGCTATAGGTTTATGTGAGACTGATATGTGGTGTGTGTGGTTACCTTCACCACCTGATAGACTACACTAGTCATGGGTCAAGAGAGCTCAGCCTCCTTTATGTCAATATTGTTGCATTTCTCACATATATCTGAGTTTGTTGGGAGGAGGAGTGGGTTGGTCTGTGTACATGAGGCAGATGTGACAATGTGTCAAAACCACAATATTCACTAGCTGGACTGGAGAGTACACACGAAATCGACCTCTGGACATGGCAGGATATTATGTTGACATACCCCGTAGCCTGATCACAAAGTATCAGTAGGGTGTTAACTTTGTAAAAGAGTATAACAGGGATTAGTCCTCAGGTTTGTTGGTGTTTTGTAAAGAGTAGCTGAATAAAGGATTCCAGACTGAATCATGACACCTCCTTCAGCTATGTCTTAAATAGCAATGTACACTCATATATGTCCTGAGTCAGGGCCAACTGTACCTGACTGACAATGCTGGCATCCTGTCAGACAGGCCCATATAGACATACACACCTCCCACTGATCATAGTCCCAGTCATCATACCAGGGGATATCACATGTAGAATGGCTGAACAGCTGCCCCCAAAGCCAAAAGCATAGCAGCAATTGGATTACATTGTTTCCCAATATGTGTCATGCATGAACTACAGAACAAACAGACCCTGCACCTGAACAGTCTGTTGAGCCTCACCCTCTCCACAGGATATGGAACCATTGAATGTGTTACAGCAACATATGGCACTCCCCACAAGTGTAGGTGCACAACACACCATGAGAAGTATAGTCCAGTAAGCCTATGAAGTCTGATCTGAAAGGCCATGGAGTCCATCATGGTTGAAGTCATACACAGAGCTATTGGAAGCTGACAAACACACAATCCTACCAACTGTGGTATGTTCATGTGCAGATCATGGTTCCCAAACATGCTAGACTGTTTGCAAGGTAGACACCCAGGGCATACATCACTGAACAGAGCTACACATGTCCCACATAGACTTTGAATAGCCCTTTATCAACACCCCTGACACATGTCGTATCCACAAAACCAAAAATCTGTGCATAAATATGTGTTGACATATGAAGGGATGTCAATGTGTCCACAGATAGATCACACAAGGTGAGGATTATGGGGTCCTGTTCAAGCTTTTGACACCTGCTGACCCACATGGCTCATTCCTGGGATTGCATAAAACAAAGTGTACACACATTGCCATGTCCAGTCTGATGATGTCAGCTTCCTACAAATATAGCAGGAGAGTAGAAACCACCCACTAAAGTATATAGTGCGCTGTGTTAATGCGTATGTCTCTAGTATCATAACATAGTTAGGTAGGGGTTTGTATCCTGCTGACTGTATGTGTGTGATTTCCTGTGAAAAGAGTGTGCTTTTTGGAGACTGAGAAAACAAATTAAAAGAGATACATTCTTCTTTGGAAAGTCTGATGATGTCAGCATCCTACAAATATAGCAGGAGAATAGAAACCACCCCGTAAAGCATATAGCACGCCGTGTTAATGTGTATGTCTCTAGTATTATAACATCGTTAGGTAGGGGTTGTATCCTGCTGACAGTGTGTGTGTGATTTCCTGTGAGAGGAGTGTGCTTTTTGGCGACTGGGAAAACAAATTAAAAGAGGTACAGTCTTCTTTGGAAAGTCTGATGATGTCAGCATCCTACAAATATAGCAGAAGAATAGAAACCACCCCATAAAGCATACAGTGTGCCTTGTTAATGTGTATGTCTTTAGTATCATAACATAGCTAGGTAGGGGTTTGAATCTTGCAAATGCTAACAGTGTATGTGTGAGAGGGGTGTGCATGTGTGTGATTTCCTGTGAGAGGAGTGCCCTTTTTGGAGACTGGGAAAACAAATTAAAAGAGGTACATTCTTCTTTGGAAAGTCTGATGATGTCAGCATCCTACAAATATAGCAGGAGAATAGAAACCACCCACTAAAGCATATAGCGCGCCATGTTAATGTGTATGTCTCTAGTATTATAACATAGTTAGGTAGGGGTTTGTATCCTGCTGACAGTGTGTGCGTGATTACCTGTGAGAGGAGTGTGCTTTTTGGAGACTGGGAAAACAAATTAAAAGAGGTATATTCTTCTTTGGAAAGTCTGATGATGTCAGCATCCTACAAATATAGCAGGAGAAGAGAAACCACCCAGTAAAGCATATAGCATGCCGTGTTAATGCGTATGTCTCTAGTATCATAACATAGTTATGTAGGGGTTTGGATCCTGCAAGCAGTGACAGTGTATGTGTGTGATTACCTTTGAGAGGAGTGCCCTTTTGGGAGACTGGGAAAATAAATTACAAGAGGTACATTCCTCTTAGGAAAGTCAGATGATGTCAGCATCCTACAAATATAGCAGGAGAAGAGAAACCACCCAGTAAAGCATATAG
The DNA here is from genome assembly GCF_019279795.1 of Protopterus annectens. NCBI lineage: Eukaryota > Metazoa > Chordata > Ceratodontiformes > Protopteridae > Protopterus > Protopterus annectens. The sequence continues at coordinate 658,469,279 of NC_056732.1, forward strand.
AGCGCAGTGTTAATGTGTATGTCTCTAGTATCATAACATAGGTAGGGGTATGAATCCTGCAATTGCTGAGTGTGTGTGACACAGCTGGTAAATGCAGCGTGGGTTTTGCTTTTACTATGGTATGACATATCATGATTAAAACAGTATGTGCATTACACACATCAGGTATCTGCGTGCCAAGTAAATATGTGTACATGTGACCTCAATCAGTACATAGGTGTGAAGCCTGCATACTGCATGAATACATTTGTTACCTTTGACAGATTGTGCCACTGCTTCTCAGATCGTAGGTCACATATGTATGTATGTGACAAGCCCGGCCACTGTAGTGATCTGTGTCCAAGGTCACCTGTGCCACACACACCCATGACAGTTACTATAGAGTACTGTGACTGAGGGTACATGCCTGGGGTATATGTGCAATTGCTGAGTGTGTGTGTGTGTGACACAGTTGGTCAATGCAGTGTGGGTGATGCTTTTACTATGGTATGACATATCATGATTACAACAGTATGTGCATTGCACACATCAGGTATCTGTGTGGCAAATAAATATGTGTACATGTGACCTCAATCAGTACATAGGTGTGAAGCCTGCATACTACATGAATACATTTGTTACCTTTGACAGACTGTGCCACTGCTTCTCAGATCGAGGTCACATATGTATGCAAGTGACAAGCTCGGCCACTGTAGTGATCTGTGTCCAAGGTCATCTGTGCCACACACACCCATGACAGTTACTATAGAGTACTGAAAGTGAGGGTACATGCCTGGGGTATATGTCAGACATGTTCATACACAACAAAGACTGGCAATAATGGACAGTCATCATAGGTGTACAACAGCCCTGTGGATATGCATTCAGGCCCCTAATGTCTTATGTGACACACTGAGGGACTCCACAATACCTATGGATATGTGGATACCAAGGAACAGATGACATAACACGTGGCTGTATGTACACATCGTTACCCAACATGTGGTACTGTCAGGATAGTATGTTTGCATGTACCTAAGAGGGCTATATGCCAAACAGGTGTGGTCCCAGGTATGGGTGGCGGTCAATACCAGTGGTCACTGTTATAGTATAGTACCGGAAAGACCCAACTGTTACTGAGTTTCCTACAACTGTGTGTCATTTGTCAGGACATCATCTAATAATTGGTTATATTCATGCTGTTGAGGTTGTGCATACTACCAGACTGCAAATCATTAACATGTATCAACAGTATCACCCAAAGCATACTGTCGACCCATGTCATACACAGATGTGTACCCATGTTAGTACATATCTGTGGTAGAATGCATACTGGCCATCGAAAGATACTATGAGATGTTAACAATGTGTACAACAGGGTATGTCACATGTTCCATATTTCCACTATGCACGTACATGCAGACAGTGCGCACCCACCATGTTCACACATGTACACCTGCTAATCTGTAATGCACACACCACACATGTACTGTTCACTCACTAACACATGCTGGCAACACTGTACACTTCAGCCAAGTGGCACATGGGTGGACAATACATACTTAGACCTAACACTGAAGTAAACAATGCTCATTGACAATCAGAGCTGTGATGCATAATGCCTGCTCAGATATACCTACAAAATAATCATTACACTTTCCTGTTGACAACTTGCTAATATTGCTACACTGCTATAATGTCACCCTGTGAATCAGAACCATGTTAGCCTATTCCTGCATCAATGTTACAGATGACAGGAAGTGACACAGGCATCATCATATGCACAGGGTGTGTTGTTGGTTTGCCAGAGCCCGACATTGACCCATCCAATCAATGTGTGTGTGTGTGTGTGTGTGTGTGTGTGTGTGTGTGTGTGTGTGTGTGTGTGTGAGAGAGAGAGAGGGACAACAGTACAGCATGGGCCAGTGTTGATGCAATGTGTGTGTGTGTATGTGTGAGCCCTACTTGTTTGGTTACTGTGTGTGTGTCTGCATGCACACAGTTCCACCATGTGGCTGCCATATACGGGAGGTTGTGGGATAGCCACAGACTGTACCTGCTAGGCTGTACAGATCACTGTCTCTGGTCACGGGCATGGTACCTGTGCCTAGCAGGGGTGCTGCGGGCAGTATCAGGTACCAACCCTGACTGGATACTATCATCAAAGGCAGAGGTATGATGACTGGACCCATGTCCCTGCTGGGACTGGCCAGATCCACATGCACATGGTCTACCAGGACGGTCAATAGACAGGCCATCCCCAGCATTGCTGGGGCTGGTATTGCCACTACAGGAGTGGTTGTGATCTGTGTGCCGTCCACGTTGACTGCCAGCTGTTGCTGTTCCTGAGATGCATCCACATCAACATCTCACCCATCCCGCATGGTCCTGGCTCATGGAAGGGACATTGTGGAGGGCATCTATTGTCTCCCCCCAACGTCTATCAATGACCTCGGTGAAATTCTGGATGACACCGGCAAGGTCACGGATGCTGTCATTGACAGCACTGTAATGGGCCCTCTGCACCCTTAGTCCCTGCCTGGTGTACCTTTCCATACATGCCTGTGCCTGCATTACAGCCTGGAACATACTGGAGGTTGCAATACCTCTGGGGCACGTCTGCCAGGGGCAAATCGACCAGTGGTGCTCCTCCGAGAACCACTGGACATCCGCCTATGTGGTATCATTCCAGGAATCTGGCTACGGCTGCTGTGAGGGGATGCAAGTACCATGGGTACCACACTCTCCTGGTCAACGCCAACTGTATGCTGTCCCTCGGCTAAGGCCATTGGTGATGAGGGAATTATCGGCAGTATGAGTGTGCACATAGATGGGGTTGAACGCTGTGTACTGTCGATTGGTGGACCAACAACAGACCCTGTCAAACCTTCCTGTGCCAAAATACATGTCTTATCATCTCCACTATTAGTGGCAGTGACTTCAGGTTCCCTGCTGCTGTCAGCCACCCCAAAGTCAGCACCTGTGAGAGAAAAACAGGAAACACACTTTACAATCTATATATGATGTTAGCACACATGCACACATGCACACATGCACACATGAACACATGCACACATGCACACATGAACACATGAACACATGCACAGATGCACACATGCACACAAATACACTCCTCACTACAGCACACACACACACACACACACACACACACACACACACACACACACACACCAGCAATCCAACACATACTCAATAATGGGTGAAGCTGGGTGACAGTATCACAAGGCAAACAGTCATCTCACATGTGTCAGCATGCAGAATATGTGTTACTCAAGACCATGCATGCAAGTGTAGAGGGCCCTATTTAATGACATTATACATGGCTTTGATGCATGTCTGTAGTTGTTCAGTGAATGGCAACACCCTGGAACACAATGTGTACCTGGACACAACATGGCTGTGCATGTATTATCAGCTCTGCAATGTCCTGTGCACCATCACTCACAAGTATACATACCATGGCTGCATGTGTTATCTGTGTGGCACATAGATTGCCATGTGTGATTACAGTGTCTGTGTCCATAGCAGATAATAGTGGGGACAGGTGTAGCATGTGCATGCTATGTACACACACTGGATGAGTGGTGCATGTAGACGTGAAGGAATCCCAATGCTCAACATGGCAGTTGTGCAGTGGTTATGGTTGCAACATTAAACACCACACATGCCCAATGTGTGTCATGTGACCTATACACCCAATAGCATCCTGGCACATATATGTGACACTTTGTACAGATGGCGACTGCTGTGCATATTGTGTATACTAACATATTTAAGCACACACACAACATGCTATGCATATTGTGTAAAAGTGCATATGTTTGCACACACACAACATTGAGGTGCAAAGCAATGACTGCTTTGTGTAGTACTGTGGTCACTGTAACTGGATGGGGTGTTGTACCATGTGCCATCATAATCATGCATCATGTGGTCACTAATGGCTACTAATGTGTGACAGACCTCCGCCTAGCATGCTGTACCTGAACTGCAGTGCCGTGGCTACGTTCACAATTACACAGCCACTTTGTACATGGGTGTGTGAGGTTCCCGGTAGGGAGCATTGCCTAACATGACTGTGTTATGTGTTGAAGAGTGTTGCACAGCCCCATGATAGGCCTCTACCCCTGAGGTACATCATGTGTGTGTGTGGATGACATGTGGGATACTGAAGTGTGACCTTACAGCGGGTGTGTGGTAATGCCATATGTAGCATGTTTTTGTGTACTGCATATGATAAACATGTTATGTTGTGTGCAGCTGTAGCAACTATGCCTATCCAATGTGCAGTATGGTGTTGCCACAACTGTGTCTGATGCTCTGTGTATTGCATGTCATTGAGGCAGCTACTGACATTACTGAGCTGTGCAATGTCTTACAGCAAACATGCACGGCATGCATTATGCGTAGATGTGTTACGTGTACATGGCCTACACTTCACCTATGACATGCACATTTCATTACCAACATTGCAGGTATACCACACTCACCAGCATGGATCGTCTGCCCTGCTCTCACACCAGAGGGACCTACGAGAATATGAGAGAATTTGTCAGTGGCCACCACTGTGGCATTGCTATAGTGGGTATGCTAAACTACAGTGGAACAACAGTCAACAGTCACAGGTGTGGAGATAATATTCCAAATATCAGTATTGCATAACACTAGGCAGCACAACTGCTAAACAAACAGTACACATCTCACGTAGACATAATCTAACAATACAGTTAACTGTAGTCTACAGATAGGGCATGTTACCTGCTCACTCCATGTGAACATGCTGGGTGGCTCCGGCCTCCATGACAACACATGTCACAGGTTGTTGCTGCTGTTGTCCAGGAGCCACCACGCTTAGAAGCAGCTCCTCCACTCTGGTGAGGGGGGGATGAATGGCCACCCCACCATCTGTGGCAAGCTGTTGTCTTTGGATATCAGACGCACGCCGCTGGACATGTCTAATTAAATCACTGCAGTGATGGCGTACCTGCTCATATGTCCAGTTATGCATGCCTATGTCATTTACCCGACAAACAAGATCCTGCCACAGTGCAGTTCACTCCTGCTGGTGCTGACTGCTTTAGGAAAACAGCATAGTGTACTGCTGCACCAGGCTTTGGATGATTTCCTCTTCCTCCACTGCAGTATATGATGGATTGCATTGGTGGGCCATCTGGCTGAAAAAGATATGAACAATATGTGTGAGCGAGTCCTGTGGCACACTTTAAACCTTTAACCAAAGATATCACTCTACTGATATATATACCATCCATTTCTCTGTCAGGGGTTACACACATTCACTACCACTTATTGGTTCTCAGGCCACAACTGACTAACAGTGCCTGGCATACTCCATATATCACAGCACTATACTACAGTACCCGGCACACTTTTTGTGACACAATACACAACCTCAACACAGGGGTATATATCATGCCAATGCACGAACAGAGATGTCATCCATTGCAATGAATGAAAAGTACAGTTACAGTAGTACCATTCAACCACACTAGCCATTGATGCCATAGCCCTGCCTAACATATGTGTACAGTTGTTACTATAGGTGGCATACTGCTGACACAGAGTATGTATGTTGCTGGATACACACGTATACCCTGTAACACACATATGATTGCAGTCATGGTACAGGCATAATTACACACACATTAGACAAACATACAATGCACCACTGTATGCCAACACAGATGAGCATTACCTGTGTACCATACAGTACTGTATGTCACTACTTACAGACCCTTATGCCTGAGATTTTTCCTCTGTGCAGACTACAGGAAACACACATGACAGTGTTTCCAAGCAATGTGAACACACACCATACTGTGCTGTTTAGGCCTACAGCTTCAGGTAGTACTACAGTTCCTATGGGAGTTGGATTCACCAGCAGTACCACTCACTAAGCATACATGTATTGCTTTAGCCTACAATACAGTGTAAGAAACTTCTCTGTGTGGAAGATTTTCAGTCCATATATTTCTAGTTAATCATTGTATATTAATCAGATCAGACAATAGTAGTAGAAGTAACAGTAGCGAACGTTAAACTTGTCAAGTCAAAAAGTAATAATAGAAAATATATAATTCTACAGCATTACTAAGTATTCGAAAGTAATCCAAGCAAGGCAGGCAGTCTGTTTCCAGTCAAAAATCCTTTATTAAGTACACAGACAAGCGATCCTAGTAAAACAAAAATAGAGTAATAATTTTCTCACAAGCTTTTTAAATATATATACTTTTTATCAGGCATGGGAGTGGTTTATTGTGCTGTAAAACAAAGTGCTATTTGTACACATGTTAAATTCACATCCCTTCCCCCATCAGTGTGACATTCGAGCTGGTTCTGCCCTACCTAGTAGCTGTCATAATAATATATAGCCCTAATGTACTTTAATGGTACTTCTTATTTAACCAAATTATTAAGTAGATTATTAAGTCTGTGATTTTATACAAGGCAATATACTACATGGCTGGAAATATATCAACCTTAGTTCATTTTGCGATCAAAAATTATATATAAATATATACAGATACATTTTGCATGTAAAAATCAGTTTCTATTTTCATAACCTATTGCTAACAAAGATCGCTTTTGTCCTTCTAGACTTCTTCAGGTCTGTGTACAAGAACCCTAAAAACCTATATAATTGTATAATTAGTTAGTATTGTTACTACCATCATTTTGACTGGAAACAGACTGCCTGCCTTGCTTGGGTTACTTTCGAATACTTAGTAATGCTGTAGAATTATATATTTTCTATTATTACTTTTTGACTTGACAAGTTTAACGTTCTCTACTGTTACTTCTACTACTATTGTCTGATCTGATTAATATACAGTGATTAACTAGAAATATATGGACTGAAAATCTTCCACACAGAGAAGTTTCTTACACTGTTTTTTTTTAGAAAAACTACACTTTAGTGGGTTGTTTTGAGACTTCGGGGATACCACGGAGATTACTTGCTTTAGCCTACAAAGAGACACCACGGTCGTCAGCAAGAAACTACGTCACATCGTATGCCATACTACTATGTCTGCCTAAAAGTACAATACACATCTTTCCCTGGTGTCACAGCTAGAATAGACAATACCATGTCAGATACTACTTCACACTAACCTATCACACCTTTACAGACCTTGCACACATTCAGCATTACACTTATTCAACCTCACATAGCAGGTATTGCATTGAGTGCATGTGTGAGTGCATAGTGTCATGAGTAGATTATATGCTATTGGCCCTAGGACCTACGGCAGCCTAGCCATATGCTACCCTGGCCTTTGACACACATGTACTTTGATTTCACTTGCCCCTGCCAACCAGAACCTCAGAGGGGGTTCCTGGGGTGTATTACCAATCTCCCAAACACTCCTCAGGGTTATTTATGACAACTACTGATGGGGAGCCTTGTTTGCTATTGCTAGGTGGTCTATTCCAATGTATGGCATATCTCTGAGATAGGAACCTCTCCCTCCAGCATGTGCTGTTTAGTGAGCTGATGAGGTTTAGGGCCCTAGGGCATGTATCCCGGAGGGATTGTGATATGTTGCCATGGTGGTTGTCACCCAGCTATGGGTGTGACATACCTCTGTATGTCCGGCAGAGGTCACCTCTGTGTGGCCGGTATGCAATACAGTCTGGATGTGGTTTTGTGAGTCAGTCTGCATAGGGCATCTGTTTGCGGCCAGTAGTACCCTCTGTGAGGTATGTCTGTGGCCTTTCCACCTGCTGTAGTTGTCATGTGAGGTACATACCACACAGGGCATTGTGATGAGTAGAGGGGAACACTGACCTATATTTCCCTAGATGACACACCTGTTGTCATGACACATACCACACAGACAGATTACAGGTCTAGTGTGGCACTGTCTTTATCAAAGAGGTGGCTACTGTCCACCTGTGTCCCATGTTCTCTTATCACACCTTTGGTGTTGGGTAGATCTCTACCTATGTGGTAGTTAATGGGTACAGTGTTTTGGAAAGGAGGAATGGCACTGCAGTATATACACTTGTCTACAGTCCATGCCTTGGTCACCACACACCTGTTGCAGTACATATGGCCCCATCTCTCTCTCTCTCTCTCTCTCCATATATATATATATATATATGTATATATATATATATATATATATATATATATATATATATATATATATATATACATATACATATCTATATACATATATGTACACATCCATTGCTGTACACATAGATGCACATATAGGCACATGTACAGTCCACTTTTCATGGTGGGGATATCAGTTATGCAACAGTTGTGGCATGTACAGTTATGTGATTATATTGCACAGTGTTGTGCAGAATACATGTGGGTGTCCTAGGCCCATGTAGCTTTATCAGGCCTCACTGGCTGTAACACAGCAGATCTGAGTAATCAGTCCCACAGTGTTTAACTAGCACATGACATATATCAGCACTGCATGCTGTTTTCTATGCCACACACTACGAACTACATAGATATATGCACATAACAGCCTTCAACAACAGATATCTGTCCACCCTTCACTAACAGTTGCAGTATGTCCCTTGCCCTATGCACATATGCAGATACAGACAGAAACGTACTGCTGCCACACATGGATGATTTGCAGTATGTAGAGTACTCTTCAAGAACATCTACTACATGCCAACACATACATATGAGTTACACATACCTTACCTTTGTATTTCCCTGCTCCGTCTGTTACATTTTTGTAGTTTTTTTTTTTTTTTGGGGGGGGATTGGCTGGTTGTTTTGGGTTTTCTCCCTCTGTTTCTGTTTCTGTCTCGGTTTCTCTCTCTGTTGTCTTTGTCTTTGTCTCTGTCTGTGTGTCTCTCTCTCTCTCACTCTCTATCTCCCTGTACCTGCAATGATATTATTGCATGTGTGGACAGCAGGTACAGCCTGCTTTTCTAGGTATCTGCACTTGTGCATGTGACAGCCTCTGCACCAATTGCTGCCCACCATTCAGTAATTGCATGCAGCCTGCTGTGTGCTGATTGCATTACTCACTATGATTGAAGCCCACTGCTATAAAATGCTAGGTTAGGTAGGCATAGCCCTTTCAGCTTTCTAAGGTGGGGCCCATGCTTGTTTTCTCTGGACATTGTTGTGTCAGTCAGAAGGTTGGTATATGTCTCTTATCTGAAGCTAGGGTTGTAGCCAGTGATATGCATGTTGTACTCAAACCTGAATGTTGCTGCTTCCAGTACACACTTCTCAGTGTAGACATGTACTCACCCCTCCAAATGCTAACACAGGATACATGGGAGTATGTACTTTCTTTCTGAATTAGACATTTAACTGCCATACAAATGTGGTTAGTGCACTGTATTCCTGTGGCACATGCAGTGTTTGTGAACTGCTATACTGTAATTGTTACGTTACTCACCTCTGAACAGTTTGTGGTTTGTTTGTGTTGCAATTAGCACAGGCTGCTCAACACAACTGGACATATTTCAGTACTGAGTATGCCTACCTACACCCTGGTTTTTGCCTGAATACACAGGTGTGTTGTACCTTTGGGTAGGGGTGCAGAACTGCAAAGAGCATTTTTTTATTATCATGTGAGGTTTATCTTGCTGAACATATAGGATTGCTGTGTACCTGTTAGTCTATCAAGGCAAGTAGTCTGTCTGCATAGCTCCCACCTGTGGACATATCCAGATGGTAGCTAGAGGTTAGCCTATTATACTTTGTCTGTGCCCCACACCAGTCTTTTCAGCATTGGCATATTGGCATTGTCACAGTTGGTTGTTAGCAGTACATGGCTACATCCTGTGATATTTCTGTGTTGTACTCCTACATAAGGGCATACTTGTGGAACTCCTTCCAAAGCTATTTGCAGAGTGTGTAACAGCAGTAATGCTGATATGCCTGTGTGTTTCAGCCTCTGCCAGGCCTCAGATACTCTCAGGTATGTATTTGAATGGCCTCAGTAAAAGATACATATACGTTAGATACACCTGCAATATATCACAGACATATTGCAGTTGAGACTTTCTTGGGAATCAGAGCATATGTATACCTACACCTTTTCTGACATGCAAGCAGTGTCTACTCTCACCTATTCAGATTATTCATTATGTGTGATTCCACACGTGTCTGCCTAAAGTTAGTACTTTCCAGAGTGATTCAGTAGGGCACAGCTAACATTTGTTTATAAATCAGGGACATCCCTGTAAAGCAGTCACAGTTGGGGTGTCTGCCCTCTGCCCTAGTCAACATTGCCAGTATTTATCCTGGTCTGATACTGTGTGGTGTTTGTAAGGTGCTACTGTAACATTATTCCCAGCTTGGATGGCTGATTCTCTTTTCACAGTCATGTCATGCAATTCCACAACAACTGCTGGTAAAGACCAACAGTACAGGATTTGTGTTATACCATTCCTAATTTCCATTTACATTCCCTTATTGTAATGCATAATATATTTATGTCAGCACCAACTTATTTGTATATCTGCTGTGGCTTAGTGGTAATTCATGCAGTCTATTGTGTCAATGGTCTGGGGTTTGAGACTGGCAGAGGTTTTTTCTTTTGCTGCTGAGCAGAACAAGGGCTCTTCCATAGAGTGAATAAGGCACTTTTAAGCAGTTGAAAGCGGGCTTGTGCGGGTTTGTGTGACACTTAGCGATGGTTAGCTAAGCGCACACTCGCTTAAACCCGCTTACTACCACTTAAAAGTGCTTACTCCTGCTAACCCCCGTGCTAATTCCTTTTAAAGAAAAGAAAATGGGGGAGATAGGAAAGTGGTGAAACAAAGGGCACAAAGAGGAACAGACAGTAGGTAAACAAGCTTGGGATGTGCAGGACGGGTGTAGGGAAGGTCCATAGCTGCCCATTTCTTTACCAGCAACAGCTGTGCATATGCCATAAATTTGGAGTGAAATTTGAAACCTTCCACCCCTGGGAGAGGGGTGAGGACAACAAAGTATGTTGTATTGCCAATTATAATTATCAGTTTACATGTCCAGTGGACATGTGTGCAAAATGGGCAGCTATGTATGGGGCGTAATTTTTTTTGTGGGTACAGATTGCCTTTTTTTTTTTTTTTCAGGTGAGAGTGGAAAGTAAAGTAGGTTCGAGGAGGTAGGTTAGGGAGATAAACAGACAAGACAGACAAGACACATACAGGGGTGGTGTATGACACATGGGGTGGGTGAACACAATTGACAGGGATGGATGTTTGGAAATCGCAAGCCAATGAGCCCACAGATGGTAACAGTGGAACTGAGATCCCCACCCATGGGCAGTCACCACTGCACCTTCACAGCCCTGAGGGTGGCTGTGCTGGGGGCTGCGTAGGACAGGCAGGCTCACCCGTGAGACGGGCCATTCTCGCCTCAAGCTGGCATAGGGGATCAGTGACTGAACGCTGGATCTCCCTAAAAAGCCCGGACCCTTTGAAGGCTGACAGGTGGTCCTTCTCCGCCCATGCTTGCACAGGGGGGACGAGCCCCATCCCCTGCAGCACTTCCACCCAAAGGCTGCACAGGACCAATGGAGGAGGGGAGCCCGGGCTGGGCACTGGACCTGCTGGTGCCAGGTGCACTCACCAGCTGAGGAGGGACAGGTGGGTCCGCTGGGACCGGCCTTCCCATATGTTCTGTGATTAGGTGTGTTTAATTACAACATAAACAACAGCATTCCAGATTGGTTGTAACAGCATGCAGTAATATTCCCATTAACCCAACACACCATGGTTCCCACAGATGAACAGCAAGCATAACACATGCATATAATGAATGACAGTGGATATTCCAACAGCATGCAGGGATGTTTGGTAGCAACAGGCCACCATGATTGTGGGGTTTGAACAGGGCATATGCGTCTAAGTGAATGCAAATATTTATAGAACAATAGGACATATGCCCCAACAAATATTTAAGATTGCACATACCCATTGAGGTGTGGAATTGCATGGTTTATGCACATACAGTAGGGTGTAGAAAAACCTTGATTAACATCTTATAATTACTTTTACTCTACACTACATTCCTAGTGACTGCAGGTATATATCCCCTACATGTATAATTACACTTGCCGCCATGCATTAGGTTGTGTAATTGGTTTGGCTAGTTCAATATATGCCTGACCTATTTCTGACATACTAACTGTCCAAGATGCAGATGTTACTGTGACATATTCTTTGATTACATTTATATTTCTTTATCTACATATCTGGATGTTTTCACATGACATTTTCACTTCTATTTGTACAGAACCCTGCATTTCTTGACAAACACATTTCTGGGGAACATATTAACATGCTACTCGTGTGCCAGATTTACTTATGCATGTCAGCCAGCCAGTAACTGACTGTTGAGGACTGTATATATGCTTCACAGCTACTAGCACTTCCATCACCCACTTTATATGGGACTGCACTAAGTGACACAGGCACACTCTGGGTTTTAGACCTTTATTAATGACATTACACACTTTTCCACAGGCTCACTCCTTTATTTGTTATAACGGTGCATACAGAAGACATATTCAAGACATATTATACCTTTATTAATAGGTTAGAACACTCTTTTTCAGGATCACTCACTTATTTTATATGACAGTACCTGCAGAGATATTATTTCAGACATATGCTACCTTTTTTAATGGGTTACTACACTCTTTTTCCTGGCTCTCTGACATTTTTATCTGACAGTATATGCAGAGGAGTTATTCAGGCCATTTATGGCTGTATTATTGGACTACAACACTTTATTTCATGCTCTCTCCCCTATTTTTTATAACAATACATGCAGAATAATCACTAACCTGCCTGATGGCGCAGCCTTAGCAGCCTATCTGCATAGGCTTGCTGATTCACAGCATGGTCACCTGCAGTTGTAAAGTAAATTAAGGGATATTGAGACATACCTATCCATTATACAGAATCAATTATCAATTCCTACATACTGCATTCCATGGCTACCTACTTAGTTGTCGGGCATCCTGCATCCCACAGGCCTCCTGTATCCATTGGTTAAGGCAGTCCTGCTTCTGTCTCGTCAGGTCTGCATGGTGGTGACTGACCTGCTCACCAGTCCGAGGAACACCTGTGACACTGGTGAGGTCATGAGCTAACCGGTTCCAAGCCTCTGCCTTGTACTCCATCCCTTGGAACTGGCCCTGCAGGAGTCTTGACTCATGACGGTGGACAAGGCGCCAAACCATGTATTTTGACTCCTCAATGCCCCAACGTTGCACTCGGAAGCATGTACCCTCTCCTGCACCAGCCATTCTAACTGCAGATGTGAGCTACAATCAGTTATGGCGAGTATTCCCACCTATGGTGCTTAAATATGCTGCATTTCCCGCACTTTTTTGTGATTGGCAATTTCTGAAAATTCTCGGCTGACTGCAGACCTGCTTAGTAATGGTTAATCTACCATTACTAAGTATATGCATGTTTCTCCTAAGTTGTCATGGCTTAGTGATTCTGTGCTTTGATTAGGATGCACAAAGTCCTGGGTTCGAACCTTGTCATTCATTTTATTTTCATACTGTCCATACAGGCTAGGGGGTGTGGCTGCGTTTAAGCAACTTTGCTCTACGTTGCTCCACACTGCCCTACGGTGCACTGGTTGGTACAGCACGCATGTCCGCGCAAACAGATTGCACTGGTTAAAGCGCTGTTTCGCTATGGGCACCTCTATTGCACTGGGTAAAGCACTATTAAACTATGGGCACCTCTATTGCATTTGGTAAAGTGCTATTACACTATGGGCAACTCTATTGCGCTGGGTAAAGCACTATTAAACTATGGGCAACTCTATTGCGCTAGGTAAAGCACTGCTTAACTGCAAGCAATTATGTATCAGGATCCTTTAAAAATTTAATATTTTGTTCACTGACACATTGGCCATTTCACTGCTTTTTACTGATATTTTAATCATATGTGTCAAGTATTATTCCATGTATTGATTTAAAACATAAATAAGAAAGGGAGTGGTGGGGCTCGAGCCATGAATGCCTCTTCTTTGTGCGAACGCTCTACCATTATGCTATTGCTACTTGGTGTGATTTGCATAAACATTCTTTCTTAGGCTCTTCCATGTCGGAATTGCTAACTACAGCTAAGCAATGGGCACACCCGCACACACATGCACAAATACAGGCAGCTATTTCGGGAATTTAAAAAAAATAAAATTATTTTTTTACTTTTCATAACTGTGATGGGGGTTTACAATGTCAGGGAGTGTGTTGTCTGGTGCTAGGACATTTGAGCAGACTCGCTCTTGTGTGCTTTCATTTTCCTTTTACGAACCATGAAGAGGCGTGGCCGTTTAGGCTGCTCAGCAGTCGGACACACCCCCTGCTTTCCTACCTGGTCTGTGTAAGACTTACGGTTGAGTCAGCGTGCCCTCATGAATATTCATGGCATGCTGACGTCATACCGTTCAACTGCAGCCTCCAAGTAAGACTTATTAAGTCTTACATGGAGGATTCGTGAAGCCAGGGCAATGTGTTTGACATCCAGGAGCTCCGTGTCTTTTTCTGACATCTGCACCCTACCAAATCTGATGTCAACTGTAGAACACATATCTATACCAATCTCAACAAAAAGTGTCACAGGTAAAATGTGCATAACAGCTAAGGAATAGCTAGGTTTGTATTACAGATTTACGACACAATATAAGATAAACAACAGTATACACCTAGCACATTCCCAAATAATTGCTTTGCCAAGATTGATTGCCTCAACACTGATCTCTCAGCAATCAAACCCCAGAGTGTTGTTTCACCTGTGTTACCTCCGTTTCCCTGAACAGAGATGAACACATAAATATACACATAGGCACACATATATGTATCTACGTATATATACACATACATGCATTGTTACAGTTCCACAACAATAAAATGCATGCTTTAGGTGTAGACCACCAACATTCAGACTTCAGATCAAGCTGATTTGTCCACTGTGGTGTAAATGTGCCATCTGATGTACCTGGAAGCATAAGCAGATAAGATTGCAACAAAAAAGAAACCCGGACACAAAACCAGTCAACCTTGCAGTCACAAAAATGAGCCAAAAACCTTGAACAGCATCCTTGGTTCTGAACTGCATGTGTGGTGCTACATACCTCACCACAGATGGTCTGAGACAGCTTCATAGATGCGATAGTCATTTTCCTACATTTTCAGACAGCTTGACTTTTATTTTCCTTCCTTTTAGCGACACAATCTCCACTATTCCTGCTCAGAGGATTTAGACAGGGGGGCAGAGACGCACTTTAGTGACGATGCGCACTCTGAGCATTTTGAACTGGTACCACAGTTAATCCAGAGAGTTCCTGTAGGTGAGATTAGAAAGTTGCACTAGCAGGTCAGTGGTCGCTAGATTGACATGATGAACAGTTTTTGGCCTACCATTCGAACGTTGAGACGGAGATGTGGCTGTAAGCATTAAAAGGGAAGAGCAAAAATCAAGGGAAGATTTCCCTCAGATCTATGAGTTGGGGAGGTGATTCTGTGTCCGCTTTTCATCCATTCGAGGGCAGGTCAGCATTTAGAGGCTTGAAGGCATGTAAGATCAATAATTTTTGTTAAAATCTATTTGTTTATTTAGTTTGATGTTTGGACAAAAGAGTAAATAAGCTTTCTTGTTTTGTACTTAGCTGGAGATTGCTGGAACCTCACCAAATGCTTTGTGAAACGTAGATTTTGCTTCTTGAGGGTTTTTGTCAGAGTATGTAACATTTTTGTGCTGAAAGGAGAGAGTAGCTGGATATTTCATCTGGAATTTTATGTTTTTATTTATCAGAAACTTGCAGAAAGGCGAGAGGGTTTGTCTTGTTTGTTTTATAGGAAGTGGCAAGTCCTGAGCGATTGTAATTTTTTATCCTCTCCAAGTAATGAACTTCTTTTTCTTTGCAGCTTGCAAAATTGATTGGGCATGTGAGGCATTTAATAATCTTATATAGATTTGTCTAGGTGTATCCGGGACTTGAGATTTTCTCAAAGCCCTATGTATTCTCTCAGTTGTGAATGTTTGTGAAAGATCTTTGTTGTCCATAAAGAGTTCAAATATTTCCTCTGCAATGCTGAGAAGTTGTGGTTGTTCAAACTTCTCAGGTATGCCTCTGATCAGTACATTGTTACGTCTTGCCCTAGCTTCCAGGTCTATTATTTTTTGCTGCATGTCTTTTATAGAAGTTTCATTGTTAGAAATGTTTTTTTTGAAGTTCCTGTATTTTAATTTTGTTGCTCATTGTTTTTGCTTCATTCTGGTCCAGCCTCGAAATAATTTGTTCCAGATTGTTACCAAATAAGAGTTCAGCTTGCACAAGAGTCTTGCTAGAGATATCTGTATATTGTTTAGATGAAGAATGAACATGCAACTCTTTAAATTGCCTGCAAAAGCTGACATTTGGTGCAATAATGTTGAAAAAAAGGAGACACACATTTTACCAACATAGCAGTGTTGTGTGCAACATCTATTTAGATAAACCCAGTGGTGCTGGATGGGGCATGTGGATCGTTTGCTTTTCACATTTCACATTATAGAAATGCAGAGTTAATTTATTAAAGCACAGTATAAGAGGAAGCAAAGTAGAAGCTGGTTTAATGGTTAAGGTCTTTACCTTACAGACATAAGGTGCAGGGTTTGATTCTCACATGGCATAATTGGCTAGACTTAAAATGTCCTACAAGGGCAGTTAGCTTTGTACTAACGTATAACAACATTTCCAAGAGAACATGTGATATAAATCAAGCTGAAATATTTGAAGGACATTATATTTAATAATGCAAAATGAATTTAATGAAAAAGTAAAACAAAATACATGTTTATAAAAAAACTTCATAGGAATGCTAATGTGGGTGTATACAATCTGTGGCAGCAATATTTAAATGTATATAGTTTAGAGCCAGTTATTGCATTGGCTGTAGTCAGCTTTATATCTAGAAGAGGTATCCTACTCCGTTCATAGTGCTATTAATGAGACAGTGCAATATAGGTGTCAGCTCATTTCATAGTGATTGTATTTCACAGTTAGCTATAGAGTTAAGCCCAGAAGCTTTTTCTGTCTCCAACATATTCTAATACTCTCAACACTGAATAAGGAACTGAATCGAACCTGAAATGTGAAATGCTTGTATGAACATTTCTAAGTCTCTCTGGTCAGTTTGACAATATTGTAATTGTAATAGTGAAACCTGAATGAGTTATGCATGCTACAAGGAAGTATATACATTACCAAGAAATTAAATGTAGTGTCTACATAAATTATAGCCTCACAAAATCCTATCAAAGCTTTGAAGTGAATGTTGTGTGGCATTTGGCATTTTCTTAAACTTTTGAGAGCAAACAATCCACAGGGGAAAGGAGGCTCCTGGCTTTTTGTGATGTCTAAATTGGAGGAAGGAACATATACAGAACATAAGTCTTATAAAATGAGAAAAAAAAAAAGAAGAAGACACAGAAAAGAAGGACTGATGATTAGGTATGCATGCCTTAATGCTGGTTATACTAATAGAGACTGCATGCACATTATGTAATAGTTAAATATGTTCCCAAAACTGAACCAACGAAGCTCCTGAATGAAGGAGGGACTGGAGGTTCTGTAAAGATATTGAGAAGAGTCTAAATCCTAATAATATGGATCCAGGTAAACTCCTGAAAGTCAGCTCAGTGATGATAAAATGACATATGGAATTCCTACCACTGAGGAAAGAATAAAATAAATAACTGAAGTGGCAGGAAACACTACAGGATGGCCTCTATGAAATCATTTGGAGAACATTTTATGATAACACCTTCACAACATAATTCAGAGGAATACTCGCCACAGTGACTTCATTCTCAATGATTCCTACAACCATTCCCATTATTGTCAGAGAAACCGCTGAATGCCAGCAGTAGTGTACCTGGGAATTGGGCTTCTATGTCAACAAGTAATCTAAAGCACTCCTCTTTGATGCAGCATCAGTCTTGAAATATAGAGCCAATAATTCCAAACTTTTCAGAAATATGCCGACACATACCTGGAAAAAAAATTCATTCAGATGAAAAAAAAATGCAGAGAAAACTGACTTGTCTGGAGAAATGAGCAAGAAGAATAAAGATCTGTGCAAATAACAGAAGTTAAATCTGTTAGACAACTTGTAGTTATGTCACCTTTTAACATTCAATAGTGAGTGCCCAAGTACTGATCATAGAAGGAAATAGGTTTCTTGACTGGGTAAAAGATTTTTACAGGCAAGAAAGCTAAATATAAATAGGGAGACCTATTACATGTACCACTTCCAAATTTATATGATCCTAAACACAGATACTAAAATCCTGGTCATGTACAGCAACCACTGGGAACTGATATGCAATCATCATGTCATCTTGTCTCCAGTAGTGCAGCTGCACATAATGGGCACACTTTACCTGTCACTCTAAAGTGCCCAGCTCAGCAATGCTGTTGGTGAAAAAGCCATAGCTAATGTGTCAGTCTCCTGATATATGCAAAGAAAACCTGTACCCACAATCCACAACCAAATGTTAAAACCTTATCTCTGCACAGATTTAAGGATATGACATTTGATTATTGGTGAAATATCACCTCATGCTTGCACTTATGTATATGTGAAAAGTAATTATGTGTTTACTTTAAGTGTGATTTTATTTTCAATAGAATTATTCTGAAGAACACATGCTCATGTAATGGGAGGAGCATGGCGAATGAAAAAGGGCCACTCATTCTGTATGATGAGCAGTGGATAAGTGCTGCTGTATATGCGCTACATGCAATGTGATATCCATTTACAAGCTCACTAAATCAGACTTATATCCAATTCCTTATAAATTAGCTGTGGTTTTATAACTGGGCTGATTGTGACAGGCCTTCTACCTTACAGTATAAAAGGGTATTAATATATTTTATTGCTGTGCAACTATGCCTAGCATTACTTCTATTAACTATCATCATTAAACATATAGTGATAAAATTATACAAGATATTTATCAGAGTTGTTATATTGCATTATATTATCAGAAATAACTCAACAAAATTGTACAGCAAAGATTGCAGGATATACATCAATTTTCCCTTTACAAAGCTCACTAAAAAGTAACAAATCATCAGAATAAAACAATAGCCTAGACACTTTAAATCCTATTGCATAAGTTCATGCTCAGTGAACCTTATATAACATTTAGGCATCTGTATTATTTATTTGTAGGGACAGACTTTAATCATTTTGTAGCAAAACCACAAGATCTTTTAAATATTATAACAAGCAAATGGTGCCAAAGTTTCCTTTTCTTTTTTTGGGCTGGTTTTATACCACACTTTCAAAGCCATTTGAAGCTGTCAGCCAAAGCTACTAAAATATTCAGTGACATCAATGAATATTTTGTTTGTGATAAAAGATTTGAACCTAGGCAGCTCAAAGCAGGATAACATTCAACATTTCTGTAAGTTTTGATATTTTACAAGGCAATGAGTATTATGTATTAGCATGCTTTGACAATGGTATCAGTTAATTCATACCTTAGAGGAATCACCTTGTCAGTGCATGCTTTCTAAAACCAGGAATGTGATAAGCAAGAGTAACAACACAAATGCTAGTTTGCCCTGCAGATAGATTTTTTTTCTCTTTACTGCAATTGGAGGGAAATTTTTACTCATGATTTCCCATGTCAATTACAAAGAATGAAAGTGGGCCTTATAACCTCTATGTATTATTTCTCCATATCTGTGCCTTCCTTCCAACACAGGTTTTCACTTTTGAGGAAGAATTGAAATAGCTGTCATAATTTGAAACAAGCTTTCCACTAGTAAAGTAAATTTAGTTGGGTTCCTAATTTTAATGCATCCTGCTATTAGAAATAAATGTGTTTTTCTTATACCTCCAGTATAGGTTTAGGTGCTGTTCCCTGTAAATAGGCATCCTATTTTATATATATATATATATATATATATATATATATATATATATATATATATATATATATATATATATATATATATATATATATCTTAGACTGCATGAACAAGAGAGGCAAATCTTATGTTTTTTTTTTTTTTCAAAAAAGAAATGCTGTGCGCAAAATAGGAGTAGAGTAATTTAAATATTACCCATGGTGGAGATGTGACCCCTTTTAGCTATAAATAGAGCACAGTTACTCAAGATTGATGAATTCTGGGAAATAAAAACTGGGGAAGCATTATATTTGCTCCTAGGTCTTTTGGTCTCTCATTTTACTCCTCCTTATTGTCTTAAACAGTAAAACGTAGGAGCTTATATGCTCTCTCATTCACTACCACCTCCTCTCTGTGGAACAAGTTGGGAGGAGTGTTAACAAGAGCCATGAATTATGCTTTACTGCAGTGTCATGGATAAATAAAAGTGCGCTAATGCTGAGACTTTTTCTTTTCTTTTCTAGATATGGTGGGTATTCATATTAGATAATCTGCAACCTAAGGTGGAAACTTACAGGGTATAAGTTTTGTGACCGCAATGAACTGAATACTTTTTGTATATGTGATTTCCTACTACTTGGAATTTAAGTTGGTAAAGTAGGGGAATTACTTTAACAAATAATATATTTATATCATTAGTATACAAATGCAATGCAATGTTTAAGCAACCACTCTCTTAGCCAGTGAGGAGATGCACCGAAGTATAAAGGAATGGAAATGTTAAAAATATAAAAATGTACTTTTTGTGACCTGAGAAAAAGGTCATGCAAGGTGGTGATAGTTCTAACTGTTAATCATGTCCATAACCATTAATAAAAATCCTCAGGTGCCATCACAGCCTATGAATGAAAAAAGGTGCCTAGTGGGTCGAGTGTAAAGTGATAACTGAAAAACATGTAGTAGACACTGAATTTTCTAAGAGGATAGTAAATATCTACATTGGTGTGTGTGTGTGTGTGTGTGTGTGTGTGTGTGTGTGTGTGTGTGTGTGTGTGTGTGTATGTGTGTGTGTGTGTGTGTATATATATATATATATATATATATATATATATATATATATATATATATATATATTAAAGTTGAAGAAAGGCTTAAAAATAGACATGTTGGGCCAATCAGGAAGAGATCACTCAAACAGTCTCCTCACAAAACTATGGTTTAGGATGTTAATTGATTTTAATGAACAAAAACTAAACTATATCAAGAAGACATAATTAGATGAAAGGGTACTTGAAAGGTATCAATTTGGTCAGTATATAAGTATTACAAGGAGGTGTGACGGAACTGTATCAAACCTGCAATGTATTCCACGTGAATGAACTTTTATTGCCTACACTTCAACAACTTGACAATGTACAGATATTCCTAATGCATTTAACAATATTGCAATGCCAATGTAGAACGAACTGTGTAGACCACAAGGCACCGTATTTATTACCAGGAAAATGAATTGCAGGAAATGGAATAAGCCATGCTGCTGGAAATGTCTATCAAGACTTATTTTAGATTTTTTTTCTTATGCGGATAATAAGTGGCCTCAGGGTGATGAAGTTGCTTGACAACATAAATTGATAAACACCAAAACACTAAGCAAGCGAAGTACAGTATAATAATCCAATAACTGTGTTCAAATAACAAAAAAAAGGAAACGCTGTATAAGCAGAAGAGTTTCTTAAATACAAGGGTAAGCGCTTCACAGTTATAAACTGCTTCATCAGACCATAACATGTTAAAAACACAGACATTATAAATGCAGAAATCAATGTAAAACATTCAATGACCATAGATACAAAAGTCATATGTCATCTGATTGATAGTGAGAGCACCTTTATACACCTGGGGACCAACAAAAAGTTTTTACCAACTGGCACAGTGCATGATATGCAAGAAATTCTATATTGGTGATAACAACTGTTGTTTGTTTGAAAGAAGAGCATGTCAGAGATATTAGGACACTGAATGAAAAGAACAACTTAGCAAAACATGTTTTAGAGAAGATGACACACATCCGTTTAAATTTAAAGTAATTGTAATGGTAGTTGATAATGGCAGGTTAAGAGATCTGATAAACAACATAGAAAGTAGAGAACTTTTTTTGGATATTAGTTCTACAAGCAGATAAGTATTTTGGTTTAAATGATAAAGTACTAATAACCAAAAGGGATCACCAAAGCACAACGACACCAGTAAATGCAAGAAAATGCGATGTAAGGCGAAACAATGAAGCCATGGAGGGAGATTCAAACCAACAAATTTATTCTGCTATAACATTAACATTGACACAATTCGTTGTCACAATACGTTTTTGTTTAAAGTTACTTTGTCAGATGTGGGCGTGCAATACCTTTTATTTCCTGAAAAGATGAAGATTTTCACCTCAGAGAGTCCCAAGTTGTTTGATGATCTGGATGCTGCACTGATCTTAGTTAAAAATCATAAGATCCTCACTGGTCCTGTAGCCTCTCTGGTCTATCTCTTCTTGATGATTCATCCGTTTCCAACTGCTGCTGCTGTGACCTCTGACCCCTTCTTTCACTGCCACAGGTTTCTGCAGACTGAACTGCTGCTGTAAAAAATCACTCATTTCATTTTCATTTTCACTACCCTTTTGAGTTGGCAAAATGGTAATTCTGTCACCGTCTGAGCGAGTAACAGAATCAATGTGCCATTCATCAAATGAGGTAGGAGGGTCTACACACACCATGCTTCAGCTGGGAAAGTGTGGGAATGCTGCATCTGAATTAGTTTCACTACTGATGGACAGCTTCCAGTGAGACGTAAAGTTGCAGCTAACAATAACATTAATTCTGTTAGTGTTCAGAGTGAAGACGCTTCCAAGTAAAAACTGACTCTTCTCTCTCTCCCATCCTGCCCACACATACTCTGAAGCCCCCAGTTCTCTATACTGGCCACTATAATCTTCTCCATTTTCAAAAATAATCTCCAACTTGATCTCCAGCAATGTCCACTCTTACTATACGCTGGTGACATGGTGAGTTGCCTCTCAAGTTCCAATTACAAAGACAAGACAAACAAAAGCAACTACAATTAGAGCTTTCACATCCAAACATCTGGGTTGCAACTAAGTAACTCTTACTGAATTGTAAAAAATAGAAACAAAAAGAAAAAGAAAAAAGAACAAAAACTAAGCTATGATCTTCAACACTAACAAAACACTAACAACATGTCCCAACATACTACAAATCACTGATCAGTTCAATAACACCATAGAAACTTTACATCCTTTAGATATGTAGGGATTTGGTTTGACTGTTTCTTCAGCTTTCAGTACCACATTGCAAAACTCATGCCCAAGATCAAATACCTCCTATTTCTGGGCACAACATTATCCCAATTTCTCTTTCCATCTAGCAAAGTTGCAATTAGTAAAGGAGTCCTACTCACCCAAGTGGGATATGGTTTATCACTTTTTGCCACAGCCCCTCACAATCATACAGATATACTTTAATCAATCTGTAACAAAATCTGCTGCTTTATCACCAGCTCTCTATGTCTGGAATGTTACTACATTAACCAATCCAAAGCCAAATGGCTACATGTAGAAGGCAGATCAAGACCCCACTTAGGGTAACTGAGGCTCAGATTGTTTAAACAAGATGCTCTGTAACGACTTTCCATCAAACTGATCACAACCATTGCAACCTCAGAAAGCTTGCTAATGCAAGCTCATACTCCAAACATGCATCTCTAAACTTCACTGCACTGACCACATTTGCTCAATCCTAGCCCCCAAGTAATGGCAGTGCCCACCTGAACATATAACTGAAATGAAGGAATATTCTAACCTCTGATGTAAACTCACTTTCTAGAAGAAAAATGAAATGTAACTGTAACAAGACTGGTCATGTGGCATAACTAATCAGCATTCCTATTGCATTAAGTCATTATGCTTTAAATTGTTACCACTATAACCCTCACTAACATACAATACAGCAAGCTCCATGCAAATACATATTTCATTCTTCAATCCCTATTAACTTCTTCCATATTTACTGCTCCCCTTAAATTATTATCTCCAATACTTTTCTGATATTGCTCTACTTGTTATCTTTCTATCGGTGAACTATCCCACTTGCTTCACATCTGACTTTCCACGGCTTTTGATAAAATAAATTGCTATCATAGTGAATTGATCTATAACATACTAGACATTGCTATACCCTGGTTATCATGCAATTGTATAATATTTTCCATTTGTGATGTAGTAAATGTATTGCATTATAACACTCATTACAACCTGGGTTGGGCCTGTTATTGGTCATGCTTGATCAGTGATCTACTCTAGTAAACAAAAGTAAATAAAATAACTTAAATTCTTTTAGGGTGCATGTCCAGCAACACCTGTCATGGATTTGACTATAAGATGTCCACCAAGGAATGTGTTGCTCTTATGAGAAGCTTTAGCTCAATTAAGTTAAAAGGGGAGCATTTCATATTAAAAATGCAGTAAAATCTTCACTTGACTAAGAAAAAGTTTATTACAGTTATCCCTTGATTGTAGCTTATTTCTATTTTTTTTCCTAGTGGATAACTTTTCTATGTAAAATTCTAAGCCAAAGAGTGTGCACACATCGCAATCAATGTCTCACCTGGTTCATAGTGACTAAAATCTTTTATTTGTTGGTTTATGTGTTTGTTTCTTAATTCGTTTTTGTCATGTTGTTTATTTTTGCTTTGTTAGCTAGGGTGCAACACTAATTCAAATGTAACACTTATAGTTTTTGCAGATGATACAAATCTAAAAATCTAAAACATAGTACTTTTACAAAAGCTGAAAAGTTGGCAATAAGCAGAAATAAATAATTAAGTACTTTGCGAAATATTGTACAGTTGGAACTAAGTGGATATTTTTGGTTCACTTTTGGGTTATAAATTTTACTTAAGAAACAGTGTATATTACATTATTGAGGAAATGAAACAACACACAAAACTAGTTATGCAGAACTATTGACAAACTTGTCCATCTTAAAACAGCAGGTATGCAAAAGATTTAAAGCAGTATTCTAAAACTGAAAGCAATACTACACAGTAATCAGTCAAAGAGACGTTATACTATTTGCACTACATACAATGGTGGGGGGGCATTGGCTGAAATGGGAAGTTGGATAATGAATAATTGTGGGGAGGGGGAGCACCACTGGTAGTGATATGTAAGAAAATGAGTTAATTACAGTAGAAGTGAAGAAGGTTGTGTTTTAGAGAAGTGAAATTCCATTGTTAGGTAAACTCTCACCTGCTTAAAATTTCTGTGTGAAGGGTAAGAGTTCATGCTCTGTAACTTAAGTAATACTACTATACAGGAAACATTTGAACTGAGCTAGTTTTAATCAGTATTTCAGTTTGATTAACAATTCTGTTTATTGTTGTAGGAAAAGATTAGCATATTTAAGGAATCAGGACTGAGAAAGAGTGGTCAGCTGAATGCAGTTTATTTTGTGGAGGTTGGAAGATTTGGGAAAAAGGGAATTTAGGGATCTACAATTTTAAAGTTTAGAAGCAAATAAATGGATAGTTAAAACTGATTAGTTGCTATGCAATGGAGGATATTATTAGCATTGATTTATATTGCAGTAGGACTATATGACTTTGGCAAGAGTGGTGCACTAGGATTCCCTTAGTCGAGAGAGGGCAATAATTCTTTAGGTAGCATTGAAGTGATATGTAGGGAGTTAAGGCTAATTATAAATGCTAAGGTACTCCTTCCAATTTACAGTATAGACAAGTATAGACTCCCTGTAGGTTCATATGAACTTATGAACAGACAGGGAGTCTATACTTATCTACACTGTAAATTGGAAGGAGTGCCACTTTACCTATTGCTATTGTTTCTAAGGGGGAAAAGAACTGCTGATTTTTTTTCTTGGCCCATAAAAGTTGTTTGCTTCTCTTTGCTTTAGCAAGTTGGATATGGCATCAGGAGCTGAGAGTATCTGAATTTGTCTTCTATTTTTATAAGATAAGACTTGTTATGCTGAATAATGTTGAATAGATCAATTGCCTGGCATTTTAGCTATTTTTTTATTAGTTACAAAGAGGACAATTTTTTTTCATTTATTTTTTTATTACCCCTGTTATCACACCTGACAGATGTCTAAGTATTCCTATGTTTGTGAACTCCACATGACTGAAACAACAGACATTCCAGAGTAACTGAAATAGAAACCGGATGCTGTGATTGAACAAATCCAACATTGCCTTGGTCAAACTGAATCCTTATCTTTATCCTTAAGTCCCAGAGGTGTAGGATAATGTATCTCACCATTTCAGCCTCATTGGACTGCTATCTCTTTGGTAGTGAAAGCTTAGCTGCTAACAGTAAAGCCCATATAAAAAACTCACCATAACTTGTTTGTTATAGATAGGGTTTGACATATACATTTCACCTTAATGAAGTTATCTTTTTCCTGATTTTATAATCAGTGTATTTTTCATATTACAGTAATCTTATATTTAAATGTGTCTTTTGCTGAATGAATTTCAAGTCTGCATAAACTAAAGTGGGTGACACAGTGGTGCAGCAGTTAACGTTGCCTCACAGCAAGAGGTTCTCTGGTTCGATTCTCGGCTGGGGTGCCTTCTGTGTGGCATTTGCATGTTCTCCCTGTGTTCATGTGGGTATCCTTCCACATTCGAAAAACATGCGTTTAAAGCATTTCTCCCCAGGCATCCACAGAAAGTAGGCTTGAAGCATTTCTCCCCGGGCATCTACTGAAAATAGGCTCTGTCCTAGTCAGACTTTCCCAGTCAACAAATGTTAAATAAAAATAAATAAAGCACTGCTGGTGACTCCCTGCTGGGTGAGGAAAGTAAACCTGTATTTTTTTGTTTGTGAGAGCTGCTTCTGTTTTACATTGTCCATTTTGTTTTCTGTTTTAAGAACTCTGCTTGTCTTGGTGTTTTTGTTCTATGTGAGAGATAGACTCTTAAATTATCAAGGCTGCACATTTCACATTTTTTTATTGGTTAATTGTCTCTTAAATGATACTTAAATTCACAGTGAATTTCTGGGCCTTTGTTTTTTGCTGAAAAGATATCAAGCCTGCATAAACTAAAACATTGATGGTGATTGTCTGCTTGGTTTCCCCCACACCCTCTCTTTTGTTGATCTGCTTTTTAAACCAAGTGATTTTAAGATGGCCGGCAATACTGTAAATTGAGCTTGATAAGCTCCTCCTTTTCTACACTGCTGTTGATACATTTAATTATTTATTTGCCTTTCCTTTTGTACTTCTCTTACATACTGTGACTGTACTTCAGCAGTTTAAAAAAATGTATTGTCTACTGCTGCTTTAAGTAGTTAATTGCACTGCATTATATTGTATCTGTTAGTTGTAGGACTGTTGTAGGTAGTTTGTGTAGTCTTGAAACACTTGGGCTCCAAACCAGCTATTCTACATTAAGAAGGTGTTTTTCTGTACTTTTGTGACAGAAGTGTTCTGATCTAATCTGTCTGAGTTGAAGATTAATGTTGAAAGGCTAACTGTGTAGTTTCCTGATTGGTAGTTAGCTTAAAACTTGTTTTTCTTTGCTCATATTTAATCCTCATGCTTGTGCAGTACTGCTCTTAGCACAACAGAGGTTAGCACTGTCCTCTATAGGTTCATAGGTTCATAGGTTGGTACTAGGCTATCAGCCCTAGAGCCTATACAAGCCTAGCCATAACAATTCCCTGGCTATTTCTTCCCACACTATAGAAGCAAAAGGCTAGAAGCTAAGTATTTCCCTAAACAGCCATCAGTGAAACCCTTCGAAGCTTTTCGGCTGCTTTAGGAGCAACTCAGTTGCGCACTGAGCAGCGTTACCTTATTGATCGACCTTAGCCTGCACAAAGTATATGTCCCTCTTATTGTCTTGGCGATACCAGCACAGTCCACCCTAATTAACCCATGCCCTTTCCCTAATAAAACATACAGCACACACCTACTATCATGGAGAAGTAGTTTCCATTCATCTCTCTTGCCAGCCTGATAGACATGGGCATCCTGAGGCAATGAAGCAATTGCCTCATGTATACTGACAACTACTTACTCCTGAAACAAACAAATACTTTATGTGGAGAGATGTACCATAACAGGTACAAGCATGCAAAATCTGAAGGTAATGCTACTCAATGCTAGAAGTCTAAACCTCAAAATGCACTCTCTCGAGGCACTCCTAAAAATGGAGAACATCGATATCTGTGGAGTAACTGAGACCTGGTTCAAGGCTCCAGAGAGCACCCCTGCAATACCAGGCTACAACTCTTACCACACTTTTCAGCCACCAAACCAGGATCGAAAAACTAAAGGTGGAAGAGTGTTCATATTCACCAAGGATATTCACACTACCAGGTTAGTTGCCCAACACAATGTGTTTGAAATTCCCTAGGTGCAACTAACACTAGGTAAGACTGCAATCCAAATTGTAGCTTGCTACAGATCTCCCACCATGCCCCAAGATTCTCACTACACCTTTCTAAACATACTGGAAAATATTAATATACAAACAAACACCCTAATACTGGGTGATTTCAACTACCCTGCCATTAACTGGGAAAACTACTCATGTACCAACACCTTTGCCCAACGGTTCTTGGAATTCATAAATTCCAGTGCCCTGGATCAACTAATCCATAGTCTCACTAGGGGCTCTAATATCCTAGACCTGGTCATTACCAACATGGGAAATCGATGCTCCACACCTATGGTCACCTCCTCGCTGGTCAGGTCAGACCATAAGTTAATCACCCTTAACATCCATATCCCACCCCCACCCCCCAGTAAGGAAACCTCCATAAAAAACTTCTCTAAAGCCAACTTCATGCTACGCAAGTCAGAAGTGACAAACTTCATGACACCCATGCAGACGGGAACTGAAAGTTTGACTGCTGAGTCCCACACTAAGGCACTGTACGAGCACATCCACACATGCATGAATCGAGCCATCCCAAATAGAACCAAGATGCTCTCCTCCAAAAAAAGGAAGCCAATCTGGTGGTCTCCTGCCATAAACAAACTTTACAACAAAAGGAAGAAACTGTTGCAGAAAAGAGGAAAATCCCAGGATGCAAAAAACTCCCTTACCAGCCTCAGTAAGAAGCTCAGATCCCACATAAAATCCTCCAAAGCTAGTTACGAAAATAAAATTGCCAAAGATTCCAAAGACAACCACAAGGCATTCTATAACTATGTCAAGAATCTAAGTGGCAATGCTCAGATCTGCTCTGAGCTATGACAGAATGGCATTAAATATACTGAGCCCAAGGATATAACCAATATCCTGGCAGATCGATTCAGTGCCAAATTCACCCCCCTCTCACCCCCTAAATGGCCCATCTCAATACCGGAAGATTGCCAAATTCTGGTAATAACGGCCACACAGGTAACAAATGCACTCTCCAAAGCTAAGACTAAAGCATCCATGGGGGCCAGATGACATCCTGTGCTGTGTACTACATGAACTACAAAATGAACTGGCACCTCACCTAAGTGTCATGTTTAATCATACCCTTACCTCAGGCTTCATGCCCACTGAGTGATGCACAGCTACAGTTATCCCACTCCACAAGGGGGATCCACCTTGGTCACGGGAACTACCGCCCCATCAGTCTGATGAGCCTGATCTGCAAGGCCATGGGACGTATTATCATGGAACTTATAAACAAAGACATTGGCAACCTTAAAACACTGGACCCCACCCAGTTTGGGTTCGTGAAGGGCCGATCTTGTCTCCTGAACCTGATTGACTTCTTCGAATCAGTCTCCAGAACCGTGGACAAGGGTAAGGCAGTCCACATAGCCTATCTGGACCTCACCAAGGCCTTTGGCACCATCCCTCACTCTGGAATCATAGATAAACTTACTAAGCTTGGCATTAATCCCTACGTCACTCGATGGGTTACCAACTGGCTTACTGACAAAACCCACACTGTAAAAGTAGCTGACTCCAAATCCAGCTCCAGACCAGTGACAAGTGGAATACCTCAGGGTTCAGTCCTGGGACCTCTCTTCTTTGGCATCTACTTCTCTGAAGTACAGGCCACCACTAAGGCACTCTGGCTAACAAAGTTCGCAGATGACTGCAAACTGGGAGCCATTACTGAATCCCCAAATGATGTTGATACTCTACAAAAGGGCCTTACAGAAACAGATGCTTGGTGCCAGAGCCATGGGCTCAAGCTCAATGCCAAGAAATGTATTGCCATCCCCTTTGGGAAAAATCATGTACCCATGAATTACCACACAGGTGGCAGTACACTAAACACCGAAAGTATGATAAGAGACTTAGGAACACAGGTAGACAGTGGTCTCACCTTCAATAACCAGATCGCCACAACAGTCAGGAAATCCTTCTATGTGGCACACCTCATCACTAAGGGCTTTTCATCCAGAAAAAAGGAGGTCATTGTCCCACTGTACTCATCCCTCATTAGACCCATTATAGAATACAATGCCCCATTTGGTCTGTACCACTCAAAACATCTGCAACAACTGGAAAGGTCACAGGAATACCTCACTAAAAGAATCACAGGTCTAAAGCAGATGCACAATGCTGACCGCCTAAAAAAACTCGAGCTATACTCCGTCACATATCGCATATCCATGGCGATCTCTGCTTGACATACAAGGCCATGTCAAACCCAGAGCTGTTGGACATACTGCACTTAAAGAAATCCCAATCCCTCAGAGCCACATGCTCCAGGGATCTAAACCTTGTCATCACAATAAACAAAAACATGCTGGAGGGATAGGTTTCTGACCCAGAGACTCCCCAGACTCTGGAATAGACTGCCCATACATGTCAAGCAGAGCACCCATTTGGCCCTCTTCAAAACAAACCTTGATGACTGGATGGGAGAAAGGAAATTCACCCCAGGGATCATGTCAGTCGCCCTGCTAGACAGGGGTCCAAGGAAGTAAATATTGTGGGAAGAAATAGCCAGGGAATTGTTATGGCTAGGCTTATATAGACCCTAGGGCCAATAGCCTAGTACCAACCTATGAACCTATGACCCTATGTAGTTACACTATGAAAATGGAGACAAGACTCTCACATAAGGACAAACTAAATGTCAAACAGGTTGTCAGCACAGACACACTTCCCACACTAAATAAGAATGCCACACATAAACTCACATATGTGGAGGTATACACTAGTAAATTACAAAAATTCAGAGGCCTCCCAAAAGGAAGCCACTTACACACATAACAATGTAAAAAAACAACCACAACACATAACACACACACACACACACACACACACACACACACACACACACACACACACACACACACACACACACACACACACACACACACACCAGTGTCTCAAAACATAAGCCCATAAGGTGTAACATCACAAAACCTAAATGCCACACACACCAGTGTCTCAAAATATAAGCCCATAAGGTGTAACATCACAAAACCTAATCTATTTGTCATAGGCGATGCCATTGTGAGAAACATGGATGTTCCCCTCACCAGGCTGGATAATGATCAGGTTACAGTTACCTGCCTGTCAGGTGCTGGGATCTGTCAAGTCACTTAAGCACTCAAGTCACTCAGCTACAAGTAATGGTATGACTCCATCATAGTCCATGTTGGGGGTGAATGACTTGAGATGTACCTCACTGGACTATATGAAGAGAGACATGACTAATCTTTCAGATTATGTGTCACAGGTCAGTATAAGCCAAGCCTTAAGCAGCATTCTCCCTTCTGTAAGGATTATGCCACAACACAAACAAAAAATGATTGACTAACAATTGGCTTAGCTTCTGGTGTCAATCCAAGGGGATCCAATATCTGTCAGACTGGGAAGACGTGCTCATCAGGTCTTGCTACTTTGCTAGAGATGGTCTACACTGCATCTTTAGGCTTTCAGATACTGGCAAAGGCATTAGCCACCCCTATTATGCCTTTTTAGGCAGTGTCAAAAAATAACCAACCTCCCAGCATAACAAAATCCTCCCTAGATAAACTCATGGTACTACTTCTTAATGCTAGGAATATAAACAAGAAACTGCACTCCCTGGAAACACTTCTCACTTTGGAAAAATGCTGACATCTGGGCACTCACTGAGACATGGTTCAAAGGCATGGAAAACACCCTGGCCATGCAGGGCTACAATGCCTTCCATACATTCAGACCACAAACTGAGTGTCAAAGAACCAAAGAAAGAGGTGTATCCATCTCCATTAAGGATAAGTACACCTCAAGACTGGTCAAACAGTATGACTCTCTTGAGCTACTCCATGTCCAATTGACTATAGGCAAAGCCCCCTACTACATCATAGCTAGCTATAGGTACCCCAACATGAAACAGGAAAAGCATACCACATAACTGTACTTACTGGAGTCACTTGCCATACAGCCCAATACCTTACTCATGGGTGATTTTAATTATCATACTATAAACAGGGAAACAGACATTACCACAAACATGCTAGCTCAGAGATCCTTGAAATTTATCAGTGCCAAAGGTCTGGAACAGCTAGTTACCACACCCACAGGAGGCTCAAATATCCTGGACATAGTACTAACTAACATGAGAGAGCATTGCACCTCCCCCACTGTCTGATTTCCACCTAGTAAGATCGGACCATGAATCAATCTCATTTGATGCAACTATAAGACCAGATGCCCCATCCATCTCAAAAATGCTTAAGAATTTTTCAAAGACAAACTATTTCCTACTATGTGATGGTATAAGTTTCAAAGCCCCCTCAAATGCAGATAACATGGACTCCTATGTAGAGGTGTACAGCAATGCCCTGTATAACCACTTAAGTAGTTGTATAGATTTGGCCATACCTGACCAGATTATAACAAGATCTTGCTGAACAAACAAGCCATCCTGGTGGACCTCTAGTATACACAGACTATACAATAAGAAAAGAAACTAATTCCCAAAATCAAATGGGAATTGGCTCAGTAGAGGAAGAAGTCCTCTCTATCTTAAACAAACAAATTAGAGATCGTCAACTCCTTAAAAGCTAATTTCAACAATAGCCTACCTAGCTAAGGATAATCACAAGGCATTCTTTAACTACATCTGAAATCTAAAAGGGAATATCCAACTATGCACTGAACTGGTTGTGGATGGTACCATCCATACTCAACCAGAGGTAATAGCCAGCCTGCTAGCTGACAGTTTTGGTGCAAACCTTATCCCCCAAAGTATACCTGCCTCCATTTCTCAGTCTATTATCTCAAGACAGCAGGTCATCTCACCACTCTCCAAGGCCAAAAACACAGCATTAATGGGACCACACAACATCCCAGGTTGCCTTTTAAACAACTTAAAACATGACCTAGCAGACCCACGTGGATCCTTGTTTAATCACAGCTTGTGAAATGGCTATGTTTCTGTGGAATGGAGGATAGCAACAGTAATCCCTCTGCACAAAGGTGGACCATTATCTGACCCTGGCAATTATAGGCCCATAAGCTTGACTAGCCTCATCTGCAAGGCAATGGAAAAAATCATTATGGACCTTATTATCAAGGACAT
Source organism: Protopterus annectens (assembly GCF_019279795.1). NCBI lineage: Eukaryota > Metazoa > Chordata > Ceratodontiformes > Protopteridae > Protopterus > Protopterus annectens. The sequence continues at coordinate 658,502,722 of NC_056732.1, forward strand.
AGGTAATCTACAAACTCTGGACCCAACACAGTTCTGGTTCATTGAAGGTAGATCATTCCTGTTGAACATGGTTGACTTCTTCAAGAAAGTCATGAAGGCCCTGGACAAGAGAAAGACAGTGCATACCACCTATGCTTGACTGAGCCATGGCATTTAACACCATCTCTCACTCAGCTATTAAAGAGAACCATCCCTTTTGGGAGTTAACCCCTACATTACCAGATGGGTAGTCAACTGGCTCACCAACAGGACACATACTGTCAAAGTGGGTGACTTCACCTCTAGCAAAAGACTAGTCACCAGTGATGTACCACAAGGTTCTGTGCTGGACCCCTTACTGTTTGGAATTTATTTCTCAGAAGTCCAGGCAAAGTAGGACAGCCTGTGGCTGACCAAGTCCACTGATGACTGCAAATTGGGATGATCATTGAATATGATATATTGCAGACAGGGTTAATGTTGACAAATGATTGGTGCCAAAACCACAGGTTAAAGCTAAATGCAAAAAAAAATGCATTATTATTATTCCCTTTGGGAAAGCTGACATCCCTGCTAATTACATTACAGATAGCACCTCACTAAGTGTAGACCCAGTGGTACATGATCTGGGTACTCAGTTTGATAACAACCTGAACTTTGACCACTACATATCTACATTAGTAAGGAAATCCTTCTATGTGCCACATCTTAAAAGTAAAGACATCACATCTAGACCTAAGGATGTTGCAATTCCATTATATTCGACCCTCATAAGACTAATAATTTGAGTACAATGTTCCATTTTGCATGTAGTTCACCAGACATCTGCAACAATTGGAGAGACCACACAGGTTTTTCACCAAGAAATTGCAGGGTACACAAAATAAGTCTTACACAGAAAGACTGAATGCCCTGTCACTGTATTCTGTCTCCTACATGTTGTTAAGAGGTTACCTGTGCCTAGCTTAAAGGGCAGTCTCTGATCCGGATCAGATGGAAATGCTACACATTTGTAAATTAAACTGTGTGAGGGTCACTCACAGCAGTAATCTTAGCCTAACCTCTAACGTGAATAAGTCATGCTGGAGATATAGATACATGTCCCAGAGACTGCCACTTCTCTGTATCAAGTTTCCAATTCATGTGAAACAGAGCCCCTCCCTAACCCTCTTCAAATGCAACCTAGATCAATGGATGGCTGACTGCAAATTCACTCCTGAGGTGGTGCCCATGTCCCTCCTGGACAGAGGAAGTTGTTACTAACTACCATAGACTGTTACTTCTGTGAACTTCACTTACCTAACCACCAACTGTGGCAACTCGGGATAAATATGGTAAGGCTTGTAATTGCTCTAGGGCCATTAACTTAGTAACCTTCTATGAATCTATGAACCTATAAATGTAATCAACAAGGTACTATGAGTGTAACTCTCCTGACTAAGCAGTGGTCATAATGAGATAGTTATAATAGGTTATTTTGTATAAAGTTGGAGACACAGGAAAGAAGACCAAAAATAAAATGTTTCCTGTAGTGTTTAATTATTTCAGTAGTGGGCACTATTTTTTTAAAAGGGTGTCATTAACAAATTCAGATCAATGCTGACAAAGACCATATGTAGTTTTGTAACAGACACAGTACATTTCAGCACTGAAAGATGTAAACTGGGCATTGAGTTTACTGAAGTCTTTTGGATGATATCAAACACAATGCACTATATAATTAACTCTAGAAGTACTGCTCTGCACAGGTCACGGGCATGGCTGATTACAGGCAGCAGAAAACAAAACTAATACAGTTGTAGTTAGGAAAAATGATGGCAGGGACAGTCTGGACTATGGCATAACTCTCAACTTCATAGTGCAAGAAATCTGGACAAAGTGTAATATAAATGGGGGATGAAAGCCCCAGAATGGGGACAGACTTTAAATATTGCTCTAATAAACTTTGAAAGTTGATAGAATAATAGGTTTTGTATTAGCATGCATTTTATGAAGGATATAAAGTCAGAAACTCAAATGTGTGTCATTATTTAGTGATTTCAATCCTCAGTGATTTGACAGAAAACCACTAATGTTATGAAAAGACCAAAAATATGAGGCAAAAATAAGGACATTCTGTGAAAATCTGGACAGTTGACAGGTATGGACTATGGTCTAATGATGGCATCACATGCTGCCAAAAGAAGCTGTGGACAATCCACCATGTGTCTTTAGACTTGCATATCTACTGCAGCACTAGAAAACCAAAACTTTCTGGGAACACTACAGTGAGCTTTAGCTGAAAAAATGCTGACTTTTGACTTCCTCATTTTCTGCTACTACCCTGCTTTCCTCTATGCTGCCAGATGCAAATATGACATTTAACTGGATTTACTGCACAGCATGTACAGTACTGGTGTAGTGGCTATCAATGTCCTGACTATGATCAACCAAAAAAAGAGTGAAACCTGATTCAACTGTGATAAACATGGAGAATAGCACTCCAGCCAGAGGCATATTCAAAGTTGGTCACAAGGTTTTTTGACTCGAATTTCACTAGACTGTATCAATGGTATGTAAGCTGATTACAATCTTTTCAACAAAAATTAATAAAATCATATATATATATATATATATATATATATATATATATATATATATATATATATATGTATATCAATAACTGTGCATGTTTGCATATATATGTGCCATAGATTGCATCCACATTGAGATCAAAGCTCCATCAGAGGAACAGGCAAGGGTATACATCAACAGAAAGGGGTTCCACTCCATTAATTGCCAGGTCATGTGTATTGCTAAAGGAATCATCTTGAATGTGTGTGCTGGCAACACTGGCAGTTACCACGTCTCCCATATCTGGCACAACTCACAGCTCTTCCACAGGTTTTCCAGGGTTGACATATCACAAAGCTATTTACTTGGAGATACAGGGGATGCATTTGAACCATGCCTGATGACACCTATCAGATATGCACACACACCCATGGAGGAACATTATAATGAGGCACATGTTCAAACAAGAAATATCACAGAGCATGTGTTTGGGTTGCTGTAGCCATGGTTTCAGTGTCTAAATATATCAGGGGATGCTCTGTAGTACAATCCCAGTACTTGTGCCAAAATTATCACAGTCTGCGCTATCCTACACAATATCATCCTGCAAAAACAGCTGCAATAGGAACACCAAGGGTTAGGAGCAAAACTACCATCACCACTGGGAAGGTCAATACATTAACACATTGGTGAGCAGTCAGAGGAGGAACCATCAGCTGCTGTGGGTATAGGTAGCCATAGATGTGCACAATATCTTCTTGCCCTGGCCAAGTGGCAATGGATAGCACACATGCTGACAACCTAAGGGGTACTAATTTCATCCTGTGAATGTGCATACAGCAAAACTGATGCCAGGCAATTTTCACAACCCTTACTTACCCATATAATGGCTGTGTACTGCTAGCATCTGACAGAGGCAGCCCTGAATTACAACGTTTGTAACTGCAGGAATATCAAGGTAAGGTTTGAACCTGTAAAAAAATAGCAGACACCTGCATACTGTTACCTGAAATTGCACCTAAGTAGAATGAGTGTGAGTTGTTTAGCAATGACATCAATATGTGACATGACTGACTTATGTAATATATATTTATGCAGTTTATCAGCTAATATGACTCATGCATCTCAAATACCCAGTATAGAAAAATCTGTCCAAACAATATGCATCCCAACATTCTCATAAGTAGAGCAATAAGCATTACTGCCATATCAATTATTTCAAGGTAGGAATTGCAGCACTTAAATGCTGCAATAAATCAGAAAAAAATTTCAAATAACATCACCAGTACGTATCCTAAGCATTCAGTTAGCTATCCACCCTGTGCATCAGACAATATACATATGTAACCCTGAATCAGAATGATAGAAACAAGGTGATGGCACAGTTATCACCATTTGCACAGGGTGAGATTTGGGCACGGGGGCAGGAGGCCAAGGCTGAGACCAAGGTAGTGAGTGTGTGTGAATGAGAAACACAGACAGGCAGAAATGTATATAATATCAAATGGTCAATGAGACAGAATGACCTGCAACCCTCATTAATGCCTCATGCATATGTGGGTGTCTGTATGGGCACTCTATGTGAAAAGTGTGTGTGTGTGTGTGTGTGTGTGTGTGTGTGTGTGTGTGTGTGTGTGTGTGTGTGTGTGTGTGTGTGTGTGTGTGTGTGTGTGTGAGTGTGTGCGTGTGTGCATGTGTGTGTGTGTGTGTGTGTGTGTGTGTGTGTGTGTGTGTGTGTGTGTGTGTGTGTGTGTGTGTGTGTCTGTATGAGCAGAGCCAAGCTCTGAGCTAGCACTACGTCCTGGTATGTTGGGCAGGTGTGAGCCATGCATGGTAGTGGTATCAGTTTATCGTCATCACCTGCTGGTTCAAGAAATTGTGCTGTCAGCAGTTGCACTGGCATGTCCATGATCAGATGTGGTGGTGCTACCTGAATGTGAGCAATATCTGCTGGATGAGCTTTCCTCATGACTATGCCCATGTCCATGACCTTGTGGCCTAGCATGCCTGGATGTGGACATCTCAACCACTGATGGAGCAATGGAAGTAGTGCCACTATGGGAGCAGGATTAAGCATGGCCACTTCGGCTAACACCCAATGATGTTGCAGCCCTATGGCTATGTAGATATTGTTCCCCTTCTAGAAGACATTCCATCACAAACACTCCATGTTCCATTGTGTCATTCATCTGATCCAAAGAATTAGCCACACAGTAGAGTCAGTCACTCATATCAGCTTGTTCCACATCTAGAACACTAAGAATGTCCTTGGAGGACCTAGTGGAATGTGCCTGTGCCTCCTTGATGGCCCTAAATATAAGACAAGTGTCACATAATGACATATCAGCATCAAGTGGAAGGCAGACAACAGGCCTGCTCTGATCAGCCCTACCAACCCTCCTGCATAACACCTTGCCAATACTTTGGCTATGGCCAGATTCGACTGGCACTGAAACTGCAGTAACCACACTACCCTGATAAACTGTGTCACACTCAACCTGTCCACTATCTGAAGGCTCAATGGAATGGCTATGCATAGCCATACTGACTGTGTCTGAAGGAATTCCAGAGGATGTGTGAGTCACTACCTCAGTGTCAGATTCAACCTCTGCACCCCCTGTCTGTGCCTCTGACTGGCCACAATCATTATCAGAGCCTACCAATACTCCAACATCAGGTGGTAGGAGTCCTGCACTTCCACTGTCAGGATCCCCTGTTATAATAAGCAACAAACACAGGAATAAAATTACTACTGCACTAAATATTGACCCAAAATAGATGAACAAAAAGTAACACTGCTCACACAGACACTCATTGCACCCTTCTCACACACACACATATATATATATATATATATATATATATATATATATATATATATATATAAATATATATAATGCAGGAAGAATGGGCTTGGAAGAAATTAAGCAATGAAAGGACAGCAATTAATCATTACCATGGGAATAATGCAGGGATAGTGAATACACAATCACCTACATGCCCTGTAAGAAATAGCTCTAATTGAAACTTGTCAGAGCCATCTGCCCACATCTATGTCTACTGAACAACTCTGCTGTATAACTATGACGTTTTGGTAGGTACAGATACAAAAAACATGTATCACAAGCAGTAACGCCAAATTATATATTTTAGTCTACAAGCCAATATAAATGTTGCCATATGTAAACTTAACTGGAATCTGCTCCTGGGACACACTTGGCCTCCTAGCCACATCAGCACTGACATAAAATGCACGGTCTGCAGGATCCCCTGAGCTGTTGGGATCTCTGATAGTGGACTGGAACTCCTCATTTGGTGTCATTGGAGGCCTGGTAGCAGGACCATCCCCCATAGCCAGCTGTTCTCGGGCAACTGCAGCCATCATCCTCCATGCTGATGGAAGTCATATAGGTTCATAGGTTAGTACTAGGCTAACTGACCTTATGGGCCATTTTAAGCCTAGCCACTTACCCCATGTGAGAATCAAACCCTACACCTTGGGTTTCGAAGGTAAGCACCTTAACCACTACGCCAACCTCCCACCCCATATCACTGAGCTGATGCCATACTTGAACATATTCTGGCCACCACCAACTGCATTTACATCTGTGACTACCTGGGTCCAGATCTTCTTTCTGGCACCCATATCCACCCAGCCTCTCTCAAGCTGGAAGGCTCCATGCTGCCTGAGAGCTTGTATTATGACCTCACTCTTAGTATCACTAAAAGGGTTTTTTTGTGGATTTGTAGACTTGGGTGCCACAATCCTATGTGACATAACCAGCAAAGAATAAAGCATATTATCATCAATAAGTAATGTATTTGTTCACAAAAATAATTAGTCTGTGTACCCTTTCTTAACATAAAACACTTGAAACTCACTTTTCATTTAATACTACACAATGTTAGGTGGCTCCCCCCTCCCTCCCACACAAATGAAGGCTTGTACAAACAATGGAATACTACATATGTAATGTATATGTTTTCAACAAAACTAGCAGGCTTTCTGCATGTTTTCAACAGAAAAGCACTTGAAACATGCTTCTGATTTAGGATAACAGAATGTTAAGTACCCCCTCCCCCACCCACACACATATGCACACACAAATGAAGGGGTGTACAAACCAATGAATACAACATAAGTAATGTATATACTTTACAAAAAAATATCAGGCTATCTACACATTTCAGTAGAAAAGCACTTGAAACACACTTTTCATTTAGGACAACAGAATGGCAGATTGCACCCCCACACACTCAAGAAAATGTAAGCATGTATAGAAACACTCATTCTGTCAACATTCATATGGTGAAGACTTAAAAGTTTTGTCATTGATTAGTGGATGACAGTTATCGTTGCTAAATGGTAAGGACGTCAATGTATGAATCCCAATCAATTTTCGCTTTGCCTACTACTCCTGTGGAGATCACTCTGAGCCATCTGAGAAGCAAAACACCAGTGTCAGTGACATGCACATTACTTTTCTCTTTAATACCATATAAACTGCAAAAGCAAATGTTAAGAACATAGTTGTGCTGAAAGTATAACCTGTCTGTCTCACAAATGTAAATACCTGCCAAAACTGCCTATGCCAACAGTGAAGTATAAGAAGTATATACAGATAAAACTTACATTTTGCAGTTTACAAAATCTAAGTAACAGTTTACAAAATCTATATCCCTGAATAATAGTATTCCTTAGCAAAATAAGGACTTCTTTGCAGAGAGAGCACCTTCAAAGAAATACCAATCTTCTGTTTTGTCTGAATACACAAGTCTCCTAACCTTCAAGTTCCCTAGCTATATGGCTACCTTTTTATAGTGTAGATACAGTCCTCTGAGCACTGTGAAGATGCAAATATGGTGTGACCTCATTAGAACTGCTGAATATTAAACTTCTGACTTTGTGTAACAGATGTAAAAATAGTGTAGCCTGTACATCATTGTTATGTGCTAATGGCTTGCAAATGTTAATGATTAGTCTGAGTGAAGGAAAACGCAACAGCAATTCAGACACCCTTCCCTGCAGTGGGTATGTCCATGAGGATACACTTATAAAGTGTGAAACTAACTTTAGTGAGCTTTTAAATAAAGCAAAACACCACACATATAATTTTTGGTCATAATAGCAAAAATGTCCTGCCTTTGATGAAAACTGTCGTTCATTGTTATGTATTTTTATCACACCTTGAAAGCAAAATGATAAAAAATGCACTACAGTATGCATATCTGACAATAAAGCAGAGATAAGGGAAGAATAGCCAGAATACAAAGAGAAGACAAAGCTGTATTTCTGCAAACATATTGATGAATGCTTGCGTGATCTGTGATTACTCATTGTGCTAAATATGTTTGCCACACATGTACAAGCAACTGAGAATGTTCAACTGTATGAACTATTAATACTGGATATGAAATGTAAAGTGCTTGTATGCACATGATTTGACTGGTGTTGAAAAGTTGTGTCTGTGGAAAAAAGGGATAACCCACTGCAACTGTGTTTTGCAAGTGCAGTAGTATGATGGTTCAAATCCAGAGCTGTCTAATTATTTAACCTTATTTCACTTTTGTACCTTTTCCCTTTTTTTGGCACGCTCATCTTAACACAAACATAGTTTACCTATAAATTCAAAAATTTTACTTCAGTTGCTTGACAAAGCACAGACACGCTTAGTGGTGTTGCATAGCCGTCAGCAACATAGATGGTAGTGATTGTAGATTCCACCTGTTACCTGACTCTTCCTGGGATACTAACTACATTGAGCTAAAAAACAGGGAAAATAGTAAAAGTGGGGTTGGAGTCCCACAGTAGTTATCTTTACTGAGGAATGGTCACGATGAGTATTTACACAAGTAATATATGTTCGCTACTGCCTTTTACATTTGTGTGTAGCAAACCTGTGCGCAAACAGGGTTCACTACTTAAGGAAAAAAATTAAAAATTGCATTGAGTCATCTGTCTTCACTTAAACAGGCTCAGTGGTGAGGCATGGTTATTGGCACTCTGGACAGTACTAAGTGTGGAAAATATATCTGCTGTTGAGCTTTCCCCTATGGCACCCAAGGTTCTAATCCAGCACAACTGTTTTTTTAGTAAGGATGTCCCACTGTAATCTTTCACAAAACTGTAATTATAAAGGTAATACTACATACCAAATTCTATGTATAGTAGGCTGATTGAGCATACACATATTTCTGTAGTTATCATATATATTATGTGCGCAACTCGTTTATCATGACAATAATGATTATGTATAAAAATGCAGTTGCATATCTGTGATGGACACAGTAGTTTACTGACAATCATTTAAACTCCTCCCATAACCTAGGTATTAATGCAAAATAGAATGTTATGTGAAGTATTTACCACAAATCACAAATCTATTACTGAAGTAATTCATGAATATCCACTTCCATTATATTCCATTATATTGCTAGACATTAATCCTGCATCACAGATGAGAATGCATAAGCCAAGACCTTGTAATGTCACACATGTGCAGTCTCACTTGAAGTATAGCACCAGTCACTGTTTAACTATATATCTGTGATGACCGTAACTGGCAAGTACTTCGTCTGTGGCAATGAGGGATAATCCCCTATGTAGAAATATATCCATTATCTTTCTACATAAGTTTGAATCCTACATTGTACAAGTCACTTTTAACAGTGTGTAAGTACCCACAAAATATGTGTGAAATGATCACAATTATCCCTCCAAAATCATGTCTTAAATGCCAGTTCATTTGCCATTTCACTGTTAAGCACTGGACAAAGTGTGATCAGGTATAGCAGCACATATGCCATACATTAATAGTAAATATCAAATTATCATTGTTGTTTTATAAACTCCCTTACTCTGTGTTTGGCAATGTTTCTTTCTGCTTACCATTGCACAAATGCGGTTGGCATGGTTATACATGTTTGCACACTGGTCATCAAATGTGATATCATAGATTGGTGGGAAAAACACTTGTACTATTGCTGAAGGACCTTTGCAGACATGGCAGGAGATGGGAAAAATAGTGACAATTTCAGATCATAAAAGTGGGGTGTGTAGGAGTCAAAAATCTTTGTTGCACTACTCATGAAGAGCTACAGCTGTATGCTGCTGAAGGGTGACTGTGCTGGGTCTCAGTATAAGTCTGAGGCTTGGAACAACCTAGCCAAGGCTGTCTTCAGAGCAACTGCCATGCCACACACTGTGGAGCAGTGCAGGCACCATTACTTTGACCGGGAATGGCACAAGCAGGCACAACTCAATGAGTAGTTGGATGAGTTTAGAACTGCTGACATTCCGCAGTTGTGTAAGTATACAGATAAAGCAATTAAAAATGATTCAGAATGGTATAGATAGGCAAGACTGATATGCATAATGCTCTCAACTCTCTTTCTCTCTCCTTCTTTACTTTATAGCTCAAGAAAATGAAAGTACTTCTGACATAGCAAATCAAAACCAAGAAAATCTAAAGGTATTACTGCTCAATGCTAAACAAAAAACTCCATTCCCTAGAAGCTCTCTTTACCATAGATAATGCTGATGTCTGTGCAATCACTGAGACATGGATTAAAGCTGCAGAGAGAACATCAACAGTGCATTTAGGCCAGTTACAGCACAGGCAGGGACTAAAGATGGAGGTGTCTCTTTTTACATCAAAACTAAATATACTTCAAGGCTGGGCAAACAGAACACTGCACTGGATCTGATCCATGTTCAAATCACCATAGATAAAATCCAGTACCACTTCCTTGCAAGCTATAGGTCCCCCTCTATGACCCAGGAAACCCATACCATGTATTTAAACTTATTAGGAACACTAACAATAACATATTTATGGGTGTCTTTAATTACCCCACTTTTAACTGGGAATCTTATAGGACACAAAACATACATGCACAGAGGTTCCTGGATTTTGTGAACACAAACTCCCTGGACCAGATAGTCAATACACCAACCAGTGGGTCAACCATACTGGATCTGGTCCTCACTAATATGGGTGTCTGCTGCACATCCCCTACTGCAATGCCTTCCCTGGTAAGGACAGACCACAAAATGGTCTCCTTTGAAGTAAAAATAAAACCTGGACCCCCAGCTAAACCTGGAATATTGAGGAACTATTCTAAGGCTAACCTTCTGCTGGTAAGTGAGAACCTGGCAAAATTTCAAGCCCCCATAAATCCTGAGAACACTTCTGCCTCTGCAGAACTGTTCACAGAAATGCTGCGCAAGCATGTTACTCACTGCACAGAGGCAGCTGCATCCACCAGGAAGAAGTGCAGAACTCATTCAAAAAACAAGCCACCCTGGTGGAATCACAAAATCAATTGACTGTATAACAGTAGGAAGAAAATCATGGCAAAATTAGGAGGTGCAGCACCAAGCAGGACAAAAGTAATCTCATCAAACTAAATAAACAATTCAGAGGATAAATAAAGTCTACCAAAGCCACATTTGAGATAGGTTTGACCTCCCAGGCCAAGGGCAACCACAAAAAATTATTTAGCTATGTCCACAACCTCAAAGACAATACACAATTGTGTGGAGAGCTCATTGTAAATGGAGCCACCTATATTGAGCCAGAAGATATAGCAAACCTTCTGGCTGATAAATTCAGCTCCAACTTTACCCCTCTCTCCCTCTCAACCTTCCCTTAGGGAATGTCATCAAATATAACTCCCTCTACTATCACTAGGGAACAGGTCCTTAATGCTCTCTCTCTAAGACCAAGAACACTGCATCACTGAGCCAAGACAATATCTCAGGATGACTTCTTAATAGCATGAAACATGACTTATCAGTGCCTCTAGAATTACTATTTAAATGTAGCCACCAAACAGGCTTTGTGCCTCATGAATGGAGAAAGGCAACAATCATCCCTCTGCACAAATGTGGGCCATCTACAGACCCTGGAAACTAAAGACTCATAAGTGTCACTAGTCGTATATGTAAAGCCATGGAAAGAGTTATCATGAAGATGATCAATAGAGATATAGTAAACCTCCAGACACTGGACCCAAACTAGTTTGATTTGGTCAAGGGCAGATCATGCCTACTCAATCTGGTGGACTTCTTTGAGAAGGTCACCAAAGCAATGGATGAGGGCAAACACATTCACACTGCCTAACTTAACCAGGCCAAGGTATTTGACACAATATCCCACTCTGGTATTGTTGACAAACTCAAGAGGTTAGGTATAAATCCATATGTTACCCAGTGGATAGCCATCTGGCTCACAGATAGGACCCAGGAATTTAGAATTGGGGAGTCCACCTCTGCAAAGATACCAGTCACAAGGGGAGTCCCTCAGGGATCATTCCTTGGACTGCTCCTTTTTGACATTTACTACTCAGAAGTCAAGGCTAATGTCAGTGGTCTCTGGCTGACTAAATTTGCAAGTGATTGTAAATTAGGAGCTGTCATTGATTCCCACACTTACACAAATGTTCTCCTGGAGGGGCTGACCCAGAAAAACAATTGGTGACAGAGCCATGGACTAAATCTAAATGCCAAGAAATACATAATAGTATCATTCAGGAAGACATCTGCCCCTGATGACTATCATATTGACAACACACCCCTTAGAGTTGACCCAGTAGTCAGGGACTTATATTAATCTAGCTTGTCTACAGTGATGAGGAAATCATTCTATGTTGCGCAACTTATAAACAAAGTTATGGCATCTAAGTCAAAGGAAGCCATTGTTCCACTGTATTTGGCATTTGTCAGACCTATCATTGAGTACAATGACCCCTTTGGTATGTACCAAACCAGGCATATCCAACAATTAGAATGTCCACAGAGGTTCCTCACTAAAAGAATACAGGGCATAAGTAATATGTCCTATGCAGACCACCTCAAGGCCCTATCTCTGTATTCTATCTCCTATAGGCTTTTGAGGGAAGATCTATTCCTGGCATACAGGGCATTGTCAGACCCCATTCTGATGGACCTCCTGCATATCCACAAAATAAACAGCAGCAGAATTACCCATTCTAAAGACTTAAACCTTGCCTGTCATATAGGACCTGCTGGAGAGATAAGTATGTATCCCAGAGAATACCCTGTCTATGGAACAGGCTCCCTATCCATGTGAAGTAGAGTTTCTCCCTAACCCAATTCAAGTGCAACTTGGACAATTGGATGGGAAACCAGAAATTCATCCCTGGTTTGGCACCTATGTCTCTAATGGACAGGGGTAACCTGTAAATGGTTCATCTCCCAGGCCCATGCTTAAACTTATCAATGGTATCAGAACTTGTCAGAGATTTGGGATGCATGGCTAGGCTTAAAAAGGCCCTTGTGGTCACTAGCCTAGTAAACACCTACAAACCTATGAAGAAATCTCAGAAAACAGGTACGCACATGCTGAGAGATTGGAGAGAATCAGAGAGGCAAGGGGTATGTGTGCAGTACAAATTAGCTTAGCTGTATTAAATATATTGAGATTCTATAGATCAGTAGCAAATTAAGCATTGAATCTTAATCATAACAGCAAGCATGGGTGTTTTTTTCTATAGCTGTTAGTAATTGTATTAGGCAAGTGCAATACTGTATGCATGCTAGGTGGGTTCATTACCCACAAATAATCTATACATTCACATTCAACAAGCATCATTTTATATTTTTAATTACAATATTGACTTGTAAGCCATGTTGTTAAGTTAATCTTTAGTATCTTTAAAAGCATACATGGAGTATCTGCATATTCCAAGGATTACTTGTAATCATTTTCAATCATCTCTGGGACTGGAAAAGCTCTATAGATCATATAATAATAAAAGTATATTTATTGTGATAAATCATGAATGTACCATATAATGGTTCTAATAATTTATTTTCTTTTTAGTTTCATCCACTCCTTATCTTTTTATTTTTTTTTATCTAGAAACACACCACTCTGATGTCATACTTTTCTGCCAACAAACCAAATGCCTTTCAGCACAAGGAGGTAGGCCAACCACAGAGCCTCACTCTCCACTAGCTGCTGCACCAACACCCAGCACATCTGGGACACAACCTGGCAGCACTACCTCTGCAGGCCCTGCACTACCTGGCCCATCCACATCAGATTGCATTGCTCAGGCTGCTAGTGCATTGGTGCCTTCTGGGAGTATTCGCTGGGAGGGTGATTACATCACCTGCCAGGAGCTGCCAGAGATGGTGCATGATGTCATAGAAACTAGCCTTGATGCCCATATCAGTCGCATGGAGAGAGAAGAGAGACTCTCACATCAAGCAGTGTCACAGGGATCTGAAGAAGAGGACAGTGATGACAGTTCTGAAGGTGAGGACTAGATTCTCACTGTTCCCAAGCTTGATAGGCATTTGTCTCCATTGTCCCCTACCTATCTCCAGTTATGCTGCCCAACAATCATTTGTGTTCATCACCAACCCTGTGTCAGTCTTGTTTGTCCTGTTTGCACCTGCTTCCTCACCTATCATACCTACCTGACCCTCCCATTCCTATGTCCCTTCTCCAACATTCCTTTCTTCTTGAAATCCAAAAAAAAAAAAAAATGGGCACCTGTTCCACAAAAACAAAATTTGTCCCATACACAGCTCTCCACTTTGCAAATGTGTCTTCTCAACACACTTCTTTGGTTCAATTGATTATAAAGCATTATTGAACTTTTGTCATCCTGCTGTGTTCATTCATCAAATTTTCTATACATGTTCGTATTATGGTACTGAAGAAGTGAATATCTATGGTTCTTTCCTAATCTCCTCCTGCAAATTCCATTACTGCTTCCCCTTTGTTCTTCCCTCTGCTTGCCACCCTCCATTTCACCACTTTCCTGTCTACCCCATTTTCACACCTTGAATCTGGACAGAAACTAGAATTACACACCACGCTTGTTTTTTTTCCTTTCAAAGCTCATTCACTCAGAGCATCCCTGTGCCTGGCTTGGACACCTGTGACTACAAGGCTTGGATTGCTTCTAAAACCATCTGGACCTACAAAGCTGATATAAGTATTTTTGCAGTTGCTCTTACTGTCTCCATACTATTTAATGCTACTGTGCTGCATTTATTAATTTTGTTGAATTTATTACTGCTTTTCAGCCTGCACTTGTTAAAGAAACACCATTTGTTTATTACTATACTGCTCTTAGGCTGTTTTAACAGCATATTTCATAACCTCCTCTGGTACTGAAAAAGCAGTTCTGAGTTTCCCGAAGTTCTCCTGAGTCTGCCAAAATGTTCTGTTATGTTGAGCCAGTTGGCAACCCATCTCATGACGTAGGGGTTTATGTTCAGGCTGGTGAGTTTGTCTATAATACCTGAGTGGGGAATATTGTCAAAAGCCTTTGTGAGGTCTAGGTAAGCTGTGTGGACCACCTTTCCCTCGTCTATAGCCTTGGTAACTGTCTCAAAGAAGTCCACCAGGTTTAGGAGGCATGAACTGCCCTTAACAAAGCTGAACTGAGTAGGGTCCAGTGTTTGGAGGTTTCCAGTGTCTCTGTTAATGAGATTCATGATGTTGCACTCCATAGCTTTGCAGACCAAGCTAGTCAGGCTTATAAGGCGATAGTTCCCGGGGTCCATTGTGGCTCCACCTTTGTGGAGCAGAATAACCGTTGCTGTGCACCACTCTCTGGGCACGCAGCCTGTGGAGAGGCTGAGTTTAAACAGTGTGTTTAGGTGAGGGGTTAGTTCATCTTTGTGCTTGTGTAGGATGCATCCTGGGACACCGTCCGGTCCCATTGATGCTGTGTTTTTGGTTTGGAGAGGGTTGTTTTAACCTGAGTGTCTGTGATTTCAGGGGCGCTACATTCTTCTGGTATAGTTATTGGCCCTTTTGGGGGTGAGAGGGGGGTGAAGTTTGCACTCAACCTGTCTGCAAGGATGTTGGCTACATTGGTCAGTTCAGTGTATTTTGTGCCATTCTGTACTAACTCTGAGCAGATCTGAGAATTACCACTTAGATTCTTGACATAGCTAAAAAATGCCTTGTGGTTATCTTTGGAGTCCATGGCAATTTTTCTTTCAAAGCTAGCCTTGGATGATTTTATAAAGGAATGTAGTTTCTTGCTGATACTGATCAGGGATGTCTTCCCTTCTTGGGATTTTACTCTTTTCTGTGCTAGTTTTCTCCTTCTATTGTATAGCTTGTTTATGGCAGGGGTCCACCCGACTGGTTTCCTTTTCTTGGAGGAGTGAGTCTTGGTTTTGTTTGTGATAGCACGATCCATGCATTCTTGTAGGTGCCCGTAGGGTGCATTAGTAAAGGATTTTGCAGCTTGGACAGCATTATCCTTTAGCATGGGGGCTTTGAAACTTCCCACCTCAGTCTTAAGTAACATGAAGTTTGCTTCTGAAAAGTTTTTCACAGTGGTTTCTTTGATTGGGGGTGGTGGTAGAATGTGGATATCCAGAGTGATTAGTTTATGGTCAGATCTAACCAGCGAGGGGTGGACCTCCAGTGTGGAACACTGGTCACCCATATTGGTGAAGACCAGGTCCAATATCTTGTCACCTCTGGTGGGGGTGTTGACCAGTTGATCCAGGGCATTTGAGTTTATAAATTCTAGGAAATGTTGAGCAAGGGAGTCTGTACTTGAGTAGTTCTCCCAGTTAATGTTTGGGTAGTTGAAATCACCCAATAACAGGGTGTTTGGTAGGACATTTAGGTTTCCTAGTGCTTCCAGGAATGCGGAGTGGGGGTCCTGGAACATGGTGGGTGATCTGTAGCAAGCTATAATTTGAATAGCAGTTTTGCCTGTTGTTAGCTACACATGAATGATCTCTGAAGCATCGTGCTGTGCCACTAACTTGGAGGTGTGGGTATCCTTGATGAATATGGATACTCCCCCACCTTTTGTATTTTGGTCCAGGTTTTGTGGCCGAAATGTATGGTATGAGTTGTAGCCTGTTAGTGCCGGGGTGCACTCTAGAGCCTTAAACCAGGTTTCTGTTACTGCACATATATCGATTTTCTCCATACTGAGGAGTGCCTTGAGTGCATGCATTTTGAGGCTTAGACTTCTGGAAATGAGTACCATTACCCGCAGTTTTTTGTTACTCATGCTATTTACAGCAGTGGGTTTGTTTTTGAGCCTTGCCTAAAAAAGGCACTATGGGGGTGGCAAGAGCCTTGGCCAGTACTCAAAAGTCAAAAGGTGACAGGTGCAAGTTGTCTCTAGCGAAGCAGCGTGGCTTGTCGAGCATGCCATCCCAGGCTGACAGACACTGGATCCCCTTTGAATGACACCAGAAGCTTATCCAATTGTTGAAATTGATGTTTTTTCTCTATACCGTGGTATCATTCTTGGTGAGGGTAGGATGCCACTCAGGGTCAGGGTCATACCGGCCTGGGCTATGTGATCAGAGAGCTCCTCCATGTCTCTTTTCATGTAGTCCAGGGAGGTACAGCTCAGGTCATTCACACCAACATGGACAATGACAGAGTCATATTTGTACTTGTTCTGGAGTGACCTAAGTGTTATGTGGCAGATCCTGGCATCTGACAGGCAGCTAACAGTAACCTTCTTCTTGTTCAGCCTAGTGAGTGGGATGTCAGTGTGACTGACTATAGAGTCACCTATTACTAGTGTGTTGGGTATGTTATTTTGCCTTAAGGGCTGTGATTGTGAGGCACACTGGTTTTGTGAAGTATGTGTTTCATGGTTTGTGTTGGGGGATGGAGGTTGCTTGGATGTCTGCTTTGGAGGTCTCTGTTGCTTTTGCAGATTTTTATTTAGAGCCTCCGAGTATGTTTTTGTGTATTTATGTGTGTTTTTTGCCAATGCTGGTTTCATAGGTCTATGTGAGACTGGTGGTGTGATGCAAGTAATTCCCTTCTCCTCTTGACTGCCTGGTCCAGTCTTGGGTTGAGACCTTAGCCTCCAGTTTGGCTGTATGATTGCATCTCTCGCATGTATTAGTGTTTGGTGGAAGGAGGAGAGGGTTGTCTGTGTACATGAGGCAATTGCAGTATTGCCTCAAAATGCCCAGCTTCACAATTTGGACTGGAGAGTACACCTAAAACTGCCCTTTGGACATACCTGGATAGGTACAGTGAACTGTTTTCTTATCAAGATCAGTGGATTTTCCTTCTAGATCACTAGGACGTAGCCTGGTCTGTCTATGTTGAGGAAATACTTGAGACTTCTGCATGTACTTTTATTGGCTGGAGAGCTTATTACTCAGCTTATCTTGTTTTAGTGCCATTATAAATTCTGCACACTTGAGTGACTCTTGGCACATTTATATAAAGCAAAGTACTTGTATTGAATAGTCACACTTTTGTGAGCTGTTTTAGGTACACTGCTGTGTCCATATCTTTAAGTTTGTATGTGGTAACAATTCACTTCAGACACTCTCTTACTGTGCTTTTATACTAGCAGGTCTTGAATTATTCACCTAGTGCCTGTAGGTGTTTACCTGGTCTTTCTGAAGCTTAAGTCAATGCACAACTATACCAAAACAGTCAGTATTATCCCTTACAACCAGCAAAAAATAAGTAATAAAAAGTGATAGGGAAAACACCAAGCGCAGTATTCCCAAGCACTTCAAAAGCTGCAGCAGTTCACTCAATATATATTAAAAAATAAACAGTCTTTTATTCACATCAAGAACTCCATAAGATTTAACGCTTTCATCTACTGCACCATAGACTTTTGTTTTTTAATATACATTGAGTGAACTGCTGCAGCTTTGGAAGTGCTTGGGAAGCTTGTCCCTGGTGTTTTCCCTATCACTTTTCAATGCATAATTATTCCAAAGGGCTCTAAGTATTATTTCTTTGTACTTCTCATATACTGTGACTGTACAGTTTAAAAATAAACTGTACTGCTTGCTGCTGCTCTGCACTGTATTTTACTACAGCATTTGTTGCACTTTGAGTGTATTTCACACCAACTGCTGCTTTCACATAATTTCAGAAAAGATTTGTTTCTGGTGTTTTATTCTGTTGATGCTATTAATTCAAGAAAAACTGTGCTGCTTGTTATACTGTTGCTTATTTAATTAAAAAACAATCCTGCTTTTTTTCTGTTGTTCCCCTGCACTTCAGTTGGTCATAGCATAAACTAGATTCAAAATGGCTGAATTCAGTTCTGTTTGTAGATTGAGCACTGTAAATCAGGACATCTGTTTTGAAGAAGCCCCCCTGTACCCACATGGCAGGAGCGTCAGTGGGTCTAGCTAATCAAAGGTTACTGGTTCAGGGCTCAGTTTCAGCTATTTCATTGGTGCAGGGCTGAGTTTGAGCTTTTTCATTGGATTATTTGTATTAGCTGCTTTACTCTTGCTTGCATCTTTTCTCCTTATCCGCTGAGATACCAGGTTAAAACCTCACATTATGGACTATCAGTTTCCTTCTGTTTCTCTTGCCAGCTTGGTGGACATGTTTTTTTTTTTGAAGCAGTGTATCAACTGCCTCATGTACACTGACGACCTCTTACTCCTAACTAATTCAAGTACAATTTGTGAGAGATGCTCCTACATCAAGAATTTGGAATCACTGCTCTCTCACACCCAGAACAGGAACACCAAAAAGGTTGTCAGCTCACACACCACAACTCCTATTCATAATATGCACCCAACACATAAACCTTCATATGCAGATGTACTCTCCAGTAGCCTACCTAAACACCAGACACCTCCAAAACACAAACATGCTACAGCTAGCACAATACCCAAAGCACCCATGCAGATAAAAACATTAGCATCTGTGTCTCACCAAATAAGCCCTTAAGGAAATGCTCTATTCCAAATGTTTTAGTCATATGTGACTGTAATACATACAGACAACCCACTCTCCAGGTTGAACAAAGAGAAGGTTAAGGGTTACAGTCAGCTGTCTGTCTGGTGCAAAGATTCATCAGATCACACATGCACTTAGGTCTGTCTACAATAAGTACCACTATGACTCCATCATAGTTCATGTTGATGTGAACAACTTCAGATGTACTTCTCTGGACTATATGAAGAGAAACATGATTGAGCTCTCTGAATATGTACCTTAGGGCAGGTATTTCCCTAGCTTTGAGCATCATTTTACCCTTTCCTAAAATGCTACGACAATATAAACAGAAAATGATTGACTTCAATAATTTGTTTAGTTTCTGATGTCATTCTAAGGGGATCCAGTTCCTGTCAGCCTAAGATGACATGGTAAATAGACCACTCTGCTTTGCTAGAGATGGTCCTCACCTGGCACTTCTAGGCTTCTGGTTGCTGACTAAGGCATTTGCATCCTGATAATGGCTTTTTTAGGCAAGGTCACTGTGATGCCCGTGCCCTGGCCTAGCAATCAAGGAGCCTCAATCCTCACAACTAACACCAGTGAGGGCATCTCATATATGAAGAAAAGATAACAAATACACACAGTAAAGTGCTATTTCCCTTAAGAACACACAGAGATCACAGTCAGTACAGGGCTGGTCACTCCCTTGCTCTCCAGGTCCCCAGTAAGACTCCCCACTGGCACAGCTACAGGGTCCAGATCTCAGCCTAGCTGGGCAAGCTAAAATCTCCGGCACCCCGTCTGTCCAACCAGTGCTTCATGTCCCTGGCCAAGTAGCTGACACAATCACACTTTGAGATAAGAGTTTATACAACCACACAGATACTCCTGGGAAAGGCTGGCGCAGGTTCTCCACCTGTGCTCCTGTCACCCAGACTATACGGTAGTACTGCCTGCCACCACCCAGCTAATATTTATCAGCTACTCAAAGACCCTTAAAAGGGCATAGAATTATTACTGTGCAATATTATTATCCAACTGGTAAATCTGTCCTTGTTAAATGTCCTCTCCAGTGAACATGTCAGCTATATTTATATCACAACCATACACCTCTATTGACATGTGACCTTGTGTGACCATCACATATATACTATCATGTGCGTTTATATCATAATATACTTGCACAGGAGGTATAAACAGCAGCACTTACTGTTCTAGCTACATATGTGCTTAATGTTATGCTACTGACTTGTGCTGAAAGTGTATTTACATTGACATATCTTATTTTGGGGACATAATTACCATAATGTATTTTCTTCATTCATTCATATCCTTCATGTCTGTGTCCTTTTCATCTGCACACTTTCCCTGCAGAGAGCACGTTTCCTTGTATTTACCCTGCAAGTTTAACCACACCCCCTTCATTAGTTCATTCTTCTAATAATTTTTAGTGCACATTGTACTGAGTACACTTTTCTTTACTGTGTTGTTACTGATGGTATTGCAGTATTTTCACCCCTGCTAGTCATTGTGGCTGTGCATACAATCTCAAAAGCAAGTGTGCTCGTAAGCAAGCTTGAATGTATCTTCTTTCTGTGCTTGTGCTACTCTGCATGGCTTCCTGGATGGCAACACTGTTGATGGCCACAAAACCAACCATGGGATTCATTAAACTCCATGTCAGAATAGCATTATTCTGACATGGAGTGGACCATGTCCATGTAAGCGCAGCCTAGAGCGCCTTGCATATTCATGAGGGTGCACTATTGTTATGGCTATGTGGACACGAACACCACTGAGTGCAAGGGGTGTGTCTAAGCAGGGCACGCATATCTAACACACTCCCTGCACTCAGAAAGTGCTGTACGGCACTTTTGAAAAGCATTTCAGTGTCTTCCGACACTGAAATAGATAGGCGGGCAACAAGCAATGCAAGGGGTGTGTGACAGGTTCTGTCATACACCCATTGCAGTCTAAAAGTGCCGTACAGCCATAGCTTTCAACTGTACAGGTTTCTGCAAAATGCCCAAATGTCTGCCTCACATACTTCTCAACCTCGTAGAGCAAGAATGCTCTACAAAGCCATAAAAAATGGGGGGACAAAGGCACAAAAATAGGGACACTTTTTAAATATTGCACTAGCAAACCTGGAAAGCTGATAGAATAAAAGGTTTGCAGTGGCACGGACATCCTGAAGGGTATGAAGACTGAAAGACAAATGTCTGCCATTTGAAAGTGCCATATGGCCATAGCCGTCAACTGTACACATTTCTGCAGAATCCCCAGATGCCTACCTCACATACTTCTCAATCTCCTAGGGCAAAAAAGCTGCACAAATCCATTAATAATGAGGGACAAAGGCACAAAAATAGGGACACTTTTTAAATATTGCACTGACAAACCTGGAAAATTGATAGAACAAAAGATTTACAGTAGCAGGGACTTCCTGAAGGATATAGACTGGAACACAAATGTCTGCCGTTTGAAAGTGCTATACGGCCATAGCCGTCAACTGCACATGTTTAAGCAGAATGCCCAGATACCTGCCCCACATACTTCCCAACCTCATAGAGCAAGAAATCTGTACAAAGCCATAAATAATTGGAGGTCAAAGGCTCAAAAATAGGGATACTTTTTAAATATTGCTCTGACAAACCCAGAAAGCTGATAGAATAAAAGGTTTGTAGTAGCACAGACTTCCTGAAGGGTATGAAGACTGAAACACAAATGTCTGCCATTTGAAAGTGCCGTATGGCCATAGCCATCAACTGTACAGGTTTCTGTAGAATGCCCAGATGCCTGCCTCACATACTTCTCCACCTCCTAGAGCAAGAAAGCTGTACAAAGCCATAAATAATGGGGGGGTGGGGTGGTGGGGTCCAAAGGCACAAAAATAGGGGCACTTTTTAAATATTGCACTGACAACCCAGAAAGTTGATAGAATAAAAGGTTTGCAGTAGTATGGATTTCCTGAAGGGTATGAAGTCTGAAACCCCAATGTCTGTCAACATGTTCTGACTTAAACCCCGAGTGACTTGCAAATGATTTGCTAGAAAACCACAGTCACACTTCCTAACTTGTAAGACCAATAATTAAAATATGTCCCTATTTGTCCCTATACAATTTCCCTTACTGTGACTGACAAGGAGTACAGATACATGTAAATAAAGTGGGTTTATGAATTTATATATTTTTCCATTCTAAGGTATGTTTAAGCATAGCTGAGTGGGGGTGTGTGTTATGGCCCTCTGCTCAGCATTGCTGAAACATCCTAGAGAAGATAAATAAAATATAGAGCTGAAATCCTTGTGCTGAGATAGTGTAGTGGTTAGAGTCCTGGCATTGCATACAGGTGTTCACGATTCGATTACCAAGATAGGCACTTTAGTTTTACATGGGAAAGTGTTAAAATTATTATATTAATTTTAAATTACGTAGTAATTAATATTTGTTAACCAGGGTAGTGTAGCTGGTCTAAAATGTAATTGTGAGTGCATATAACATGTGAAATCACCGATGTATACAAGTGTCCCATACAGTATAGTCAAACGCCATGGTAATGTAATGAAAGCACATAGAGGGATGTCATGTAAAGTAAATCATATACACTTACTAATATGTTGGTAATAATTAATAAAGTCATTATTCTGATATTTTTGAAAATGTAAATTGAGCAATGGTGAGCAGTGCTCAACTATGCTCAGTCAGTGTAAGCATTGCATAAATGTTAATGCTAAGCAGCAGTCAGCTCAGCTAAATGGATTTGCTCAGTGTTAAGCAATCAAAGGATTAAGCAGTGCTAAGTTAAGCTAAGAGGGCTTAACCATCTGTTAGCATTGCTTAGCTCCATGCAAAACATCACAAACCCACTTACAACTGCTTAAAATTGCCTTAATCACTCTGTCTCTATCAGCCCTTGTTCTGCCAAGCAACAAAATAATCAGCCCTGCCAAATCTAGAACACAGTATGCTGTGCACTACAATCACAACAATGTACCACTATACCCTCTGAGCTGGGGGAATTTGCCATGCTTTTACAAACATATCATGCATTCTGGTCATTCATCATTTCCAAGTCTAGAACCCAGGACGCTGTGCAGTACAATCACAGCAACATACTTCTACACCATCTAAGCTGTAGGTATTTGCAATGTTTTTACAAACATATCATGCACTACAGTCATTTCACATAAGTGAAAAATATACAGTACTCATATACATACATGTACATACATATATATAAATATATATATATATATATATATATATATATATATATATATACATACATATATACAAATATATATATATATATATATATATATATATATATATATATATATATATATATATATATATATATAGGTCCCCTATGAAATGCTGAATGCACAGAATCCCGACACCCAAATACCAAGACAAAAAGCCAGAAACCCCACATTACCGAAACACTGAAAGTGTGAAATTCAAAATCAGAGGTTCATAGATTCATAGGTTCATACTAGGCTATCTGCCCTAGGGCATTTATAAGCCTAGCCAGAGTGTGTTTGGCTTTCGCCACCCATTTTAAATTAATTTTGCTATGCCCTTTTTCAAGGTTAGTATACTGTGCCTCTGTCTAACAATGACACAGAAGTGATACCCGGGGTAAACATACGATCTCCCATCCACTCATCAAGATTCCTCTTGAAGAGAGTCAATGAGGGACTCTGCCTAACCTGGACTGGGATTTTATTCCAGAGTAAAGGGAGCCTCTGGGTTATGAATCTGTCCCTCCAGCATGTCCTATTTATTTCAGTGCTGAGGTTCAAGTCTCTCGAGCGTGTAGCTCGATGGGATTTGGATTTTCTGAGGTGCAGCATGTCCATTAATTCCAGGTTGGACATGGATTTATACATCAGGCATAGATCACCTCTGAGCAGGCAGTATGCCACTGAGTAGAGCTGGAGTTTCTTTAACCGGGCAGCATATGGCATCTGTTTGAGCCCTTTGATCCTCTTGGTGAGGTACTTTTGGGGTCTTTCCAGTTGCTGCAGGTGTCTGGTAAGGTACATCCCAAAAGGGGCATTGTACTCAATTATGGGCCTGATGAGGGATGAGTAAAGAGGCACAATGACCTCCCCTGATCTAGATGTGAATCCCTTCATGATTAGGTGGGCTATATAAAATGTTTTTCTAACCACTTTGGCCACGTGGTTTTCAAATGAGAGATTGCTTTCAACTTGGGTCCCCAGGTCCCTAATTACTTCTTCTGTACTTAATGGATTACCACCTATGTGGTAATTTGTGGGCACTTTGTTTTTGCCAAAGGGGATGACTATACACTTTTGGCGTTTAGCTTGAGGCCATGGCTCTGGCACCAGTTGTCTGTTTCTATGAGGCCCTTTTGTAGGATGCTTGTGTCAGCTGGAGAGTCGATTATGGCACCCAGTTTGCAGTCATCTGCAAACTTGGTCAGCCACAGTCCTTCCGTGTTGGCCTGTACCTCAGAGAAATATATACCGAACAAGAGAGGTCCCAGGACTGAGCCTTGTGGGATGTCACTTGTAACTGGTTTGGAGTCTGACATGGCTCCAGCAATTCTAACCATGTGGGTTCTGTCCTTGAGCCAGTTTACAACCCATCTAGTGACATAGGGGTTTATATTTAAGCTGGTGAGCTTATCTATAATGCCCGAGTGGGGTATTGTATCGAAGGCTTTTGCAAGGTCCAGGTAGGCTGTGTGGACCACCTTCCCCTTGTCAATGGCCTTGGTGACTGTTTCAAAGAAATTGACCAGGTTTAAGAGGCAGGATCTGCCCTTAACAAAGCTGAACTGGGTAGGATCCAGTGTCTGTAGGTCCCCAATATCTTTATTTATGAGGTACATGATGATCCTTTCCATAGCTTTGCAGACCAAGCTAGTCAGGCTTATGGGGCGATAGTTTCCAGGATCCATTGAGGCACCACCTTTGTGGAGAGGGACCACTGTTGCTGTACGCCACTCTTTGGGTACATATCCTGTAGTAAGGCTGAGATTGAACAGTAGCTTTATGTTTGGGTTTAGCTCTTCTTGGAGTTCATGTAGGACGCAGCCCGGGACACCGTCTGGTCCCATTGATGCTGTTTTTTTTGTTTTGGAGAGGGCGGCTCTTACCTGAGCATCTGAGATGTCAGGGGGGCAGCACTCTGCTGGGATAGATATTTGCCCTTTTGGTGGGGAGGGGGGAAGAAGTTTGCGATGAACCTGTCAGCTAGGATGTTGGCAATGTCTGTGGGTTCGGTGTATTTTTTGTCATTTTGGACTAATTCTGAGTATATCTGGGAATTCCCACCCAAGTTCCTAACATAACTAAAGAAAGCCTTGTGATTATCCTTAGTGTCCTGTGCAATTTTTCTCTTGAAGCTGGCCTTAGACGATTTTATGAGTGCCCGTAGTTTTTTGCTAATACTGATCAGAGATGCCTTCCCTTTTTTGGATTTTGCTCTATCATGTAGTAGCTTCCTCCTTCTATTGTATAGTTTGTTTATGGCTGGGGTCCACCAGACAGGACGTCTGCCTTTGGAGGACTGGGTCTTGGTTTTATTTGGGATTGCATGATCCATGCATTCCTGAAGGTGTTCATAGAATGCGTTTATAAAGGATTCTGAGGTCTGGGCCGTATTTTCCACAGGCCCAGGGGCTTTGAAGGATTCCACCTCGGTTTTGAGGAGTGTGAAATTTGCTTTAGAGAAGTTTTTCACTGTGGTTTTCTGGGCAGGGGCTGGGGTCGGGATGTGAATATCCAGTGAGATTAGTTTATGGTCTGATCTTACCATTGAGGGATACACTTCTGGTCTGGAGCATAGAGTCCCCATGTTGGTGATCGCGAAACTAATACATAGATACAGCACACACACAAACATATACACACTCTCCCCATAACCAAACAAACCATCCTGCACTAAAGATAAGTGGGGGGGCTTCGCCCCCTTGCACCCCCTCATGTGGGGGGATGTGCTCCCGACACCCCCCTACTTTATTATTCTAACTCCGAGATTGCACAAACATATACAACAGGCAAACTCACACCCACACATTATGGTCCCTCACACACACACACACACACGCACACACACACACACACACACACACACACACACACACACACACACACACACACACACACACACACACACACACACACACACACACACACACTGAAGCCCCTCACAAACCCACTTACACACACATACTTACTTGAAAAAACAGAAATCGTGAAAAAAGAAATCCACAGACCACCAGGCAGTAAAAATGATAAAAATAATTTAATATAGCACAAAAAATGTTAGCGCTTTCAGGTATTCAAACCCTTCCTCTGACATACAATAACTGACAACATACAATTAGTTTTAAACTCAAATATTCCTATCAAAAGAGGCCATCAATAAAACAGTTAATACTTTATAATGTAACGTCTACGCCTATTCAAAATAGGTTTTAACGGCACCACACCATTAAGTCCTGGATGTCTGTGTGCCCCTAGTTCTATGATCCATCTGGTTTCACAATACTCAGTGTAACCAGAAACCTCGTTGTTCCTGCTATCCTTAGCTATTTTCTGTAATGCTTGAAATAAAATTGATGCCCTGAAAATTTCTCTACATGTACTGAAATAGCATTTAGTTTATCCTGAAGTCTGATAGCTGACAGATGTCTCAAAATTCTGTCCTTTAACCTGCAATTAGTTTTCCCTACATAAAATGAGGGACAGCAGGTACAGGTGGCTATATGCACATGTATGTTGTCAGTTATTGTATGTCTGGGGAAGGGTTTGAGTACCTGAAAGCGCTAACATTTCTTGTGTTATATTCAATTATTTTCATCATTTTTACTGCCTGGTGGTCTGTGGCTTTCTTTTTTTATGATTTCTGTGTTTTCTGGTTGGACTACAGACCTTTATCACCTGTCACCTTTTGGACTCATTTTCTACACATACTTACCTGAACCGCAACACCAGAAGCACTAACTCAAAATCCCTGGTCTTTCAGTAATGTGGGGTTTCAGGCTTTTCGTCTCAGTATTTTGGGCGTCGGGATTCTGTGCATTCGGGATTTCATAGGGGACATATATATATATATATATATATATATATATATATATATATATATATATATATATATATATATATATATATATATATATATAGATAGATAAATGGATAACCAACCTCTTACTGCAAGACATCTGTAAAAAGCCAGACAAAGTGGGTGGATAAAGGGAAAACAATAGTGACGTCTTTGAAATATGGCTGTTATATGCTTAGAGGTCTGCTAGAGTAGCATGGCTTGATTTAACATATAATTCCTGATAGATTCCGTGTCTGAAACACAAATGAATGTCATTATTTACTGATGTCAATGCTCACATCATCCCAGTGATTTCTCAGAAACCCACAACTGTTATGGGGAGCAGACCAAACATGAGTCATGCATCTGGACAGTGTCTAGACATCTGGAGAGTGGAGAGGTATGACTGCAGTCATGTAACAGAAGAGAAAAAACAGTGAGAGCTGCCAACCATTCCACCCAGCACCCTCTAAACCACAGTAAGACCAAGACGACATAAGTCCTAAATCAGCTCTGGGAATTACCCATGTATTTCCAAATACAGCATGCACTACAGGGATGGAACTGTAGGGAAAAGCAGATATTGGTGCAAAAATGTCCACCCACAACCATTTGCACCACAGTCACAGCAACATACCAGTACCCCAAATGAACTCTATAGTAGAATGACTGTCTGACCAAACATAACCTTTTTGCCAGTCACACACTACACTGACATACTTGCCCAACTCACAGTCTACTGGGAATCCTGAAGTATTAAAGGACATTTCCCAGTCTGGCCCTACAAACATATACACCTGATAGACCACCAGCAGCTGTAGCAGCATGCACAGTCAGATAGAAAAGGAGCTATGACATTCATATCTGCTACTCTCCCTACTCAGCCCAACAAACATCTAAACACAACACTGCTAGACAATCTTGGCAGTCTGTTAACAATGGCCAGATATACATAACTCTCAACTGTACAGATTTTCAAAGAATGTCCAGGATGTGGGACCATATTTATACCCACTACCGTATACCACTTCCGGGAGTCTGCTATGTCACTGGGGTGATACCAGGAGTGCAGTCACTAAATAATAATATACCATCCCTCTGAACCTCTTACTGCAAGACATCTGGATAAAGCATGAAGTACTTGTGGGGACAGGGGGCCAGAAAGAGGGACATATCTCACATAATGGTGTGACAAACTGAAACGGTTGCTGGTGTTACATGGTTTGTTCTAACATAGCATTCCTGAAGGATATGATATCTGAAATACTAATGGATATCAACATTTACTGACTACAATCCTCACATTATCCTACTGATTTCACAAAAACAGAAGTTGTCTGAGTAACAGACCAAACATAACAGGCAAAAGTCTGGGCAATCTGTGGACATCTGGACAATTGAGAGGTATGTCAGAGACATATCACTATCAGACATCAAGTGATGCAGAAAATGCATATCCAGGCAAACCCTGTTAATCTAGAAATTCTCTGTGTGTATAACAGCAATACTTACTTTCAATCTGTACCCAATTCTGGAGCTTTGTCCCCCATGCTGTTGGGCCATCTCCACATGTCTTGTCCTGAGAGGTATTTCTTCTTACTGTCTCTGAAGCTGTAGCCCCCACACCTACATATTGTTCTCTACACAGGCAAGGAAAAAGGGGAAGGCAAATATGAAGGAATTAATTATAGCACTGTGTTGCTATGGCATTGGCTAATGGAAAGACAATACAGCTGCTCTGGATGCATGTAGCAAGTGGGAGACACCAGTTGGTGCACAGGCCATCACCTGCTCATGAGCCTTACCTACAAAAGGCAAGCTGCTGCATATGTAACACAGACCTGAACCCATCTACACAAATACATACTGCGACTATACAAACCTAACCATTTGCAGTATTCTGAGGAAACTCTTCTGCACTATAACAGGTATGTCAATCACATAAGCTTGTAATGGTATGCAGAAGGGGGAATGCAATAATGTCAAATAGGATATTAAACACTAGGTTGCAACAAGACCTGCTGGAGTCAACCCTGCTGTCCGGCACCTATGGCCATTCCTGCTTGCCCTGTCTGCATTGACATGGATTACATCTTTGGCCCCTGAGTCACCTCAGCAAAGGTCAGCTCATGTATGACTACTACTGGAGTGTCTGTTGTGCAATACTGAGTCTGACACTGCTAGGCCAGCTACCTGGGATGTTGTACATATTCATATGTCACCTGTGAATGCTACTATGATACATATGCTTGTCCTACAAATGTAAGAGACTTATATAGGGTATGTGCACAGTACACAGCAGGCGCAGAAGTGTGTGTTGAACTGTATGTTATATACTGAGCCCATACATGACAACTGTCCAGAGTTTTGCAGACTGACCAAATGTCTGCCTCATATTTGTAGCCAATGCCTCATACAGTTGTGTATTGTCTGACACATCACTGGCAACCCATTAAAGACTGAAGTAATAACATAATAGCATACATTTGATTGTCAGAAGTCATATCCTGTGGAGTAGACCTGTGAATACAACTACGTCTTTGCTGACAACAAAACGTGTTTCAGCTAGATTCATAAAGTGACACTATTTTATGTCCTTTGCCCAAACAGTGATGTGTGCCCTTGTGCTCTGACAGGAGATAGCTGTCTTAGCATGAAACCCATGTCAATGCAGGCATACCTTGTCCTGTATGATGCTGACATTTGTGCAGTCACTGACACCTGCTTTGTAGCTGTGGAGAGTACACTAACATTGCCAGGTCGCTCATCCCATCATACATTTAGATCCAAAATGTAGGGCTGCAAAGTGATAGGAGGTAGATTGTTGAACATAACATACACATACACACCTCCAGGCTGGCCAAACAGCTTGATGAGTGGAAGACATCCCAAGTGCAGTTAACAGTTGACAAAACACCTACTCAAATCATAGCTAGCTACAGGCCTACAACCATAACTATGGACACCCACCACATCTATTGGGACTTGCTGGAGTCTGTCAGGATTCATTCATCTACCCTGCTCCTGGGTGACTTCCACTACCCAACCATAGTGTGCATGGCCTATGCCACCTGAACATGAATGCACAGAGATTCCTTGGTTTTGTCAATGCCAATACAGTGGATCAGCCGGTCAATAATCCTACGACAGGTGGAAATAACCTGTACCTTGTCCTAACCAACATGAATAGCCACTGTAGCACTCCTACAGTGTCATCCTCCTTGGTAAGATATGAACACATAGCCATCACTTTTCAGGTCACCATCTCCCCTGCCCCCCATTGTCAGACTCAAACAAAATTAACTTTACACAAATGGATATAAATCTTCTCAGAGCAGGTGAAAGATGCTTTTACAGCCAATGTCCCATCAGTTGGAAATAGCAGTAGTGTCCAGGTCCACACCACAATAATATGTGGGCACCTACATAGCTGTATGGACTCAGCAATACCTGACAGGACAACATCATCTCCCTCAAGGTAGGGCAAACGTCAGTGGTTGACAGTAGCAATACACAAATACCATAATAGGTGTAAATAATTGCTGGACAAGGCCAAGAATGAACAAATGCTTTATTGGAAGCAATGTCACCTTGGTCTGCGCAAGAAAATACGGTCACATGTGAGTTACCCTAAGGCTATCTTTGAGTGCAAACTGGACACATCTGCCAAGGCCAATCACTAGGCCTTGCAGACATCTATCTGCAATCCCAGAGGCAACAAACAAATCTGCTCTGTAATGGTGGTCAATAACACCACATACACATACAGTATAAATATAGGCAACCAGCTGCAGACAGGTAAAGTGTAAACATCACCCCCCTGTCCTCCCATTGGTACACATGTGCATGTATAGCACTTGGCCCCTCCTCTCATCATCAAGAAGCAGGTCTGTAATCCCCACTCAAAGGCAACACACACAAGTCTCCATAGGCCTGATACCATCCCTAGCTGCATCCTACATTAACACAGCCATGAGCTCTCAGATCCAGTCTGCACTGTAGTCAACCACAGCCTGAGAACCAGTGTCAACCCATCTGCACAGAGGACAGCCACTGTCATCCCTATGCACAAAGGTGGATCAATCCACCAACCCAGCCAATGATATATGCATCAGCCTAACTAGCCTGCTCTGCAAGGGCATGGAAGGCAATATCAAGGACATTACAACAGGGACATCGGCAACATCAAAATGTCTGAGCCCACACAGCATGGGATTGTCAAAGCGAAATCAGGCCTGTTAAACCTGGTTGACCTCTCTGAAGAGGTCAACAAACACAAGGATTAGGGGAAGATGGTGAACAATGCCTACCTTCACTAGCCCAGTTCTCTCACAATAATCCCCAGGTGGCCAGGCTACATATGCCTACACAGCTAGGCACCAACCTGTATCTTACCAGATGAGTAGCTAACTGGCCCAATGATAGTACCCACTCGGTCAAAGTAGTGGAATCCACCTCTAGTAGTAGAATCTTCCAAAGTGGTGTACCACAAGGATTGGTCTGAGGGCCTCTACTGTTTGAGATATATGTATCTGAGGTACAGGACAAAAGCAGTGGTCTGTGGTGACCAGGTGTACAAATGCTTGCAAGATGGCCACTGTATTACATTCCCCTACTGATGTGAGCATCCCCAAGAGGCCTTCACTCAATTAATGACTGGTGCAAGAAGCATTTGCACAAACTGAATGCCAGGAGAGGCATCATTCTCCATGGTGTGGCAGATGTCATCCACACTAATTATGACAGTAATAATGTACTGAGCATGCAATCAGGTGTGAGATGACTTGTGCACCAAGGCTGTTAGAAACCTGACAGTTTCCCTGCATGTGGGCACAATTGTATGGAAGGCTGTCTACATGGCCCAGCTCACAAATACGGGTATGTCATCCAGGAATAAGGAGGCCACAACATCCCTGTACTCCACCCTTATCAGATGCAGTACCAAGTACAATGGCTCCTTTGGCATGCACCTTACCAAGCAAATGCAGCAGTTGCAGAGAACACAGAGGTTCCTGACCAGACAATTTCAGGGTCTGCAACACCTATCCTATACAGGTAGGCTGAAAGCCCTGTCCCTGTACTCAGTCTCATACAGACTGATCATAGATGACCTGTGTCTGGCATACAAGGCCATGTCCAAACCAGCCTTCATGGCATTTCTGCATATCTGTAAGACAAATTGCACTCATGCATCATGCATGCAAGGCCCTCACCTGGTCTATGACATGCATAGTACTTGTTGGCAGGATAGTGTAGTGCCCCACATAATACACTCTCTGTAAAATACACTCCCTCCCCATGTCTAGAAGAGTAGGTTTATATCCCTCTTGAAGAAGATGCTAGATAACTGCATGGGAAAGGGATGAGACACCCCTGGGATCCTGCATGTGCCCTAGCTGGACAGGGGAAACAGGTGCTGGCATGGAAGGGGCATGGGAAAAATTTTGGGCCAGGCTTATGAGAGCATCAGGGCCAATAGCCTGGTATCATCTTATGAGGCCATGCACCTAGTACTTTACATGTTTCCTGTATTTATTCCAGACTGTTCTGCAATGTTGTCTGAAATGAATCCCTGTGAGTCTGAACTGTGTATGTACTGCACTGATAGTGTATTGTCTTGTCCCCTCATCAGTTATCATCATATATTGTTACACCTTGTCATTGTGTGTGGTCTGTATAGCAGTAAGTCAGCTCTTACAGTACATGTATATGCACTTGGTGACACTGTATAGCTCACTCCAATAGCCTTGACCTTGGCCACAATTACCATTCTGCTACTAGGCCCATCACACAGTAGGATTTGTCACCCTTTGTTGTGGGCCTGACAGTAGCAGTGCAAGAGATGAATTGCAGCAGGCAGAACTACTGTAAGGTCTGCCCTGAAGGCCCAAAGATGTCACAGCTGTGCCAGACTGTACCAGGAGTGTGTGTGCACATAGCACGTAGGTGTGTGTGTGTATATATCAGCAAACATAATACTGCAGGGTATTTATTTACATATGTTGTGTTCTCCTCGCAGGTGAGCACAGGGGTTGGTGTCCTTCCTCCTCACAACCTTATGTCAGTGTCTTAGCGAACTCCCATTACAATGGTGGTCATAGTGAGGCACAGGTGGGGTTGTCAATGCCTGGATCCATGCCATTGTTTGGTATCCCACTTTTACCCACCATGTCCCCACACACAGTCAGTATGCCCACACATACGCAGTCCCCAGCAGCCATAGACAATGGACAGGTTAAGGGTGGTGGCATGGAACAGGGTAGTGTGTTGAGTATGGTGAGTGTGAGTGTAGACACCAGCCATAGGCAGAGAGCAGGAAAGGTCACATACAGGCAGAAGGACAAGGGTACTCAACAGAGGACTGCTGCCCATCAAGCCCCTGTCACAAGTGCCGAAGCAGGTGTCATCACAAGCATGTTATGGTCTATCATGGAGGCACAGGTGTGTACTAACTACAACACCAGACAGATGCTCAGGGTCATGAATGCAGCACTCCCTGCCATGCGTGACAACCTCCACAGCTGTTGTGATGCCATACGTCATCTTGCCAATGTTGTGGATAAACAGTGGAGTGAGACATTGTCACTGCTCAACCATGCAATGTTTGTGCTTGAGCATAGGTTCATAGGTTCATAGTTAGAGCCATTTTAAGCCTAGCCAATTATCCTTTGTGAGACTCATACCCTGCACCTTGTGTTTGTAAGGCAAACACCTTAACCATTAGGCCACTCTCCCAACCCCCAGCATGTGGTGGGAGTAGGGCACAGACCAGGTGGACGTAGGTCAGTGACATGATTAGCTGTGAGCCCACATGGCCATGCACATTCACAGTCCCATAGTGGCAGTACCAACAGCACTACTGAAGGGAGGTTGCTGTCCACACCACATTGGAGCAGGCCATAGGCATGTTGTCCTGGCCAGTCCCATCAGGGACGGGGATCCAGAAGACAGCTGTCACCATTAGGGAGTAGTACTGTATCTGTCCTTGGGCCTGGCAGTGCCAATGATACTCTTGGCAGATCCAGCTACTGCATCCCTGCCAGGAGACGGTGAACCATACATCCTACAATGTACATTCCACAGCTGTCCAACATATCCCTGTGTCAGACATCCATATTGCTTGCTGGTGTGCAGACAGACACTCACACATCCCTATCCCAGGCCAGTCACCACCAAACATGCACAGCTCCTCTGCATGGCCCAGTTGACGATCACCTCTCCAGACACACACACACACACACACACACACACACACACACACACACACACACACACACACACACACACACACACACACACACACACACACACACACACACACACACACACCATGTTAGCCATTTGGCCCAGCTTATGCCTCTGGCAATCACACACCACACCCTGTGCATGTGATAATATGTGTGCCACAACCTTGTTATCCATACCATCAATGTGCGAACATGCTCATATGGGTCTGATGCACAGGGTGACTACGGTATAGTGTAGCAATGTCATGCTGTGTAGGTGTTGTCTGCTGGCAGTAGTTATGGGTAGATATTGTGGTGTGTGGACCTTGTTAACCATGATGCACTCTTGCTGTTAGTACTGCTGACTGACTGTAGTGTCACATACAGCATGCTGGTTGTGTTCCAGGTGTCTGTGTGTCTGCAGGCTCTGGGCATGCTGACAGTAGCAATGTTGAGTAAAGCAGAGTGGAAATACAGTGACCTTGTCATAGCCAAGGTACAGCTGTACATGTACATGTTTACCAGGTGTGTTTACATGCAACAGTGTGTGGGGGGACAATTGTGGCAGACAGTGTGACCTTGCATACATACCCTTGACACAACCACCTAGCCTGCATTCATGTCATCTGAGTGTTCTGTAGGATTGCAGGCTCACATATATAGAGGAGGTTACTTGAGTACTGGCACTAGGTCCCTCACCAGCTTAGCCATTACATTCACTGCAACAGAATCAGCTATCAGCACCTGTTGGCCCTGCCATTTCTGTCACATACACTCAACCGTCACGCAGTTGATGAGGGTTTGCTGGTACTGTGTATGACAGGATTGGGGTATGCATTCCTGACACAGGTCAGCCTGTGTTAGTCTAACCTGACAATCATCAGCATGTGTGTCTGTTATATCATATGCATGTTTGGCCTCTAGTGCTGGTAGTGCATGCAGACTCATAGTCCTGTACATGGGGTAGCTGATGAAGGGCTGAGCACAGCCCCTACCTACACAGTCCTATGAAGGATAGCACTAGATACATAACACAGATAGCACAGCGGTATTGTAGTGTGACAGTGCCTGCCACTACTATTGAAGTGGGTGACAATTGCAGGGACTGTTAGGATTGGCAATGGTGGGTTCAGAGGCCCTTAACATGTAAGAGCCATCTCACATAAACACACACACATGCACACTGCTGCATGGGGGCAGGCATTGAGACACACATGCACATGGAGGTGACACTTATCAAAGTAGATGACCTACCCATCTATTAATATACATTACACAGTGATACGACCATTGCACCACAGCGGCTTGGTGTTAGAAACTGTGTAATTGTGCTTGCACGGTGGATGACATTTATATGTACTGACACTAGGCTGGCAATGGGGGAGTTCTCAGGGTGGAAGAGGCACACAAAATGTTATAGTCATCACATGCACACAATGAAGACAGCCACAGGGACAGTGCATACAGAAAACATACACAGTTGCCAATAGATATATTAGTATCGTTACATATCCACTTGTATGGACTATAGTGCTGTGTATACATGCCATGCACCACATACATTATATGCCTGGGATATAACACACAACCTCATACAACAGGTAATCTTGCAAATACCTTCATGGATGGAGGGAAAACCCATAAGACATAGCAATTGGCCTTGTCTATTGCTCTCACATACCTGCACAAGTGATAGTGTGACAGACTTTGTCTCAGCATGATGTGTCAGTCAGGTACGATGTCTGATGCTGGCATGTGTGTCAGTATGTCACTGTGTATGACAGTATATGTCAACTGTGACATATCTGGCAATGATATCACAGGAACGCTTATTGTCAGGGGACACAAACCACTTATAGGTTGAACACATGTGTATATCCCATGTACATTTGTACAGATGACTGGTATGGGCTGTATATTGTTACATGGTGCATTTGAGGCAGATGCCATTTACAGGGTCTTTAAAGTAATCTCATGGGTAGGGGTCAACAGGCCTTAAAATGGTATAGCCTACACACACAACAGCCACAGGGGATAAGCTTCACACACTACTACAGTTGTCAGTACTGATATTAGAACCCCTACCTATTTAACTATTTCCACTATAGTATTAGGCAATTATTGCATATGCGACAGAGCTTAGAGGGCTGACAAGTATATACAGGTACATCTGGGGTGAATGGCATCAGCAGGCCTTGTAAAGTAGGGCAATGGGACATGTACTGGGTGGTACATGCCTCACACTGGTATAACCCATACCCCCAAAGGATATGAGTCTCACCCAAACACAATGATGTGAGTCTCACATGCACACACACACACACACACACACACACACACACACACACACACACACACACACACACACACACACAGTATCACAGTAGCCAATACTGAGATTAGAACTCCTACCTATCCAGTTATGTATACTACAGTGTTACACAGTTATCACATGCACCATGGAGCTTATAAAATTTTACACAGTCACAAGCTATATCTTAGGTGATTACATCAAGAGCCCTTGTAAAGTATGGCAATGGGAAATGTACTGGGTGAGAAGGGCATCAAAATTCATTACCCTGCAAACATACTTGCAAACACTTTAACACACAGAGATTTGCCACAACTGAGTGTAGAACACCTGCCTATCTAGTTATCTGTATTATACTGTTACTTAGTTATTACACATGCCATGGAGCTTATAGAGGTGAGTGCTGTCCAAAGGTACTTCTATGGGCAATGACATCAGCAGGACTACTAAAGTAGGGCACTGGGAAGTATTGTGGGTGGGAAAGTCCACAATTTTTTTTCTACTACAAACATAGACACTTACAAACTCTTGTGTATACACTTATATACACATACATGCACACACACACACACACACACACACACACACACACACACACACACACACACACACACACACACACACACATACACACACACACACACACACGCACACACATACAAATTTGCTGGACCTGAGCATAGAACCCCTGCCTATCTAGTTATTTGTACTATAGTGTTACAGACTTATCACACGTGCTACAGAAATTATAAGGCTGACAAGTGTCCAAAGGTATTTCTAAGGTGAATGACATCAGCAGGACTGCTAAACTAGGGCACTGAGTGGGAAAGTCTTCAAAATACATCATTGTACAAACTTACAAACTTTTGCACATACACCTACACACACACACACACACACACACACACACACACACACACACACACACACACACACACAAACACACACACACTTACTTGCTAGACTTGAGAGTAGAACCCCTGCCTACCTAGTTATTTGTACTATAGTGTTATGCAGTTATCGCATGTGCTACAGAGCTAAGTGACCAAAGGTGCTTCTAAGGT
The DNA here is from genome assembly GCF_019279795.1 of Protopterus annectens. NCBI lineage: Eukaryota > Metazoa > Chordata > Ceratodontiformes > Protopteridae > Protopterus > Protopterus annectens. The sequence goes on from NC_056732.1 coordinate 658,540,631, forward strand.
GAATGACATCAGCAAGACTGCTAAAGTTGGACACTTGGATGTGCACTGGGTGAGAAAGTCTTCAAAATACTTCAGCCTACAAACACACACTCTCACACACACACACACACACACACACACACACACACACACACACACACACACACACACACACACACACACACACACACACACACACACACACACACACACAGTAGCCAGTATTGAGATTAGAACTCCTACCTATCCAGTTATGTATACCACAGTGTTACACAGTTATTACACGCACCATGGAGCTTATAAAATTTTACACAGTCACAAGGTATGTCTTAGGTGATTACATCAAGAGCCCTTGTAAAGTATGGCAATGGGAAATGTACTGGGTGAGAAGGGCATCAAAATACATTACCCTGCAAACATACTTGCAAACACTTTAACAGACAGAGATTTGCCACAACTGAGTGTAGAACACCTGCCTATCTAGTTATCTGTATTATACTGTTACTTAGTTATTACACATGCCATGGAGCTTATAGGGCTGAGTGCTGTCCAAAGGTACTTCTATGGGCAATGACTTCAGCAGGACTACTAAAGTAGGGCACTGGGAAGTGTTGTGGGTGGGAAAGTCCACAAAATTCTTTCTACTACAAACATAGACACTTACAAACTCTTTTGTATACACATATACACACATACATGCATGCACACACACACACACACACACACACACACACACACACACACACACACACACACACACACACACACACACACACACACACACACACACACACACACACACACACACACACACACACACATTTGCTGGACCTGAGCGTAGAACCCCTGCCTATCTAGTTATTTGTATTATAGTGTTACAGACTTATCACACGTGCTACAGAACTTATAGGGCTGACAAGTGTCCAAAGGTATTTCTAAGGTGAATGACATCAGCAGGACTGCTAAACTAGGGCACTGGGTGGGAAAGTCTTCAAAATACCACATTCTACAAACTTACAAACTTTTGCACATACACCTACACACAAACACACACACACACACACACACACACACACACACACACACACACACACACACACACACACACACACACACACACAAAACCACACACTTACTTGCTAGACTTGAGAGTAGAACCCCTGCCTACCTAGTTATTTGTACTATAGTGTTATGCAGTTATCGCATGTGCTACAGAGCTAAGTGACCAAAGGTGCTTCTAAGGTGAATGACATCAGCAAGACTGCTAAAATTGGACACTTGGATATGCACTGGGTGAGAAAGTCTTCAAAATACTTCAGCCTACAAACATACACTCACACACACACACACACACACACACACACACACACACACACACACACACACACACACACACACACACACACACACACACACACACACACACACACACACACACACACACACACACACACACACACACACACTTGCCAGAACTGGGAATAGAACCCTTGCCTATCAAGTTATCTGTATTATACTGTTACATAGTTATCGCACGCGTCAAGGAGCTTATAGGGCTGGGGCTATGCAAAGGTACTTCTAAGGGGAATTACATCAGTAGGACTACTAAATTAGGGCACTGGGAAGTGCTGTGAGTGGGAATGGCCTAATACTGTTTCACCTACAAACAAACACTCACTCACTCACTCACTCACTCACTCACTCACTCACTCACTCTCATTTACATTTGTCAGGACTGAGATTAGAGCCCCTACTTCTCTAGTTATTTGTACTGCAGTGTTATGCAGTTATCGCATGCGCTACAGAGCTAGAGAAGCTAGAGATTAGGAGAGAGTCCAACTGGGCATTTCTAGACTTGGAGAAAGCATATGACAACATCCTAAGAAAGCTGATCTCGGCAGTACTGTGGTGGTTTGAAGTCCCAGAAACATTAGTAGAATTAGTGCAGGCTATATACAAGGACCCAATATCTCAAGTACAAACAGTGTTCAGCCTCACAGAGGGGTTCTCAGTGGGAGTGGGGGGTGTATATCAGGGTTCAGCTCTGAGCCCACTGCTGTTCATACAGGTGATGGACTACTTTAGCAAACAGGTTGGAGGGGAGAGATCAACAAATCCGCTGTATGCAGATGATGTGGTAGTGCAGGCAGACTCGTAGCTAGAACTTCAGCAAAGGATAGGAGAATGGAATGCAAATCTGAAGGCACATAAGATGAAAATAAGCGCAGATAAGACAGTGGTAATGGCAGCAAATGGGAGAAATCAGAAGAAACTGAGAATAGAGATAAAAGGGAAGATAGTGGAACAGGTAAACAGCTTCAAGTATCTGAGAGGGATAGTTGAGGAGAAGGGTACTCTGAATGAAGAGGTCAAAGCTAGAATCAGAGGGGCTGCAGCCAACTGGCATAGAGTGTCAGGTGTAGTCTATGACAGAAGAATGTCAAAGAAGCTAAAAAGTAAGATGTACAAGACAGTGGTGCGACCAGTACTACTGTATGGTATAGAAACCTGGGCAGTAAAGACAGAACAGTTGAAGAATCTAGAGGTAATGGAAATGAAGTGCCTGAGAAAGGTCATAGGATGCACACTGTGGGAAAGGCAAAGCAATGAGGACATTAGAGCAGAAGCCAAAGTAGCTCCAATTGCAGAAAAGATCAAAGAGAACAGATTACGATGGTTTGGGCACATGTAGAAAAGCAGAAGACAATTTGGTAAGGAAGATTTGGAACAGACAGGAAGAAGGTAAGAGGAAGTGAGGACATGCAGCAAAGAGGTTGATGGATTGTGTGAAAGAAGATCTGTGACAGTTAGGCATAAGTCTTGAAGAAGGCAGGAGTGTGGCACCAAATCAAGTTGGCAACAGTTAACACAATACCCAGACCACATGTAGAAAAATAGAAAAAATGGGGGATGATGATGATGATAATGACAGAGTTTATAGAGCTGATAGGTGTCCAATGTTACTTCTAAAGTGCAGGACAGCAGCAGATCTTGTGAAGTAAGACAATGGGAGGTGTACTGAGTGGGAACAGCCTCTTAATACTTAGACTACCACACACACACACACACACAAACACACACACACACACACACACACACACACACACACACACACACACAGGCAGGTGATGTGATATTATAACTCCCACCTCAGTACTATTACACAATGGAGCTCACCTTCATGCTGGCACATGTGACTGGTTATGACTGGTATGCCACTGTCCACAGCAGGGCATCACTCTATGCCATTCAGGGTAGCCGTGTGTGTGACTCACTCTGTGTGTGTCTCCCTGTGTCTCTCTCACTCTCTCTCTCTCTCTAAATCACTGTCTGTCTCTCACTTTCCCACATCTATGTGTGTGTATGCTTGACATATTATCTGTTGCCCATATATATGTCTGTGTATCACACGCAACATATGCAGATATATCACATATGGGCCACCTACAGCTAGTTGAGGGTAATCCTGTCTGATGGGTGTGTGTAGTGACAGTTAAGGTGTAAATAGCTGTGTGTATGCAAAGACATATATACCCAGTACAGTCGTATAGTCTGATGTGGCCTCCAACATGGCCTGTGATTCTCTAAGTGTAGGAGCATACCCAGTATGACCTTCTATAGTGAGAGTGGAACTCCATTCCAGAGCTTTGTGTGCTACAGCCATACCTCTAAGAAGTAAACAGGACTTTCTTAAGGGTACTGGGTTTGTTTAGCAGACATTTTCAGACATATCTGTAGTCTGACACTGCAATGTATTGTTTCATTACCTACTGACATACATACTCAGATCATCGCAGTGCTTTACCCGAGGAATACAAGATGTATGATGCACAGACAAATATTATGAGCCTGGTTATATACATTCTTGCCCTAGAAGGCCAGTTGGGAGGTGTGGCTACAGCTGGTTGACTGATGACACTGTGTAAACAGTCCAGCAACTTGGTGATATACTGGCTTGGGATCTCCTGCTTGTGTGGTATTTTTCTTACCTGAAAGGTCATATCCTGGTGTGGCCATACCTCTCAACTGTACATTTTGTGGCAGATTGTCAAGGTGTTTGCCTAAAAGTTTCATCCAGTCTACATACACTTGTGTTTTTATGGCAAGTTAGTTGCATCTAATTCAAGACTGATGTTACAAAATAATGACAGAGATTACTGTTTCAGACTACATAACTTTCAGATAATTCCCACCAATGCAAAACGCCTCATTCTTCCAACTGTCTCAGTATGTAAAGGCAATATTTACAACATGTGCCTATCATTGCCCCTTTGTCATACTGCTATTTATGACCTTGTCCAGATGTCTTGCTGTCAGAGTTTGGGAGGTATGGGTATGGGTACAGAGTGTATTCTACTGTGCAGACATGTCCATTATATGTGTAGTATATTCCACATAGTACTGTAACTTCCAGGTACGTCAGTGGTAGAGCAGTACAGAGTAATGTGGTGAACCACTGACAATCAGTTGTGTATAGGTTGGTGGTTTGCTATGATGTTAGTAGGGCATTGGCCCTGAAGCCCTTATAACCCATGCAGATGAGAATGTAGCCCATGTTAAGACATGTCAGCACACAGAGCATCTGTCCAGCAGGGACACAGGTGGGATCACAGGACTGTCTTCTGTGTTTCCCATGCACTTATACAGGGAGCATATCACTAGGGGTATTGAGGCACTTGGCCTGCTGTTGACAGGGAGTGAATTCCTCAGATTGGGGAGTGTGTGGTACACATATCTATCACACCAACAGGCCATACTGATATCACAGCCCAGGTTGATGCTGCACCTACAGGTTGATGGAGTGGGCCTTGAGGTTCAGATGTGCTACAGTCCCATCAAGGCAGGGTCTGGATTGATTTGTATGCTAGACAAGGGTCACCTCAGCAGAGTCTGCATGGAGTAGGGTAGAGGAACAGTGCTGTTAGCCTATCTGTGTAAGGTAGGTGTTTGGGGATTGGGGTAAGGCCTCATTGTTTGCAAGACCCTTGTGTGTGAAGTCTACATGGTCTGTGGTGTGTAGGGTTGTGGGGCTCTCATGTGATTTTTGTCTCTGAGGTGTCCATTGTTTGGGTTTTGTTTTGTTGCAAACCTCCACTTACATGGGTGTGTGTTGAGTATTTGCAGGTGATGATTACTGACCCCTTACACTGCATGGCACCTATGTTACTGCAAAATCTGTTCTGGTTTGCACATTCTCCATTTGTCTGGCCAATGGTTCCCTTTCCCCTTATATGTGTCTCTTTGTCCTGTAGTCCACTCACAGGCTTTGGCCACAGTGTCTGTTGTTATGTATTTGTAATTCTGATGTGGGCAGAGTACATGCCGTTACATCGAACATAGGGTTGTGGACTTCACACCTCTGTGTGTACCTAGTAAGGAGGTTGTCCATCATTGCACCACTCCATTTACTGTTGTCCTTACACGATTTGTGTTGCTATATGTTAGTATGAGGCTACATGTGGGCCTAACTGTCATACCATCACAGACTGACATCTGCACAGGCCAAAATATGACAGTCAGACAAATGCCCGCACATGGGGATAGGGTGTTAATCGTGTTCTGCCAAACATAGACAGCTGGGAGACTGGATTGGTAATTGCTTGTTTGCTCTTATGGGTTTGATGTCTGCTTCCCCACTGTCTGCCATTGCTGTTTTGACATGACCCTTTCTTGTTTGACAAATAGTTGGCAGGCAAATACAATGTTAGGACAAGCAGAAAAGATATACAAGGCATACTTGTGCTCCTTCTGTGACAACCTGTGTCATTCCAGAGGTATGGCTGTTGGCCACAGACATGTCAGTGCTTACACAGAAAGGTGACAGCCTCTTATACACTGGCACTACACTGACCTTCAGGTACCTCAACATTTGAGAACCAGACATCTGGACAAAGCCATAATAGATTGCGGGATGTAGGCCTAAATGTAGGGACCATTTTTAAGTATTGGCCTTACAAACCTAGAAAGGTTTTGCATTAGCATGCATGTTTCTATGGGTATGCAGTGTGACACTACAAACTGTCATTATTTTCTGACCTTAGCCTTGCGTTATTTGCCAATGAATTGCCAGGCAACCACTATTTCATACATACATACAAACATACATACAAATGTTTCAAGCACAGGCATTAAAGCCCTTCTAGCTTGCCAATATGCCAAAACACTTGTTCCCATAATAAATGTCCAGCTGTCCTTAAAAATATCTAAACTAGTACTTGCTTTAATGTAATTTGGTAGTCTGTTCTGAGCATCAGCTACTCTGTCAGAGAACCAGTTAGTACACTTCTCATTCCTATAGAATCTTCTACATAGGTTATCTGATGATTCTCTAGTACTTTTTGATAACCCAAAACATTCCCAGAGGTAGTTGTCCCTAAATGTCTTATGTACCTGAATAAGATCTCCTCTTAAATATCTGTAAGAGACATTGTACAAGCTCAGATATTTTAGTCTTTCATAATAACTTAGATTTTATAGGTTCATAGGTTCATAGGTTGGTACTAGGCTATCGGCCCTAGGGTCTATGGAAGCATATCCATAACAATTCCCTGGATATTTCTTCCCACAATATTTACTTCTCTGGACCCCTGTCTAGCAGGGTGACTGACATGATCCCCCGGGTGAATTTCCTATCTCCCATCCAATCATCAAAGTTCCTTTTGAAGAGGGCCAATGAGGTGCTCTGCATGACATGTATGGGCAGTCTATTCCAGAGTATGGGGAGTCTCTGGGTCAGGAACCTATCCCTCCAGCATGTTTTGTTCATTGTGATGACAAGGTTTAGATCCCTGGAGCATGTGGCTCTGAGGGATTGGGATTTCTTTAAGTGGAGCATGTCCAACAGCTCAGGGTTTGACATAGCCTTGTATGTTAAGCAGAGATCACCTCTGAGTAGACGATATGCGACAGAGTATAACTGGAGTTTTTTTAGACGGTCAGCACGGACACCACTGAATAATGCTAATTACCTCATTTGCTGGTGAAAACCATGCAAATTAGGTAAATTAGTGATTCAGTAAGCAGGTAGGCACCCGTGCCAGAATAGTGTCCGCTGCAGAAATGTAATATGAACCTATGAATAGTGCAGCCAGGTTCATGCATGCCCTCAGCCTGGTTTTATTAAATCGCACAGGCTCTGAACTCCGTGTTCAGGCCATGCCACTAATTGAACATGGCATTTTAGTTTACTGAATCCTGGGGCAAGTTTGTATTTGTGTAACATGTGATGAGCAGCATGAATATACTATTAGTGCTGTTGTTCATCGTGCTAACATATTAACTTCATGTCGGCTTTGCACAAAGCCTACACTGAGTTTATTGAATCCCCGGGAATGTATTGAATAGTGGAGAAGTGAAAATCACAATACTGAATGCAAAATCCAGAAATGTCAAAATGTTGAAACTTTACAGTGTTGAACTTAAGATACCTACTAATAGCATACATGTACGACATCCGCAGACTGTGTCATTGCACAGACAGTCAGCAAACAATATCATTTCCTGTAAGTGAAACTAGAAAATGAGTGTTAACATGAATCTTGTGTGGGTGGGGGGAGACAAGTCCAGCTCTCTACTCAAATAAGAGAGTAAGCAATTTGAATTTGTTTTTTAAATATTTCAGTATTTTGGCATTTCAACATTGTACCTTTATTATTATGGCATTCAGTATATTGCATTTCAGGAAGCTGACCTATGTTTGTGTGTGTGTGTGTGTGTGTGTGTGTGTGTGTGTGTGTGTGTGTGTGTGTGTGTGTGTGTGTGTGTTTCTGTGTGCTTGTATACATGTGAGAGTACATATATGAGCGAATCGTAACCACGAAACTTAAAACAGCGACAGTTGTAAATGTTCGAAAATCAGCAAATTGAAAAGCCGATTCGCTGATTTTCGAACATTAAAGTTGAAAAAAAAATTAGACAAAGTGTTATGCAGGGGAGCAAGCCCCCCTTCACCCCCCACATCCCCTACTTTATTATTCTAACTCTGAGATCACACTACAGTGGGGAAATAAACCATTTCCCGATCCCCACTATAGTGCAATCTGCCCCAGAATGTAAAATGTGCAATGAACAAATCTCACTGTGCATTCGCTCATTGTACATTCGAACCTTTTTCCATTCGGCGTTTGCAAACTTTGCAAACTGCCTTTCAGAAAATTGCTGTCCGCCCTTGTGCAATACGCACTTGTAAAGGTAAACTGAGTAGATGCCACCCACTCACTTTATTTTCCTTTACTAGGTTCTCCTTCCAGAGCAAATGTTATCAGAAGGTAATTATCTTTAGTTTTACTAATTTTCTTACCTACAAGTGCTTGTTTCTTACAGTCTGTCTTTGAGTTTTCTGTTTGATACTGAAAAAATTGATTCAGAAATCTGCATTTTCCTGTCTATCTCAGCTTTTGCACTTCATTTGTTCTAAGGATCATCACTTCAGTGTCCCCCCTCTTCTATCTTTTCATCTCTGTTTCTTTGCTAACAATTCTTTTAAGTCTCTGTGCAGCCTTCTGTCTTGTAGTGATGCTTGCTTCAAGGTTTTCTATCACTTCACCTTCAGTTTCTATACTGACATCTTTTACACTTTTGGGTTTCTGTTGCTCAATGAATGGGACATGGTTCTGGTAACATGATCCTTTTCACTGCATAACTACAAGCAAATTCTAGACCCTTTTGTAAGTTCTATGCAAATTTCTTTTCAAATGTTTTTTTCAAATGGTTTTGATTGCTATACATTTATATGACTGTCACTGTCTTGCTGTACCACCAGTTCTTATACTTATTTGGGTACATCAAGCTGTTGTTGTACCCCTGATTTAGTACATGCAACAGACCACCAGGTCATGTCTATGGATTGCTTCTCCTTCTCCCATATACTCATAATGTTTTAATAACAGGAAAATATTTTTCCTAATATGACACCATGAGTCAAATCGTGGGTTACAGCCACAGAAGGTTTTTCTAGAATTGTTGGAATTCTTGAATGTATGAGAGGATATTCCTTTCTGTCACTATGAATGCATACTGCATTCAATTATTACCTGTTACTAACCTTATGCTTACATAACAGGGAAACCCTGAAAGGAGTAATCACACTCCCAGTATATACCAAGGCTTAAATTTTCTGCATTCTACAAATGCAGTAAACGTTACCAGCTTAGTTGTCATAGAATCTCATAATACTTAGTTATTATGACTGTAGCCTTGCCAAACTCCACAGGAACAACTTCAATTGTGGCATAAATTTGAGGTTTTGCATTCCTATTGAAAGCATTCATTTTAGTATTACTGGACCAGAATATAACAATGTGCCACCCCCCCTCATCTAACAGTTGAAACAAGTTAATCCTTTACTTGGTGCTTATCATTTCACAAAATATGTCACATTTCTTTCTGCAGCTTTAGACTTAGACACAGACAGTTCAAGCATTGTGAGATTATCTAATAAGAATTCTACTAAAGTTATTAGTTTGTTGATGTTATTGAGAAGACTTTGCAATATATAATTGTTAGGCAGAGCTCTTTTCAATCAGTTTACTGCTAGAATATCTAACATCTTCACATTGCTGTTGAAGGTTCTACTTTTAACTTTAATTTTAAGGCATGCATCAAAAGTATTAAAGGTAGACTGTGGTGGTGGTGCTGCGGTAGTGTTGTTGCCTCACAGTTAGACGTTGCCCGTTCGATTCTCAGTTAGAGCGTCTTCTGTGTGGCGACATGCGTGAACGGGCATTCCTTCATTGAAGGTTGTGTGTTAGGCCTGGCAAGCCAGCACATAAAACTCTACTGCCAATCATTAGCAGACCGGAGTTCCGCTGTGGCGACCCCTAACTGGGAAAAAGCCGAAAGACACAAAAATCAAAAGTATTAAAAGTCTAACAGAATTAAAAGTCCAGTTATAAAGTTTTATAAATTGTACACTGGATGATATTCAAGTCATATCCAAAAGTTCTGTCTTAAGTTTGTTATACTTTCTGTAATCAGTTCTCTCCATTTCCCTATATGTTTTAATGACTCTTCTTGTCAGCTGATATGGAGTCTCTCACTTTCCTTCAGACTATCATTTAAAAGCCTAAGGTCTATTATGGAACTCCCTGCCACCCACAATTACCTCCATACCATCATGCACCCACTTCAATACTTTACTAAAAACGCACCTAAAAACATGCTGGCTATGCCCTTGCAACTCCCACTCTAATATCACCCACCCCATCCAACCACTACCTTTCTTTCCACCCCACTAACTACCTTGATTATAGCAAGCTCAGATGCTCATAAACTTAGTACTTATTATACAGCAGGAGCTTCTTATTGTAACATTTGTTAATGTCTGTTATGTACTTCGCAGATAAAGATTCTAGTTGTCTACTGATGTACTATGTTCTTCATCTGTAAATATGTTTGTAATTAATTGCTATGTTAAATTGTTAATCGCTATGTAATCCAATGTAGCTACTGTCTGTTTATTTTAACTGTGGAGCTTTTCTCCCCGGGCCTCCGCTGAAAATGTACCTACATCCAGTCGGACACTCCCGCTCAACAAATGTAAATAAATAAACAAACAAACAAATAAATAAATAAATAAATAGATAAATAAAAGCCACCTGTTAGGATTCCAAATTGTCTTCTTTGTTCACTTTCTTAATGGCAGTCATATTTCTTGGAGTAGCATTTACATTGTCTAGTCCAACCATTTGCTGTCTCAGTTGTATTAACTTCTGGTTGGTTTCTACTTTGGTATGGTGTAGTTGGAATAAAGTAAACCAGAAAAAAGTAGGGAACAACCACATACACAGCAGGTAAAATGTCTTTGGTTAACTCATCAGGGAAGTAGTAGCACAAATAATTTATGTACTTGGCCGCAGAAGCATTTGGATTAACAATATATGGGAAGTTGCTGGCCAAATGCCCACATTCTCATCAACTGTAAGTCCAAGGAAACACTAGATGTAATAATTTAAAAAAAAACAGATATTTAGTCAGTACATATACAGAGGAAATAAAAAAAAGCAGTAGTTTCATTGAGTTTCAGTTCAAATAAATGAAACAGTATCTTAAGGTATTCAGCATCATATAAACATAGACTTGTACAGCACTTCAGGATATAGGCTGCCTCTAGCAAATCCTTGCCTGTAGGTCTAACTGCAATCCTGATTACAGATTCTGTACTGCAGGTATTTCCACCTTGTACACAGAATAAAAAGAACCCAATTAAGCCAACAAAATCAATGCCTCTAAGATCATCAGGTAAGCTCCTGCATACCTCTTTTTGTGCCACTGAATAAGTAACTTTTATATGGGAGTAATTGGCAATCGGTGTCTTATTATCTTACTAATACATGCGACTTTCTCACTGAAATCCCCTGGGAATATCCAATGCACAAGTCACTTTTAAAGGCACACTACACAATTTACATGGCCAATATGCTGCAATCCCTCCCTCTCTCTCTCTCTATATATATATATATATATATATATATATATATATATATATATATAAATAAACTCTCTCTCTATATATATATATATATATATATATATACATATATATATATATATATATATATATATATATATATATATATACACACACACACACACACACACACACATATATATATATATATACACACACACACACACACACACACACACACACACACACACACACACACACATGTCTATCTATCTATCTATCTATCTATCTATCTATCTATCTATCTATCTATCTATATATCTGTCTATCTATCTGTCTATCTATCTATCTATCTGTCTATCTATCTATCTATCTATCTATCTATCTATCTATCTATCTATCTATATCTATATCAATACAGAGATATAGATATATAAACCATTCATGCTCTTTAGAATTATATGTCCATGTGTGGGAAATTAAATAAGGAAAATAAGATATCTATTTTAGGCTTAGCAAATAAAAGTTAAAAGATTTCTTAAGGAGTATATAGTACATTTTACTAGCTATTATAAATTATGTATTCATATAACCATGCATGCGTTCTTAATACTTCGGAAAAGAGGAGAAAATAAAGATGTAACTGATAGAAAAGAAACATTGCAGATAACCCGATATCAGACTGCAGGTCTAAAGCAGATACATGACTTTTTTTTTACTTTAACAATGAGCCATGATATAAACTAACTGAATTACGTTAATTCAAGTCAGTTTTTGCATCACAGCTTTGTGTAATCACCTGAATGAATCAAATGGATTGATGGTCAGGTTGGACTACCTTTCTTTCTGCATCTGGAATCCAACAAGAATGGAAAAATGTCTGTTGAACTCATTGAGCATTTAAACATGAACTAGTAATTAAGTGATGTAGTGTACATGAAGTGTTTTAGTAGCTATACAACACCTGTTCCTCTCCATTTCAACAGGACTTGCTTCAGGTATCACAAAAATCTGATCAATACAGTTTGCAGATGTGATTATGGATATTAGTTGTAGTTATTTTCTAGTGAAGTACATAACCAATTTGTATTTGATCTTGCATTTATGTAGAATGTTATCCTTAACAGCCCAAAAAGTATTAATCGTAGTGCAATTGTTTTAATTATAACATACAACTGATTCTGTGCAATATCACTGATATAGACACCATAGTACACTATTATATATTATATACTTGTAACCCCATCCAAATTTTTCCATTTCAGCTTTGAATTTGCATTCCATTTTACTTCTCACTTCTAGCTAAAAACAAAGTGGAAAGCATTCCTGAGGTTTTCTATTTTCCACATGACTGAAAGCTGGGCATGAAGTAATTTGCCCCTTGGCCTCTGTATTTCCTGTATGGGAAACAAGCACCTTTAGAATGCCCTTAAGGCAAAAACTGTCACTGTTGTCCCACATTGAAGAGCTCCAGATTACTACACTCAGAACTTTATATGTGACCAGTAACAGGTGACAGACTATACCAGCATGCTGGTAACTAAAGAATCAGTTGCGTGATTTATTTTCTTAGCAGGCAAAACCATTCAGCTCTGTCAGAGATTAATAGTTTTTACATAAAAGCAAACAAAATATTGCAGTGGTTATCCAACATTTCTTTACAGTACTTTCAACAACATATTTAAAATAAAATAAAAGGCTTCTTTTGAGGTGCAAGGGGGATACACTTTGGCTTGGCGGCAGTCGTAATTTTATTATTCATTTGTTCTTGGTTATTTTATGATTATAACATATTTAAAATGTTGGCAGAATAGGTGGTCATTAAATATGAATATACACTTATTTCAGAAGCAGCCATGGATATTTAGATTTCTTGTGTTGTGGCATTAGCTAGAGTTTCAGCAGTAGGCACATGCACTATGTAAGTAATGTGATCCCTCATGGCTAAACCAGTACACAGAATGTTTAGCTCTTTACATCAGCAAATCTCTCTTGTAGCTAAAACAAATAAAGAATCATATCTGGGTAATCATTTCTTCTTTTCATTTATTGTAATAGCACAATTTAGAAAGCACTATGTTAGAAAATACTCTTTAAAATAAGCATCTGATTAAAAGAAAAAAAAAACTGTGAACCTTTACTTCTGCTAGTGCTACATCATGCTTTGATGTGTGATGTTATGTGCTGTGATATATTTCTGTTGATACAAACAGTGTTTGGCAGCAGATTAATACAGCAGCAGCAAAGTTATGAAGATGAATCAATCAATAACTAAATAAAAAGGAGACATCAAGTGCTAGTCAATGCTGGACCTAAAGTAGCAGTGCCTTAGTTATGAGCATGACATTTGTGCTTTGAAGGTAAACATATTTTTCCAACAGCTAATCCAAAATCATAATCTGGATTTTTCACCAATGACACTAGACTTTGCATGAAATATTGCTATTTGCGTTTAGTAATTTTTCATGAAAATTAATACTAAGACCCAAATGCTGAAAATGTTTTAAGAATATTCTGAATGCCCTCCATGTTATAAATTGAAACCTAAAGCTTTACTCTGTATATGAAAGTTAGTTATCTCTCACCAGTCAAGCTGCTTAGCTTTAGTCAATGACCTAGATCAGGACCAGACATGTATTAAGAATGACCTCCACTCTAAACAGCTTACATTTGCAAACACATGCCCTATTTTCAGCACCACTAGAAGACTATTCAATTACTGTTAAAGTAACAAATGTAGCACCTTTGCAATTCTGAGGTCATGCCTTATCATTTCAACCAAGTAATGGTATACAGAAAGACAAAATATTAGCAAAATATGTGCCACAATATATGAAAGCATAGTGTATTATGCTGTAAGAAAGGCCAAAACTACACTTTCTTGCTGTCCCAAACTGATTTCCACAACTCTTATATCTAGGAATCAAAAACTGGTGTATTGCAAACACTGTCACTCAAATGTGACCATCCTATATAACACCAGTCATACATCTGTCTAAATAGCTATTATTGACACTAAATATGACACCAGTGTCAAATGACCTGTCTTACCTTTGTAACTATGCTTAATATTAGGGCATGCTACCACTGATTATGATCACACCAGTCTGGTACTGTTATAAGTTCATAGGTTCATACTTAAGTGGTAGGTTAGCATAATTTCCATTTTTGTACTCAAAATAACTTATCCCATTTGGTTACAGATTGGCCTCTTACGCATCCTATGGTCAATAATTATATATTACCCCTAATGAGAATAATTGGCATCGTACCATAGGTAATTTCAGGGAACATATGCATGGGATAAAGCCTTTAGGAGCTGCCTCTATCCATTAGTAGTACAGGGAGCAGTCTGGAAGTACATTTTCTGTTTCCCATCCCTAGATGCAAGTTGTGCTTGATTAGGGACAGGGATAAACTTTGTTTTATGTGAATGGGGTGTTTGCTCCATAGCAGGAGTATCATCTGGGAGATATACCTGTCCCTCCAAACCATTTTGTTGGTGTAGCAGAAGAGAATTATATCCCCTAGACTAAGTATTTATGATGCCATTTGACTTGCTGATGTAAAGTAAATCCATCAGTATTGGGTTGGAGGATGCCTTCCATGCCAGATAAAGGTCACCTCTTAGCAGTCTGTACAATACAGAGTATAGTGACAGGGCTTTGAGTCAGTCTGTGTTGTTTAGGCCTTGTGTCTGTACAGTAAGGTACCTCCATGGGTGCTCCAATTCCTGCATGTGTCTGGACAGATACATGCTGTGACATCCCCACTCTGGGTGAGTAATCAAGGAGCCTGAATCCTCACCAGTCACACTGAAGAGGGACATTCACTTGGAATAAAAATGGCTACACTCAGTATTTCCAGATGCAGACTTCTCTGCATCAAGCATAATTTCCCTCAAGAGTGCACAGGGAACACGTTCAGTCTGGGGGATGATTCCTCTCTTTCTTTCTCCAGACCCCAATAAGACTCTCCATTGGCATAACTTTAGAGATGAGTCATTTGCTGAGGTTCCAAGCCAAGTCCTACAGCACCCTCTCAGTGAAACCAGTGCCTTGTGTCCTTGTTCCAAGCAGCTGACACACACTCTTTGAGATTTAATTTACACACACACACAAACATACACACACACACACACACACACACACACACACACACACACACACACACACACACACACACACACACACCTGAGAAAGGCTGGCAGAGATTCATCTGCTATGCCCCTTTCTGCCCAGACTATAAGATAATTATTACTGCCACCAGAACCCCTGCCAGCTACTTTAAGGCTCTTACAAGACTACCCAATTATACTATGTACTAATACAAATGGTAATGTTGGCCAAACAAGGCTTTCAGGAGTTGTCAGAGTTATCACCAAATAAATATGTGCAAATGCTCTCAAAGCTTAAGTATTTTATAAAAGGATGAGCCACAATGAAAAGTTTAAATATATTTAACAATAAATAATAAAAGAACATAAAATACTAAATATCTATTTACAGTAAACACCAGTTTTAGTCACAGGGAATATTAAAAATTGATGGAAAAGTTTCACACAGTTATAGAAAAGCAGTGTTTAGCTAGTCTCCCTATCTATTCCTGATTCATTAAAAGAAATACTGTTCCTACTTACTAAATAGAACAAGACAAGATGGTGGAGTGGTCCTTATTGTCAGATCCAAGACAGAATACAGAATGCTCCTGAGACTTCATTCTCCTCTAATATTAAAACATTATTTTTGTACTCTAATGACATCACATACATCTGGTCATCTGTCTTTTCCCCACGCTATCCACTATCACTAGAACTACCAGGGTTTAGCACCTATGTGCTACGATACACACAGATAGAGCATTGTTTAGCTGTGGTGCAGCTGCTGGAAGTCATAAAACCATAAAACCATTCCAGTCGTCCTAAAGCAGCTACAACCTATTCTCTGTTAGAGACATTGCATCTCTGGCTCCCTTCAAAACTGTGGGATAATATCTTTATGGCTAAACCCATAAAGTAATTTAATTTCAAGAATATTTTTTAAAGTCAGGTAGATTAATCTCTTCTCTCCCAATATATTTTGTTACAATGGATACATTTAAACTGTTACAGTAATGCATGTACATTTCTTTTCCTTCCAGTGGGACACACTGTTGATACGTTTTAACACAAGCAAACCTCACAAATATATTTTCAGCACAAACATTTGTACAAATCAGTTTAATATACAAATGACATATACTTATTTACAAAATTCCAGTTGCTGTGCTGGCATATGTTACAAATTCACTGCCCCACTTCTTCTGGCATGGCTGGCCATAACTCCTATCATCATATGTGCCAATGGGGGCATTATATTCAATGATTAGCCTAATGAGGGCTGAGTAAACTGGGGGAAATTAAATCCCTAAACACAGTCCTTTTGTTTATAAGCTAAGCACTATATGTATTTTATGCTGACATTAGTTTGTATTCATGACTATGGGGGTGCGTGAGAAAGTGTGTGTGAGTGTGGAGCCTTGTTAATATTTGTTTATTTGTTTAATTGTTTAATTTGTTTAATGTCATGTGAGTTTATCAGGTATAAAAGGAAGTGGAAAGATCACTTCCTTATTCTAAAAAAGTCTTACTGTATCCACTGACGAAAGCACTCAATAAATTTGGGAAGTCTTGTCAACCAGGTGCCTTCTTTGTGTTTTCCAATATAGAAGGACTTTATTACAATGATGGACACATGGTGGTCAAAAGTTATTTAACTGTCCACATGAGTTCCCAAATCACAAACAACTGAGATCCAGTTGTATCCTGTGATATAGCTGGATTATTTGGCGTACTAGTCAGTCCACTGACTGACACTTCCTTCAATGGAAAGTTGAGGATATGAGTAAAAAGTTCTTCCAAAGCTCTAACTGTAACAATGCACTTAAACTAAGCACATTAATTTATTAATTTCAGTGGATGTTGAAATGATTCATTGCTCTTTGTTCACAATGAATTGACATCTCTGCCTCTCAATGTTTATCTCCAGAGTAAAAGACAAACCCAAAATTAATTATAAGAAAAAGGCTCCAAATGAAGGCCACTTGTAAATTCTGACACTATTAACTTAGATTCTCTTGAAATGCTTTCCACTTTTAACAAAGATGGAGCTAAAGCTTGAAAACACATAGTGGACAGTTGTAAAGTATAGAATGACAGGCCGACAGTTTGAACTCTAATAGAAATACTGTATTGTAATGCTCTAAGTGTCATCTTATTAGTTGTTCTCTATAGTGCCCTCTGGCTTTATTCCTAGTCAAAATGTCCATGTTCACTTTATTACCAGTCATAATACTCACCTGTGCATCAGTTAAGTGTTTTAATCTTTGGTAGTGGATTTTTACCAGCCCTGATGCACAACCTTCAATAAAGGCACACCCATTCATGCATGTCTCGGATATATATATATATATGTGTTTGTGTGTGTGTGTGTGTGTGTGTGTGTGTGTGTGTGTGTGTGTGTGTGTGTGTGTGTGTGTGCATGTATATATATGTGTGTGTGTGTGTGTGTGTGTGTGTGTGTGTGTGTGTGTGTGTGTGTGTGTGTGTGTGTGTGTGTGTGTGTGTGTGTGTGTGTGTGTGTGTGCGTGCATTTATAGCTGCTTCCAGTTTTTTTGGTTTCTGAGTCCTTCCCTCATGACAGTACATTTGCACTACCTAAATGCAAATAGTGGCTTTAACTGCACAGAATCTTAGTTTCCCAAAATAATATGTCTTTATGCTGTTGCAAAAATTTTTGCCAATTGTTCAAGTCTTCCTTCAACATGTCAATCACTTACAGTTATAGCTGCTGTTACATTACTGTTCAGCTATCCCATCACAGAGCCCTTTAGTGAATATCCTTCCAGATTGAATTGATCTGCAGGTGAAGACTAAAAGCTTTTATTTATTTATTAATTTATTTACATACAGTTTGTCAATCAGATAGGTGGACTGATCTATGGATCCTCTCCAGCCATAACCCAAGCCACAGTGGCAAAACAATACATAATAGATGATACCAAAAGCAAATTACGTCACAATGAATTTTATATAACACAATCACCAAATATTACATCAGAAGGAAAATGATTGGCATAAAAATATTTATATAACAACTAATACAACTAAAGTCATAAGACAAGTTTGGTATGTTTTAAGCATTGGCTGAGAAGAAACATAAAAGAGTTAGTGCACTGTACAAGAAAATACATGTATAATGCACTATATAGATGAGTATACATCTATAATGCACCCTAAAAAGGGGGAAATTGGTTGATAAAGTGACATGGGTAACAGTTTTTACACAGGAAGAAAAGCTAACATTTTCAGAAAGTTTTGCATAGAATACCCAGTGAAGCTACCCCTCCCCAAAAAAGTAAAGCATAGAATCCATAACCAAGTTACCCATTCTAAAGTAACTAAATTTGTAAAAATCAAAGCAGTTTTACACCTATATGTTGATTCACCAAAAGTTATGACTATTGCTAATGCATGAAAATTTAGAAGTATTCTATGATATACATCACCATATCCCTTCTGCCACCCATTGTGAAATCAGCAGAAAAATAAATTATTGTAATGCTTGGCATTATATATGCAAGATGGCCTATGCTCTGAATCATTAGCCTATGTCTCTAAAGCAATTACATTTGCTGTGCTCAAACAGATGTGTTCTGAGGGATTTTCTAAATGAAGGTAAATTACATTGTTTTCCAATGTTGTCTGGGCTGACATTCCACAACATGGAAGTTATTTTGGAGATAGCCCTTTTACATGTGCTATGTGTGAATGGTGGCCTTTGTAGCCGGATACTGTCACTGTCTCTGAGAGTGTAAGGTGGGTTTCTCAACTGGACTTTGTTTAGGAATAGGGGACAACACCAGTTCTGTAAATATTTGAAGATAAATTTGTTCAGTACCAATTCTAGTTTTTGTTACAAGAAGCCATTATTTCACATAGTGAGGGATACAGTGACATTGTCTGCAGCTAACTAGGTTTATAAAGCAAAGAATTATCTCAATAGCATGAATGAAAGTGGTATTTGGAGGTGAGAGAAGTACAATCATAGGGAGACTTTATTGCAGTTTGGGGAGAAGCACAGGTCCATAGGTAAGTACTAGGCTAGCTGCTTTCATGGGCCATTTTAAGCCTAGCCAATTTCTGTTGGTAAGAATCAAACCTTTTATTTTTGCCTGTGAGGTAAACCCCTTAACCATTATGCCAGTCCCCAACATAGTAATCACTATTGTCCATCTGGCTTATTTATTTGTATTTGTTTTACCAGGATAGTTTGACTGAGCAGTGCCCTTTTTCAGCAGAAACCTGTGGATAAAAACTCCATTATACAAACATCATGGACATCATTTGCTTTGTTTCATTATTTACAGTCAGTTTCATTATTGAGCAATGATTCCATTATTCGGATAACCTTGACCTGAGTTACATCATCCACAAAAGGTTTAAATTAAAATAACAGTTACACGGGTAGTATATGACTACATTTTTTTTAAGATAAAGAGTTAGAGCAGCCAAACTAAAGGAAGAAGGGAAGGCAACACAAGGAAGATTAAGGAGATGAGATGATAGAAGAGGGTATAGTTATGACAATGGTACATTATGTTTTGTGCAGAGGGGAGTTATGGTATGAATTCATATAGCTATATCAGTACCAGTTTAATCAGGGATCATGCAGGTGAAGAGCCATGTATCTATCAGGTGTTGCTTCAGTTGGCATTTAAAGTGTTTTAGGGTGCAGACTGCTCTTAAGTGGAGTGTGATGGTATCAAAGGTGCCAGAATCATAGGGCAAGGGGGAGGGAGCACCCCCCACTTTTACAGCTGCAAGACCTGTAGCGACATGGAGGGTGCATGCATGCATTAAATTTAAACATAAAAGTGTGCGGTTCCTGCCTGATCACATCATTGCCGCCAGACTCAACAACCATGGTAAGGGTGTTTTTTCTAGTTATCCAAAGGGAAATGTGGAAAACTTCAAAGTACTAGTGTGCCTAATGTATATATGAAATATTCTTTCTGTTTTAGCTGAGTAGCAGTATTTTTTGGGCATCTTTCCTTGACTGTTAACTGCTTTTGGCAAGTTTTCTTGCTTTAAGAGGTTTGCGGTATGCTCGTGCTTTTAGGGATTTTGTGCAGGTTTTTTTTTTGTGTTATGCTGCCAAGCTATAGCCAACGTTACATTTTGATTCCTGTTGTCGTTCTTCTATCATGTGCTCTAGTCAGCATGTAGTAAGCACTTCTGTTTACCTTTTCTCCAACTGGAAACACAGAGCAGTACATGCTGCAAGTCGTAATGGTGGAATCCTGCTTTCTGTCATGGCAAATCAAATATATAATGGCTTCCATTACTGCTGATAGGTGCGCTGCCAAGATTTATTGCAATACTCATATTACTGGCCTTTGAAAAGGTAGAGAAACTTGCTAGCTATTGATTGCTGAATATTTAGTATTTATTCTGTAAGATTGCATTTGCAGCTGGAAACGTCTCACAACTGCACAGTTTTTCACAGAATGCCCAGGTTTTCGTCTCATAATATTGGTCCATTTTTCATAAGATTGTGTTTTTCTGGCAAATTAGTGTAAAATCATTGAAGACTGAAGTTAGAAAATGTGACACTGGAGTTTCTCTTTTCATACCCTGTCAACTTTCTAGGTTTGTAACATTATTGATGAAAAACTGTCCCTATTTTTAGGCCTTTGTCCCACCTTTATTTATGACTTTTTCCTGATTTCTTGTTCTAAGAGGTTGAGAGTTATGGCTAAAGATGAAGCTGAAGCAAGAGATCCATGGGGCTCTGTGCCATTTCATTGGTCGTGGATCCCCCTCCACTTAGACAGACAAAGACTTCTCTCCAGGCATTTTGGTAGTAGGTCCGGGCCGATGTGTTAAGCACCTCCAGTAGTCTCTGGGTCTTGAATGGTTCTGTGGGAGTAACTGTCATCCTGTGGTAGGGACTTGTATGGAAGCATGACCAATTTTTGTGTGATAATTACTGTGAAACACTATTTGATAGCGCATCAGCATATAAGAGTGTGCTATTAGTTTGAGCTGTTGTGATGTATCATGTCCCTGGTTTTGCACTGCGGAGGTTTCAGAGGGGGGGTGATGGAGATTTTTATTTTTCCAGACGTAGCTTCTTATTATTGTTGCCTAAAGGAAATATTATGTGAAAGCATACTAATGAGCAAGACAAGCAGTCAGATGATGGTAATTCAGAAATCAAACTGATCCAAATTGAAAAAATAAATACAACTTATTATTGCCATAAGCACTGCATACCTGTTATAGTGGGTATGAGTTTAGTCTTGTAGGTGAATGAATGTGTGTGTGTGTGTGTGTGTGTGTGTGTGTGTGTGTGTGTGTGTGTGTGTGTGTGTGTGTGTGTGTGTGTGTGTGTGTGTGTGTGTGTGCGTGTGTAGTTTATATAATGAAACAATGAAACTGTGTGTGTGTGTGTGTGTGTGTGTGTGTGTGTGTGTGTGTGTGTGTGTGTGTGTGTGTGTGTGTGTGCAGTTTATATAATGAAACTGTGTTACTTATACCTGGTTATTAGGATTAACTAAGCTCAAACCCTATACTTTAGGTGCAACAGCCTGCATTCTCTACCCACACCACTTGTGATTCAGGGAGTTGAGTCCATAGCTCTCAACTGCCTAGATTTGCATAGAATATTTGGCTCATACTTTGGTCTGTCCCTGTTAAAATTTGTGGTTTTGTGGCAAATCAGTTATAATGAAATCCACTAAATAATGATAGCCCTTTAAGTTTCAGTCTTCTTATCTTTTTTTGGAAACACATGGCAACACAAAACACTATTTCAGCAACGTTTTAAGATTATACAAGCAATATTTAAAATGTATCCCTGGTTTTGGGCCTTTGCCCACCCAAATATATTTTGGCTTTTTCCAGATTTCTTCTGCTGTAAAATTGAGAGATTTAGTTGTGTCAAGTGGATGGTGCAGTGGTAGTCTTGTTGTATCACAGTAAGAGGTTCTCCAGTTTGATTCTTAAGGTGGGGTGCCTTTTGTATGGAGTCTGTATGTCCTCCCTGTGTTCATGTGGGTTTCCTCCCATGTTTCAAAGACATGCATCTGGTGCATTTTTTTCTGGGCATCTGCTGTAAATCGGCTTTTTTCCACGTCAGATTTTCTTGGTAAACAAAATGGTAAATAAAAAATTTTACAAGGAGCTGAGAGCTTTAGGGGAAGACAAGTTTAGTGCTGCTTATTCCAAGTTTGTTTGCATTGTCAGTAGCTTAACAGGTAGTAGCCTTACTTTTAGTGTAGAAGGCTATGGGTTCTACTCCCACAGTATGCAGATGGATAGCTGATACTGTACTGTGCTGTACTTTAAAGGGAGTGGATGCTGCAGTCCTGTGAATGTCCTCCATTGGAGGCGTTACCTAGTAATTATGAACCTCTTATCAGTTTGCCATCCATTCCCTATTGCAGTATTACTAGCTTATCATTTATTAATGTAACACAGGCAATTTGTTCTTCAAGGGCAACAGCCACTTTATTTGTAGATGAAACAATGAAATATAAAGTTGTTTCCTAGCAACAACCTCTTCATTAGTTAGAGATCCCGTTAATGCGGAATTATTTAGATGACTTACTTCTGCAGAGATTTTGTATATTTATTGATACTGATGGATTGTAATGACAGAAGTTTGAGTGGGCTCTTATGGTTGAAATGTTCTGAAATGGGTAGTTTTGTTATTATTGACTCACATTTTCTTTCATTGCTTACTAGAAGACTGTTCAAAACTAGAAATTTAAAACACATTCTAACAACGGGTGCTGTATTATACAAGGGATACAATTTAACACACTCAGGAAGGTGAATCAAAGAATGCATGCACGTATGCATGGCCCTAAAAATGTGTTTGAAAAGAGCCTAGAGGAAACTGTGAAAGGCTCAAAATAATGGGCAAATGTTAAGCTTTACTCTTGTTACCAAAACGATGGATGAAGGTAAAACAGTTCACACCACATTACCTTGACATGACCAAGCCTTTTGACACAATCCCCTACTCAGGTGGAGTACAAAATATGAATAATGCAGGAGCAAACACTTGCATCACTTGCTGGATTGCCAACTTGCTCACAGGATGCAGGAGATAAAAATAGGGGAATAGACCAGTCATCAATGGAGTCCTCCAGGGTTCGGTGCTGAGAATTTTTCTGTTTGGCATATACATCTCAAAAGTAAAAGGAAATACCAAAGGGCTTTGGCCAGCTAAGTTTGAGATGACTGCAAGCTAGGAGCAGTTATTGAATCCCCAAATAACTTAACCATCATGCAGGTTTGTCCCAAATAATAAATGGTGTAAAAATCATGACAATGCCCTCTGAGAACTGACCCAATTGTTTGTCATTTGGGAACTTGTGTGTACAGTGACCTAACTTTTGACCAACATGTGCCCAGAGATATAAGAAAGCATTTCTATATTGCACAACTTATAAACAAATTGATTGTGACTAGATCTAGAGATGTTGTTGGCCCCCTTTATAAAGCTCTCATTAGGTCAATCATTTTGTATAATGCCCACTTTGCCATGTATTTGTCCAGCCCCATGCAACAGTTGGAATACCTTCAGAGATACCTTACTAAAAGGATACAATTCCTAAACAATAGGTTTTGTATGGCCCACCTCAAAGATTTATTACTATACTCAGTATCCTACAGAGTGCTTAGAGGTGACATGTCTGGCATACAAGGCATCCTCTGACCTAATATAGATGGACCTACTGAACATCAGCAAGTCAAATGGGATTAAAAATACTCAGTCCAGTTATCTAAATTGAATGTTGTGGAGAGATAGATATATATCACAAAGGCTACCACTGTTCCAGAACAGACTATCCATAAAAATAAAACAAAGCTCATCCGTCCATATTCAAATGAAACTTGGATCTAAGGATGGGTAATAGAAAATGTACTTCAGGATTGCCACTCATGCCACTAATGGAAGAGGTAGTTCCTAAATGATGTGTCCCTTACTTGGGTCCCCTCAAATTATCTATATTATGATCACAGTTATTCTCACTAGGGCTAATATGCAATTATCAGCCATGGGATAGGTAAGACCAATCAGAAAATGTTAATTCAAGTACCAAAAAGGAATTTGCAAAGCTTAAAATGTCCTCCAAGTGAACCTATGTTGTGGTAGTAAATAGTTATAAAAATTGCCCCTTTTAGATCACTAAGTGCCCCTCTCACTCCCCCCCCCCCCCAGTCTTCAACAGCTTCCGGCACCTCTGGATGGTATTCCAACTATTAGCAGTAAAGTACATATATAGGGAGTATCCTGCATTGTTGTCGGGTTTATTTATGGAGAGTGATACTTCCGTTGTGATGGAAAAGAAATGCTGGTCTCTAAGATGACCCCTACATATCTCTGCTGTCAAATGCTGGGAAGAGGTGATCTGGTGGTGAGTAATTGTGGATTTGTAACATTCTTTAGTTTTTGCTTTGTGCCAAACACTATCATTGTAGTTTTCTTGGTATTTACAATCAGTTTGTTATTGCTTAGCCAGTTCCATAAATAAATATACAATAAAGAAACTCTGAAAATGATTTTGTAAATCAAACCTCATCTTCTCAAGAATACTATCAAAAACATTAGAAAAAGAGAACATTATCAGGTCCACTGAAGGAGCCCATGAACGTAGATTGGCCTATGAAGCTAAAGATAATTATAAATCATTCTTTATCTATATTAGAAAACAAAAAAATGCCATATATTGTTCTGAAGATATTCATAATAAGAACTCCTAGTCTGACCCAGTAGATATTGCCAATATCCTTGCAAGCAAATGTAGTGCCAGCTTCATCCCTGAGACTTCTATTCAAAACTGTGGAATATCTTAATCCCTTCCCCCCTCAATTATTTATCAAGATCATTTTATGAAAGTTCTAACCAAGACAAAACATGCTTCCTCCACAGGACCTGACAAAATATTAGGTTGCTTAATTAATAGTGTTAAACATGCCTTTTCAGACACACACCTTAAACTTTTTAACCTATGTTTAGCTACTGGTTTTGAGTGACTCAATGCAGTAGTAATGCCTCTGCTAAGAGTAGACATATCAACTTTGGATAATTATAGACCTATCATATAGACCAATAACTAGGGGGCCAAGCAACAAAGTGTGGTACACACAAATAGGGAGAGCTCGTATCAATGTAATTCAAAATTTATCAAAACGTTAAAAAATAAGCACTTTCATCTTGTTCTCAGGACTTCATCAGAATAAAGTTAAATGCACATCATCCAGTATAAATAGTGCTACAATTACTGAGCTAGTAAATTCAATTTACAAACATCAATTCATTCTTAAAGAAGCAGTACATGCCTTACAATCTGTTAAAGATATGTTCAAGCATCTTTATCCCATGGGGAAAACAACTCTTTATGACAGTACAATGTCTTCAAAACAGTAAATACTTGTTAAAATGTTTGAACGTTTTTAAGATGTTCTTTTATGGATTTTTATATGAAAAAATTATAAATATGAATATTAATGTTAAGAATTAATATTGAATAAAATATATATATAGCAATAACAATAATTTAAAAGGTCATAAGAGGTTTTACATTTTTTCTAAAAAAATGCCTCAAAAGGCATTCTATGCAATTAATTTGATTTTAGCTTTTCGAACTTTATTCTGATGAAGTCCTAAGAGCAACAGGACAAAAGCACTTAATCTTTTAACGTTTTTAATATAGTTTGAATTGCATTGATATGAGTGCTCTCTATCTGTGTGTAGCACACATTGTTGCTTGGTCACCCGGTTATTGGTTTATTGGTCATTTCGTTGGTGGCTTTACTGGGTTAGATGTTTATTTAGTGATTTTCTAGACCTATCATATAGGTTCATAGGTAAATACTAGAGTATCAGTTTACAGACTATTAGAGGCTTAGACAATAATGAGAGATCAGAATCAAAGTCTGTACTTTGTATTTCTAGTGTAAGAACATTAAACACCATCCCAACTGCTCCTACCATAGATATACAATAGGTCATAAATTCATAGGTAAGTACTAGACCAACTGTCCTTCTGGGCCTTTGTAAGCCTAGCCAATTTTTCTTTCAAAAGCGAGAATCAAATCTTTTACCTTGTGACCCTGAGGCATATACCTTAACCATTCTACCACCTCCAAACAGCCTTATTAGCCTCATCTGCAGAGCCATAGAATGTATTATATTGGACTTCATGAACTGCAATATCAAGAATTTTATTAAACTTGACTCCCAACAGTTTAGATCCTATTTAATCAAGTATACTTCTTCAAAAGAGGTATGGTGTCTGTAAATGGTGGCCATGTATTGCACATGCTGTATCTTGATCTGTTCAAGGTGTTCATTGCTACTCTTCATACAGACATCATAAAAAATAAATGTTTTAAAAATTGTCTCACATGTTGTAAGATAGTTAATTGGCTGAATGACACAACCCACACGGTGCGAGTTGCAAGTGACTCATCAGAAAGTATAAAAATGAACAGTAGTGTCCCTTAGGGCTCAGTGATGGGACATCTCCTTTTTGATATTCACTTCTTAGATCTCTAAACAGAGAGCCAAGAGCTCTGACCAGCAAAGTTTGCAGATGACTGCCAACTGAGTTTTTCTAAGTCATCCAATGATACCCAAGAATTAACTCTCCTTAGTAAATTCTAGATGTAGTAAAATGGACTCAAACTAAATGCTAAAAAAGGTAATATAATCCTTCTTCTAATCATGATAGTGTATAGATACTACTCCATTACAAAACAAAATGTAGTGAGGGACCACAGTAGCTCGGTTGATAGCTCCTACTCTTTTGACCATCATGTGACAATGTCTGTCAGGAAATATTTTAGTTAGCCCAGTTAATTGATAATGAAATATAATCAAGCTCTAAAGAGGTAATTCCTTCCTTATACTGAGCATCAGTCAGCCCAGTTATTGACTACAATGCTCCATTTAGGATGTATCTCGCCAAATATATCAAACAATTACTAAAGACTCTAAAGGTTCCTAACCAAAAAGATCATAGGCCTAGGTTCCCTGAGCTCCAATGAGAGTGAAAAAACTCTATATATTTATTCAGTCTTGGACTTTTAAGCCAAAGTCTGTTTCACTTACCAGACTACTAGATACCCAATTATCTCAAACGTCTTGTATGGCTGCATGCCCAATATCTCCATTAATACTAGAACAAGGAACCTAAATTTTACCAACAGATAAATAACACATAGCTTAGGGACAAATGTATTACCCAGCACCTCCAAAACCCCTGGAATAAATGTCCCCTGAATGTAAAGCAGTGCAATTCATTAGCTTCCTTTAAGCATAACCTAGATGACTGGACTGGTAACAACAAATGTTCTGTGGAATTGACTGGTAGGGTCCTACTGCAGAAAGGAGATACAGCCTGAGAGAGGGTGCTGGCAAACAGTGAATGGTCATAAGGCTCAGTGGTCATTGAATATGCATGACTCTATGAATCTAGAGTGCATTAAAGTCTTCCTGGGGATCTTGTTCAGAGATGCCATGTGCTTAATCGAACCTGTTCAACACAATGTTATTAGCATATAGGATATCATTTATCTATTCCAGATCCTAGGCAAGGTTATATATAAAAAGTGCAAATAACATAGAGCTGAGGATTGACCCTTGCAGCACCTCCCATTTTGTGTTTCCAGTTTGAATAGCTTTGTTTGATCCCACAACTCTGAATGTTTTATTGCCATGACAATTCTTGAACCACTGCACAACTTCAGAATAGAAGTCAGTATCTGAGAGCTAGCATAAATAGGTCATATGGTCAACAGTTTCATATTTCAAAGATTAATAATTTTTGTACCATTACAACAGTGAATTTGTCTCTTCTTTTTGTCAGTTGTTTGTGCCAAATTCATGTATTAGCAAAATGAATCACCATCCATTATCTTCAATAGTTAGCCCTTCAAAAATCTAAAGTTTTGACATTCCCTGCAGTTTAATCTCAAATAAGGTGAATCTTTACTTCCTCGACTCCACTGTTTTTTAAGTTTTAATTGAACTATTGTGAGCCTCTTCAGGAACTGACATGGCATGCATCACTTTATACTTACCATACCCTTTCATGTGTACCAGACTAGGAGGCAAAGAATAAAACCCTAACACCTTAGTGATTCTTACAAAAATAAAAAAAAACATAACCCAAAGAAACTGCCGGAGTGATTTAAAAATGATACTGTTTATTCAAAAAATTAAAAATATTAAAGCAATAAAAACGTTCTATTTACAGAGTAACCGCATAAGTGCTTTTGTCCAATAATATGAACATCCTCAGATTACCCCTTCATCACTGGTGTTACATTTAAATGCCCTTTCAGAGCCTTCCAATTGGCTAATGCAGACACATCCCCAGTTTTTAGTGATTCTGAAAATGGAGTCCTCACCAAGTGAGCTCCTTTCTTTGCGACTGGGAAGCCGTAAGTATCTTCATTTCCCTGAACAATTTTATATCTGTTGACATTCACTCAGGGT
Organism: Protopterus annectens; assembly: GCF_019279795.1. Taxonomy (NCBI): domain Eukaryota; kingdom Metazoa; phylum Chordata; order Ceratodontiformes; family Protopteridae; genus Protopterus; species Protopterus annectens. Next base: position 658,569,575 of record NC_056732.1, read on the forward strand.
TGTCTTTAGAGGCAAACATTGCAAACTCTTCTGTAATTATGCCACTTCATTCGCCCTTCACCCTTGGTCTACCTTTTTGTTTTCTAAAGCATCTAAAAGCTTTGTCATCTTCTGAACAGGATTGTAAAAATATCTGAATCCACATCCTGCCCAAGTACAAGCCTTGGTGCTAAAGCTCAACAATTATTGCCTACTTCCTTCTGTCCAGCTACCTTGTTCTTGAGGACCCTCTTGCATACCTTTAGTGTATCCACAGTGATGGCTAACAATATGTCCACATGACATAACTAATTTCTCATATCTTAATTGCTTAAGATTTTTATCTCATTTAATTTTTATTAGATACAACCAGCCTCCACCTGGCTGAACAAAGTGCCATGTATATTATCCTCTGCTAATTAATGAGGGTTAAACTACTCTGAGGTCATTAACAACTAATATGGCCAGGAAATGCCAAACTACATTGCTCCAGATATTCTATTTATTGATTAAAGTTTTTGCTGCTTAGCTCTTTCTCTGTGTACTAGGGTTGCTAGCCCTTGGTCTCAATATACTGTGTCCAAGCTACTTTATCTACCAGGTCAAGGATGCCTACACAGTCATCTCAATATATAGTGTTTTCCAATACCTGAAAGATGAGTCTAGTTAATGTTTTTTTTTCCCTTTCCTAAAATGCACTATTCAATTTCTTATATACGACCTGCTACCATTAATTCTCTGCTCAGTTTAAACTCAGTATGTTTAGTCTTTTTTTCACTATGATTTCTATTCTTACCATTGATAATTTGATTTGTGCTAATAATATGATGGAAATATAAAGTCACCAGACAATCTCAGTCTCATTACTTTTGTGCTTTTGTTCACGTGTTCCCGTTCTGCCACTGATTCCTGGTCAGACCCTTGTGCCTGTACTAGCTACAGTGCATCTTCTCCTTGGCTTGTAAAATGTGACTGTGTGCTCTTTCCTGTATGACCTTTAGCATTGTTTCTATGCTTCCCTATAACCTAACCATATTCCCCCTGAGAGACCACATGACTCAAACAGAATGTCTAATTTAGAAGCAATATAGATTCTCGTGCGGCCCCATTTCCATGTTACTGGCTGTAGCCTGGAAAAGAATACACATTATTAATCATATGCCATGCTTTATATGCTATTACAGGTTTCAGGTATTTTTTAATAACCACTTTAACATTCATGCAGTCACTTCCTGATGTTGCCTTTTTTCATCATTAGCATTGTGATTGATGCTAATTATCTCAACTACAACTCATGCTGTCATGAAGCGTGAGCATAAATGGGTTATCTCTGCAGATAACATGTCTATTTCTGCCATATAGTAACAGTTTCTTATCATATAGCAGAGATCCTAGGTTTACTGCAGTGCTGTGTAGTGTGTGTGTGTATGCATGTATACATGAAAGCATGTGTTTGGGGGGGGTGGGAGGTGTTTGTGTGCGCATCTGAGTTTTAACTGTGTGGATGGTGTTGTGCAGATATTGTTTGTTAAAGTTAATGGTCTAAAGCATGCCAAATGTGTATACCAATGGTGCTTTGAATGAATGGTTAAGTGAGTTAACTGAAAGTATACAGAAGCATTTAAGTAAGTATGATGCCTATGAGAAGTAGTTTATACACAGCTGCTGTGTGTGTGTGTGTGTGTGTGTGTGTGTGTGTGTGTGTGTGTGTGTGTGTGTGTGTGTGTGTGTGTGTGTGTGTGTGTGGCTGTTGCTATGTTCTTTGGAAGTCTATGTGATTATAAGTTGTGGTATATGCTTGTTTGACTAAAGGGTGTCTAAATATTGATGCAATTATTGGAAGAGTAAGTGAGCATTAGTCACAGTGTGTGCTTTTTGGATCACATTTTGGGAGATAACAAGTAGGACACTGGTCAGGAAAACAGTGTTATGAGAGTGTGTGTGTTTTTGAGAAAATGTGATTCTGAGAGTGTGTATTTGAGTAGGAGAATGTTGTTATGATAGTATGTATGTGTCGTTAAGAAAACGTGGTACTGAGAATATAATTTGGAGAATGCCATGATCAGAAGAGGGCTGCTATGAAAGTGTCTGTTGTAGATTATGTAAAAATTGTGAGGTGTGGCTGTTGCGTAAATTAAGTGTGTGTGCCATTCTGAGTCCCATGCTACAGTTACTCCAAGGTAAATTCAGTCTTAGATTTTACTGTAAAGGTTTTGGGAGGTTAGGATCTTGACAGATCCATGGGTGGTGTGAGGGTTTGTCCCCCAAGTTTGAAAAGTGTATAATGTCTGTGCATTTAACATGTGCAAACCTCTCAGTTGTCAATATTTTTGCTTCATATTTTTGGTCTGTTCCTCATGAAATCTGTGGTTTTCTGTCAAATATATGAGGACTGGAATAATTAAATAATAACAGTTATTTGAATTTTAGGCTTCATATACTTCAGAAAATACAATTTTTATTTTAGCAACTTTCTAGGTTTATAAGAACAATATTTAAAAACATGTCTCTATTTTTAGGCATTTGCCCCCACATGTTTTGACTTTGTCCAAATTATTTGCACTAATAGGTCAAGAGATATGATGGTGTGGATGTGTTAGCATGGCTGGGTTTTAAATGCTGCATTAGCTGTTCTATGTGCATAGATGTGTACTATTATGTGTTTCTTTGCGTAGAATCGAATGTGTCATGCATTTTATTAACAAGTTTGTCCTTGATAAGTGTGCTATTGAGATTTTAGACCTGATCTCTATGAAAATGTTCTGACAAGTACAGTTAGGATTCCACTTCCTATATGTAGCATTAAAATATTATGCCCTACATGTTAGTTAAATGGAATATATCATATGGAAATGATAAAGAATGACAGTGGAAACCTTCCGACAATGAATCCAAAACAATTTGGATTCATTAAGGGCTGATGCCTAAGCAACCTGATAGACTTCTTCAAGAGGTTCACTAAAGCAATGGAAGAGGGCAAAATCAGACATACTGCTTACCTAGAATTAGTGAAAGCATTTTTCACAAGACCCCACTAGGGCATTGTTGTCATGTTCACAAAATTAGGTATAAAACCCTGTGCCACCCAGTGGTTGACCAGCCAGCTTAAAGATAGGACCAAAGATGTTAGGATAGGGGAGTCTACCTCCACAAAATTCCAGCCACTACAGGGCTCCCTCAAGTGTCAGTGGTGAGGTCCAGTTATCTAAACTTTTTTTTAAAGCACAGTGTTATTAGTACTCCAGATTTTCCTGTTTTGATATTCACATACATGTTGTTACTCCTAGTCACCAAAGAATGACTTTTTTGATTAATCCCAGTACTACCCTCATAAATACCAACATGCATACTTTTAAAAATAGCAATTAAGTGCCCACTACCAGTTTGTAGTTAATAATAAAAAGCATTAATCACTCCGGCCTGCTCTTATAACTTAAGTGCTTTATACCTTTGGTTTGTCTGGTAAAATATCACTTTCCCTTTCCAGTCTACAATGTCATGAGTGATTGCAGTCACAGATAGATGCTCCATACACTAAAATTAGTCTTCACACTGATTTATATATTGGAAACAAAACATTTTCATCCCAACTAGAAATGGTGTAGAGAATGTTTTTGATCTCATAGTAACACCACCTAATCACATCCTTTATGTATGAACCAAAGCAGATTTTTTTGTTAATGTTATTTCCATATCCCTAATGCTCTCGACTTCCTCCTGAAAATGCATATGTGTAAACTGGGTTGGATGAACCTAACTGAATTATCCTAGTTTTCTTCACATTAAACTCCATATCACATATTTCAGACCAAGACTTAAATCTGTCCAGATAACATTATATACAACTAGTCATCAACAGTAGTAACTATTAAGCCCATTTTAGAATCATCCTTATGTTTAATAACTTATATCTTACTGAATATAGGAAAACTGAGAATAAACATAGAAAACAGCATGATGAAAAGCAACTCACCAATTATCTATCTACCTATTTATTTATTTGTCTTTGTTGACAAGGAAAAGACCGACTGGGTGAAATCCATTTTCAGCAGAAGCCCTGGGAGAAAAGCTCCACATTTAGGTTTCACATGATGTACATTTATAGTTGCATGGAAAAACATCTATACATGAGCTTATTTACATGATTTATAAATTGTTTTAAATATTTCTTATATGAATATATGAACATAGCATTTTAACACAAAAAATGAGAGAACTGAGCAGAAACTGGCTAATTATGGAATAGAGAAGTAACATAAAACAACAGATAATACACTTGTATCATGATGGCTACAGGGAAAAGATTAAATTGGGTGTTTAAGGGTTTAGTAATAATTTACAGACAGGCAAATAGAATGTAACTTAAAACTGATAGAAAAGATATGAAAAGAGAAGTTATAGAAATGAGCAGGGTGCTAAATGGACAGATGAGGAATTGTAGCAAGTGGTTGGGTATGATAAAAGAAGGACATGTAAGAGTTTAGGAAATAAGTGTAGTTTGAGGAGGCGTGGGAAGGTACAAAAACATTGGGAAGGAAAGTGGCTATAAGAGTTACAGAAAAGTAATCTGAGTAAAGCTAGTCAGGTGAGCAGGAAGAACAGAGACTTATTTGGCATAGTTGCTTTCTAAACAAAGTTATGAAACTAAGTTTTCTGTTTGTTTTAACTGTGTGGGGATTTAATTCCAGAGTTTTGACGTATAATGAGAGTAGAGAGAGTCTTCAGCAGTGTTGAATGTCTTACTTGTACATAGTAAAAGTTTATTGCTAGAGCGAAGATATCTAGTAAGTGAATAGTACAGTAGAGTATTTTGTAATACTGGCATTTGTCTGGAGAGTACAATAGGTTATGGGCAATGATTAGTTGTATGTCAACTGGTTAAAGCCAGATTAATTGTTTTAATGCAAGACAGTGATATGTTTTATAAGGTTGGCCAGTTGCAAATTTTACTATTTTGTAGTTGCAGGCAAGTAGTTTAGTTTTGTACATAGTGCTGATATTTCTAATAATAGGTGAAGCATATAATGGAGAAGGAAGGAGGTATGTTGCCATTAAGGCAATCCTTGCTTAATCTGTCAGGTAGTGTTTAGCTTTATAGAGAGAACTGAGTTTTTGGTGAGTTTTTTATGGAATGGAGTATATGGTAATCATATTTGAGATTTTCATCTATTATGACTGAGTCATTTAGTTTGGCTTGTGGTTTCTATTTTAGTCTTATTACTTGAGTAATATGAAATGCATGTTTCTAGTTAAGGGCTGTTTCTGGAGTAAATGACAAGTTTTTTTGTTTGTTTTTTGTTTTATTTTGGCTTGGCATTAAGCAGCAAGTTAGAATTGTTTAAACCCATTTCAATGTCAGATCTAGGTTTTGTAGTCTAGCCATAACTGTTCATGACATAGTGTAAAGAATTGCATCACAATGGAACAAAGTCCTCTATTCTTACAGGGAGTATGTCCTTTTATCAATGTCCTTTTTAACAGAAGAGATTTTGATGTGTCCAGTATGTATGTATGTATATATATATATATATATATATATATATATATATATATATATATATATATTTATTTATTTTATTTATTTATTTTACATTTGCTAACTAGGTTAGTCTGGCTGAGCTTTTGGCTCATTTTCAGCAGAGACACAGGGAAAAAAGCTCATCAGGACTAGAAAACAATTTATTAAATTTTAGTAACATAGTATTGACAATCAGCTATAGGATCTTCCAAGCAGAGACCTGGAGAGAAAAAAAGCTCCTCAGGCAATTCAATTTTACAGAGTATTAACAACTGGAAGACAAGTATGTGAGTTGTTACAAACAATGTTTTAAACAATTAGCAGAAGAAAATGTGACTAGCTACAGTATTATTTAAGCTGCTTAGAGCAAAATGAGTTAATAGGCAGATGCTTATTTAAAGTGATTAGGATCTAGTTGTGTAGGAGTTTGGAAACAAGAAAGGAAAGTAAGAATGGCTAGTAGGAGATGTAGGGGAGGTAGAGTATAGGAGACAGACTAGACAGGTAGGTTGTTTTGAGACTAAGAATTAAGAGTGGTTGGAGATAGAGGAAGGGAAGAGGTAGAAGTGGCAGGGGAATAGTGTTAGAGATACATTAAGAGTGAGGTGCTGAAATTGGTGAAAGGATGGTGGTTTCAGGGTGGTTGGCTACAGTGGCAAGACCACTTTGTTTTTAAGTATTTCCTTGTGGCTAATTTGAAACTTTTGCTATGCTGGAGGGATTTTATTTCCAAGGGGAGTTGGTTCCAGGATGTAGCTGGGTTATAGTTATAGAGAAGGCAAGTTTTGGTTTTGGGTTTATAGATGTTGAATAATTCTTGATTTGAGCTGCGTAGTGTCATAGCAGGGGAATATTTGGATATGATAGTGGAGAGGCTGAGGCAGAAGGAGGGTAGATAGAGGATAGAGTGGATGATTTGTAATTGGTATAGTTGGAGCAGCTGAGGGAATTCTAGCCAGTCTAGTTGCAGTAGTGCTAAGCAGTGGTGTGACTTGTAGGCTTGGTTAGCTGCAAATCTGGCGATCTTATTATAGGTAGTTTCAAGCTTGGAAATAAGTGTAGAATTTAGGTTTGTGAATATGTGACAGCTGTACAGGAGTGTTGGGGGTAATAAAGCCTGGGAGAGAGTTATTTGGGCAGTGTTACTTAAGTATTTCTTGCTACAGAAAAGGTGTCCAAGTTTCTGATGAGTTCTTTTTAGCAAGTTAGTAATATGGAGATCACACCTAAGTTGATCATCTATTGTGACACCTAGCAATATAGTACTAGAATCAGCTGAGATGATAGTGTTGTTGCAGGATAAGATGGTAAATGTCATTTTGAGTGTGGTGATGTTTTAGGGAGGAAAAGTAGGAGCTTAGTTTTTTTGAGATTAGGTATTAGTTTGTTATCACCAAGCCAAGTCTCAATGGTGTGGAAGGATGCCTCGGTAGCTGAGTGGAGGTCAGTTGGGTTGTCAGCAATGGTTATAACAGTTGAGTCATCAGCATATTGCACAAGAGATGATGGGGACAAGAGGAGTAGAGCAAGTTGGTGAAAATATTAAAGAGTAGTTGTCCAAGTATGGACTCTTGGGGGACTCCCATTGGCACAGTGAGAGGGGAGGATAGTGCAGAAAGCTGTTTAACTGATTGCTGACAGGTAGAGAGATATCTGGAGAACCAGGAGATAGTAGGGGGAGAGAAATGTAAGTTAGTGAGTTTATCTAGAAGGAGTGGGTGAGAGACAGTGTCAAAGGCTTTAGAAAGGTCAAGGAATAAGCATGAGACAAGTTTATTGTTAGCACGAGCTAGGGAGACTATAATGATGAATGCTATGAGTGCAGTAGTTGTACTATGCTTGGGACAGAAACCATGCTGTGTGGGTGTGAGAAGGCTTTCCTGATGAAGGTAATGCATTACCTGCTTGTGAAGACATTTCTTTAGGATTTTTGAGAGTGGAGAGAGTATGGCAATTGGTCTGAAGTTGAATATGTCTGAGGAGTTGCTCCCTTTGTGAATGGGTAGAGTAAAGAAATTATTCCATACAGTGGGGACATAGGATTCAGAAATGGATTGGTTGATTAAGATGGATACGGGATAGGCAAGAGGTTCAGAGGTAATCTGCAGGAAGTAAGAGGGTAGCTTGTCAACAGATGGGGAGCAAGGATTAAGTTTAGATTGTAATGACTTTACATAGTTAGTTGATACTGCTTTTAGAGAGAAGGAGTTAGGAGGGTTTGGAAGAGGTATAGAATTTGTGGGCGTGCTAGTGTTGTTTCTGGGGGGGTGTTTATTATGGAGGTTATTGCGTTTATAAAATTATTGTTAAATTTGTTGGCTATGTCTTCAGGTGTTGCATTGGGAAAGGGTTAGGAGTGGAAGGGTTTCCTGGATGAAGAGTCTGTTTAATAGAGCTCCAGAATTTCTTTGGGTCTGATTTAAGAGTAGAGGGAGGATTGGCATAGAAGTGTATTTTGTCATAATGGATGATTTTTTTTATTTTATTTCTGAGTTCTTTATATTTCTGAAGAAGAGAAGGAGTCCTAGTTTTAGTCCACATTTTCCAAATCCTATCCCAGGCTTTCATGAGGGTTCTGGTAGATTTAGTGAGCTAGGGAGCAGTATTAGATTTGATTCTAATCCTGCAAAGAGGAGCAAGGGAGTTAAGAATGTTTAGGAATGTAGTGTTGAAGGCGTGGACAGCTTCATCTAAAGGAAGAGTGGTGAGGTAAGACCAGTTAGTTTTGGAGAGTTGGTGAATAAAGGAGTTAGAATAGAAATGAGAAAGTGAGCGGGTGGTAATAAATTTGTTAGGTTTGGTAAGGTGGGGAGTATGTCTGGTAATTGTTATAGGGCAGTGGTCACTGAGGGCATTTGGAAGGGTTTGGGTGTTAAGATAGTTTTGAGGGTGGGAGACTAATATCCAGTCAAGAAGAGAGTTAGGTAGGTGAGATTTATTAATGTAGGTTGGGGTTGTGATTAGCTGCTCAAACCCATTAGGTTTATACAAGAAGTAGTGTTGGGAGCTTGTATTGTAAGCCAACCAATATTTACATCTCTCTGTATAATTATTTCATTGTGGATGGTATGTGAGAGGTGAGATAGAATGTTCTCAAGTATGTTAATATTATCACCAGGGGGAATATAGATTGCTGCGAGAGTTATGGTGTTGAAACTGTTAAGTTTGTAGTTGGTCAGTAGGAGTTCAGCTGGTGAGAAGGAGGGTAAGTCTAGTGTGGGACTGATATGGGAGAGACAATTGGAGTAGAGTATGGAGACTCCTCCTCCTTTTCTTTTAGGTCGATCTAATCTAAAGATATTATAGCGAGGAGGGATGATTTCACTGTCCAGATGGTATGGTTTTAACTATGTTTCAGTTAGGGTAACTATGTCAGGAGTATAGTTAGCTATCAAAGCATGGAGTTCATGAACTTTATTTACAAGGCTCCAGACGTTGATAGAGCAGAATTGTACTTGTTTTTGTGGGTTAGAGGGGTTGGCAGGTTTAGATACAGATTAGATACAGGTATATATATATATATATATATATATATATATATATATATATATATATATATATATATATATATATATATATATATATATATATATATATATATATATATATATAATATATATATATATATATATATATATATATATATATATATATATATATCTATACAGAGAGAGCGTTATATTCATATACCCATTTATCTATGTATATGGAAACATAAAGTGATAAATTTGTGTGTGTGTGTGTGTGTGTGTGTGTGTGTGTGTGTGTGTGTGTGTATATATATATATATATATATATATATATATATATATATATATATATATATATATATACATACATACATACTGGGGAATATCATTTTCAACGGGTCCCAACAGAAGAGCTCCAAAGTTTTACAAAAACATTTTAAGAACAATAATTTTACAATCTTCAAAAATAATACAAAAATATCTGCAGTTGAAATAATTATACCAAATTAGGCATAATGTGAAAATATTGGTTAAGAATAGAAAATGACTTAATATTTAGAAAAATTTTAGCCACTATGCAATTTTCTATATGCAGATCGAATTTAAGATTATCATCCACTATTCTTGGTAATAATTTGCTATATGAAGTGACTCCAATGGTTGTATTATTATCAGAGAGGATTTTTATTTTTTTTTTTCATGAGAGAGGGATTTGGTAAAAAAAAAAAAAAGTAGATTTTTTTTTGTTCTGCTTTGTTTTGTTTTTGTTTGCGGAGGGAGCATGAGTTGTGAGTGAGAAAGCCATGTTTCAGTGGCTGATAAAGCTTCCTGTGTAATTTTTTGGAGATGTGCCAGGTTGTCTGATATGCATGAGTCATCTTTGTATTGTGTTAAGGAGGCCTGTTGTTTCAATATGTGATGAGTGTTGGTGAGAATGTTAATGAAGAGAGGACCAAGAATAGAGCTTTGTGGAGCACCACTGGTGACTGGGAGGTATGGAAAGAGGGAGGGGCACCAATCTACTGACTGAAACCTATTGGACTTGTAGCTTTAGGACCACAGAAGGATTGGCTAAGAGAACATTTGAAGTAGAAGTTTGCTGTGACAAACTTTGATGAAGGCTTTAGACAGGTCTAGAAATAGGCAGGTGAGTAGGTTGCCATTATCTCTAGCTTCATTGACAGTATCTACAAAGGTTAGAAGTGCAGTGTTAGTATTATGGAAAGCACAGAAGCTGTGCTGTGTGTGAGATAGCAGTTCCTCTTAAAGGAGATATTTTAGCAATTGGTTTTGAATACATTTTACAATTATTTTGGCGAGGGGGATAAGACTGCTATAGATCTAAAATTAGTGGTCTGTTGAAATTCCTCCTTTGTATAGAGGGATAATGTATAATTTATAATAATGTATGATTATTAACAGAGCGAGGGAACATGGGATTTGTAGACTGACCTATTTATAAGGAATGAGACAGGATAAGCAATGTTATTGGCTGCTATTTTAAGGTACTCACTTGAGAGGTTTGAGTTTGTTTAAGAGTAATTTTATATAGGATGTGGGAACAAGTTTTGATGGAAAAATTGGATGTGGTAACGTGGTTGCTGGGCATGGTTGGGATTATATGTTTGGGAATCCTTGGTTAGGGATGCTATACTATCTATGAATTACAGGTTGAATTTTATTTCAGTTTCAAGTGGTAAATTATTGGGATGGGGTCAGGGTTAATTTTTTGGCTAAGATGTAATATTTCTTTAATGGTTGACTAGAATTTTTTTATGTTTGTGTTTACTAATATTACGGAAGTTATTATAGTAGAGTTTTTTGTCTTCATATATTTTTTTACTATAATTGCGGAGTATACTAATGATTTCAAGATTTTGTGATATTTTGTATTTTTTCATTCTTTCTATACTTTTTTATCTACATGCATTAGCATCTACTCTTTTTTTAGCCAAGTTGCATTATTTTTTTTAGTCTTTTCCTTGCAGGGGGTTCAATGATATTTAGGATATTTAGGAAAGTTGTTTTGAATTAATTTACAGCATCATCTAAGGGGAAGATTTTTAAGATGTTCCAGTTAATACATGATAGAGTAGTAATAAATATTTCTGGGTTAAACTTGGAGAGGTTGCATGTTCTTTTCTAAACATGCTGTGAGTGTATTTGTGAGATGTCCGTTTGTATAGCTTGGGAGATGGTCATTGTGAGACTCTGACATTGTACCTGTGGTAGTGAATTTTCTAGAGTCCAATACTATCCAGGCTAATCAGAAATTTGATGTCTTGCTATAATGTATAGCACTATTAATGAGTTCTGTGAAAACATGTAAGTTCATGCTAGATGTAGGAGAGGTACAGTTTATGCCCAACCAATTGAAATTGACATCACCTAATATATATTTATTTATATTTGTTTATTTTCGGGAAAGTAATAAGAAGCTCTTCTGAACTAAATAGTTATATTGGCTTGTTGTAATGGTGATGGGGTAGTTGTTGGGAAATATTAAATTAGTACCATCACCCCTCCTGTTTATGCCATTGTTAAAGGTGATATCATACCTGGAGCTGAGGGTGTAATTTCAGAGTTGTTTATGCTGACCTTAAGTCAAGTTTCAGTTATAGTGAGAATATCAGGCTTATGTTGGATGATCCAGGCATGTAGTTCACTAGTTTTATTTCTTATGATTCTACTGTTTATGGCAGCAGAACTTAGATTACTGGGTTTCTGGTCCACAAAACACAAAACATCAAGTGCAAAGTGGTCAGAAAAATGTGTTTGGAACTAAAGTAATCAGATACATTAAACACAAATGCACTGAAGAACAAAAACTTTTTAAACAACTTTTTTGCAGGGAAGCAACCCCACATGCCCTGCAAATGATATATTCTAATGCAATTTCACCCACTAGAAGTAATGGCTGGACTCAAACCTCTGGCCATGATCACTGACACAGCTAACTGCCATAACTTACACAGCTAAGTAATACCTTACCATAGGGATTTCTGGGGAGACAGCACATGGCTATTTAGCATAGGTCACTCCCCTGGAACTCCGCATTTGCATTTATGAAGGCTACAGTGACAACCCATGGCAGTGCTGCACCTCTTCATGGTATAGCACTGTGGTGTAACTCTCTCTGGTGATACGCACACATTATAGATACAGTTTTGATGATGTGCACAGGCTCTAAATCAAATGCTTTATTTAGCAAATTAGACGAGAACTGATGTTGTCCCACCCTGGCATATTGTCAAAAATCGTTTCATCTCCTAGCTGTTTCGACCTCACTTCTCTGATGCATTATGGCATACGTGCTTAAGAACAGTAAATAATTGTTTAAGCGTAAGGACCATGATTTCACAACAGTGGGATTTGTAAGTTAGCGATATATATATATATATATATATATATATATATATATATATATATATATATATATATATAAAGTTATTTTAGCATTTTTATGACATACTGCATGAATCTTAATGCATGTCCAAAAGTCAAGTTAATTGGAAAGTAACATATTAGGAATTATGCACAAGGAGGTGATTTTTTCAGGTGTCCCTTGTTCATTGCGTATATCTGCTTGTCAGTGGGTCGTCTAGTATAGTTCTTTAAACAAACAAGACAAGCCAAAAAATTGTGTTTATATAATATTTGACAATGAGTAACCTTCCATTTCCACGACAAAAAAAAAAAAAAAAGACAGCTCCCTGTGTGGCAGTAACTGCTTCAGCTCAACAGGAAAATGTGCATTATTTGTCTTCTTTTATGTCAAAATCATTGAAAAGAACAGAATCTGGGGCAAATACAGAAGGAAAAATAAGTTATGACAGAGATAGCTTACAGGAAATTTGACACCTAAGCTCAGAGTGCAGAAGAATTGATAAGCTGCTGTCTGAGGGCCTGTGAGGTCTACAACACTCCACAAACTACAGGAACTAGGAATTATACTCAAACATGGTCCAAACTGCCTTGTTCAAGCAAAGCTGTCTGCTACCACATGCAGGAAGTGGAAAAGGAGGAAAAGATGTGAAAGAACAAGGAAGCGTGGATCTCGTGCTGGACTCTCTGCCATAATATATACAGGCCTGTACTCCCATCCTTGCTACTAGCCAATGTTCGCTCCATGGATAGCAAAATGGACTACATAAGACTGGAGTTAACCACTCATAGCAAGGTGAGAAATAGCTGTGTACTTATGTTTACTGAGACATGGTTAAACAATAATATAAATGATAGTGCAGTCTATGTAGACAGGCTTATATTATTTAGAGCAGACAGAAACCAGGCACTCTGCGGAAAATCAAGGGGAGGGGCTCTGAAAATATCAAGTTTATATCATTGAAATGCAGTCCTTTCTATCTGCCAAGGAGTTCAATGGTGTGAGCATCACAGTGGTTTATATTCCCCCAGTACCAATATCAACAAGGCACTGAATGCACTTTACCAGTCAATCAGTGAGCTACAATATCAGAATCCAGAGTTTGTTCACATAATAGGAGGTGATTTTAATCAAACAAATCTGAAAACAGGTTTAGCTCATTACTTCCAACATGTGGTCTTTGCAACAAGGGGAGAAAACATTCTGGATAAGGTCTACACCAATGTCAAGCTACCATATAAAACAGTACCTGATTCACATCTGGGTAACTCAGATTATCTTTCAATTATGCTACTACCAGCATACAGGCCATTGTTAATCAGAGGAAAGTCACTCGGGAAACAAATAATGGTATGGCCAGAGGGAGCCGTCTCAGCACTCCAGGACTGATTTGAAAGCACGAACTGGAATATATTCAAGGAGGCAGCTGCTATGGACAAGAAAGTTAACCTGGATGAGTACACAGAGTCCATGATGCCCTATATATCAAAGTGTGTGAATGATGTGACAGTCAACAACAGCATCATCACACTAGCGAATCAGAAACCCTGGCTCACAAGTGGCATGTATGAGCTCTTGAAGGCACACAATACTGCCTTTAAGTCTAAAGACAAAGATGCCCTTAGGGTAGCCAGAGTGAAACTAAGTAGAAGAACAAGAGAGGCTAAGTGGGTCTATGGATAGAAAATTCAGGGTCACTTCTCAAACTTGAGAAACTCCAGGCATCTGTGGCAAGGTATACAATCTATATCAGACTACAGGCTCCTGCCTTCTCATTGTGATGATAACATGGAGTTTCTCACTGAGCTCAACACCTACTTCAGCAGGTTTGAGAAGGGAAACAATACAACAGCAACAAAAATGTCCAAAAACCAAGAAGATGAAGTGCTCCACCTTGACACAGCGGATGTTCAAAGGGTGCTGCGATGGATAAACCCAAGAAAGGCAGTTGGTCCTGACAATATTCTGGGGTAGGTGCTCAGGGGCTGCACTGACCAGTTAACTACTGTTCTCAAGGACATATTCAATGTCTCTATATATTAGGCCACAGCACCCAGGTGCTTTAAGAATACAACCATTATACCACTGTACAAGATGTCTCCAACCTCAAGCCTGAATGACTACCTCCCAGTAGCTCTCACCTCCACTGTAAAAAAGTATTTTGAGAGACTGGTCAAAACTACTTAACATCAAGTCTTCCTGCACCACTGGACCCCCTCCAATTTGCTTATAGATCCAATCACTCTATGGCAAATGCCATTTCACTGGCACTTCACGTATTCTTGGCACACCTGGAGAACAAAAACTGACTTCAACACAGTCATCCCCCAACATCTGATTAAGAAACTGGTCCTGGTGTTAGCACTCCTTTATGCAACTGGATTCTGGGCTTTCTTATTGACAGACCACAAAAAGTATGTGTAGGCAACAACACCTCAATGAGCATCACACTGATCCCTGGAGTACCTCAAGGATGTTTTCTGAGTCCCCTGCTGTTCACCATGCTGACACATGACTGCAACACAAACCTCATTATTAAGGTTGAGGATGACACTACAGTGGTGGATCTCTTCAGCAATTGTGACTAAAAAGCCTACAGAAAGGAGGTGAACCAACTGATTGTCTAGTGTAACAACAACAACCTGGCTCTCAATGTGAATAAAGCAAAGGACATAATAGTAGACTTCAGGAAAAGATGCAAGGCTCATTCTCCACTCACAATCAAAGGAGAAACAGTGGAAAGTATGAAAAGTACCAAGTTCCTGGGGGTGCATATCGCTGAACACTTGTCCTGGTCAATAAACACTAATCACATTGTCAAGAAGACTCAACAGTGTCTACACTTTCTATTGAGGTTGAGGAGAGCAAAACTACCACCTTCAGTTCTCACAACGTTGTACAGGGGTACCATCGGAAGCATTCTGACTAGTAGTCTCTCTGTGTTTCAGATCACAAATATCTCCAGGGGGTGGTGAAAGTGGCGGACAGAATTATCAAGTCCATGCTCCCATTTATCCAGGACTTGCACTCTGCTCCGTGTGTCAGCAGAGCCATAAAAATAGTCAAACACTGCACTCACCCTGCCCATGGTCTCTTCTCATGGCTTTTTTCCACAAGCCGTCAGACTTCTGAACTCCAATAATAACATACACCATGCTAGTCGTGTAGGTCTGGAGTTACAATGCTAAAGTAATTCACAGACATATGCAATAACTCTATGAAAGTACAATCTTATACCTTATGTGTGATATTAACTATGCCAAGTTATTATTCTGTGCAATATGCCAAATTAGCATTCCATGCAATTATTATCTGTGCAATATTTTGTGCATATCATTGTACTTATTACTGCACTGCACAAATGTTTTACTGTTGTTATTGTTGGATTAGCATTAGTATATGTGTTATTGTTGGATTAATATCAGCATACGTTGTATGCACATTGAATTTGAAGTAACGCAATTTTGTTCAGTTGCACTGTTGTGCTGTCTAAATGACAGTAATGTTCACTTTGACTTTGAGTTTTATCAAAGGTAAAGTCACAACACTGTAAGAATGACCATATCACATCTAATGACTACAGATTGCAGAGATATTAAATGGAAAAATATTGCCTAATGAATAAGATGAATGTAGTACTGAAACTTTGATATTAATATATAATGTAACAGTTTCTTTAAACATTTCTGTCTGTTATTTTGTAGGACTTTGTCAAAAATATAGAGAGAATCATTACTGAGATCAGAATGTTCATGACTTTGTGAGTCATTGGTCTTAAAACAGTTTTAAAACAGTTTCATCTATAAGCAGTTTGTATGATATGACTAGATATTACAGTCACTTATAAAACTTACTTATAAATTCCTCTGTTGGTCAAAGCCAAAATATAGTTCCAAAAAAACAGTAGAGCTTTAGAGTGAAGAACCAAGATATTGAACGAGTCAAACAAAAGGCAGTTGCTATAACCTTCAGTACAGGCTTTTAGTCTTAATACTACATCAAAACAGATGCTGGACTTCGTAGAGAATGATATGGTAGTAACACCCCCCCGCCAATAAAATATATCCTCATAAAAACTCAACTAAATGTTTTTGATAATGTGTATTATCTGCCTGCAGCAGAATAAAACTGTATCATTGTCATAAATGTCTTCTGAAAAGGCGGGTACTTTGAAGGCAGGACGAGCTATTAATAGTGATAAATAGCAAGCATAAATGTAAACACAAGTAACACTGGAAAACAGGCAACATTTGAAGTTAGAAGGATAAGTAGATGGATGCCCATGTTTACTGTCTTCATTATTTAGCTGCATGCTACATAAGGAGTCATGGACAACATATATAACTTCTGTATAATAAATGTAGAAATGCCGATAAAAAAGTCAATGACGATAATAATCCAAAATATATCTGTTTAAATTTATTCTGTGGTGTGTGTGTGTGTGTGTGTGTGTGTGTGTGTGTGTGTGTGTGTGTGTGTGTGTGTGTGTGTGTGTGTGTGAGGTTATGTGTCTGAAAGTTGTAATGAGGTCAAGGATAATATCATGGAAGATACAAAATATTCATAATCCACTACATATTCAAAAAAAGAGCAGGTCTCATATAAATTATATATTAAGATACAACTTCCAGCAGATACTGTAGTGGACTTGGGAGACATAGAAAGAAGTACTTCATGAATCAAGTGATGGAAAAATCTTCATTTGTGCATCAGATTTGCTCAACATCTTTAACTAAAACAAAATTCCAAATGATATTTGGTTATATTACATAGACAGAAAAATGAGAGGAACAATACATTATTCATGTTTATTCATAACTAAATCTGAGGTATTGACCAACAGCTGCTTGAGGTGTATCAGTCCTAAGACTGCTTGCACTATGTTGCCGCAGTTCTGTACAATTCATGTACTAAATGTTCTTAAGCTTCTTACTGCCATAATTTTAAAATATCTCTTTATGTTTGGTAAAGACATAGCTGTATCTCATGCATTTACAACTATTCATTTTTCTGTTGTGACATTCAGAGAAGAACTGAGTTTGATACTTAGGAGATAATGTTTGTGGGGCAGCACAAAACTGAACAGCAGTGTGCCACTGAGCATGAAATTCATGGCTCAGGAATGAAATATGCATCATACTGCTGTACACAGTTTATTGTTTGTCTTGAGATTGGACAGGGTTGAGCAATGCACAGAGGGAGGTTTGCATTACACACAAGGCACTAAGAATAGCACCTGTTAGGCCTTCTAGTGCTTTAATTGTAGAAGAATTAGAACACCACTTCAAGGAGGTATCAATGCAATTTAATGGTGAGAGTGCACAAGGTGCTAAGGGTTTTACATCTATCAGGATGATGCATTGTGGAAGGGCACTATGTGCTACTTTATTGAATAGTGCACACACAAAGTTAGTGTTGGCTTTACATTTATCCTGTGGAGGCATAGCAGGGCAAAACTATGCACCCAGCACCAGAATGCTGTGCAAGTTCCCAGACCACTTTAAGGTTTAGGAACAGAGTTGGTACCATCTCTCATACAGCAATGGCCTTACACAGTGTGCATCATCTGTGTGTGTCTGTGTGTGTGCACGCACGTGTGGGTATGTTTCTGTGAGTGGAATGTAGACTGTTCTTCTATAACACCACAGCAGACTTTCTCCTGTGAATGTGCATCTGTAAGTAAGATGCAGTGCAGTTTCTGTGTGCAGCATTGTTACAGATTACAGCTGTATTTGATTTGCTGTAGTTCTTGTGTTGTTCAGTTTGTTCACCTTATTTGCATATGTACTGTCCTCAGGCTTCTGGGTGATATAGGTTCATAGGTAGGTACTGGGCTATCTGCCACATGGCATATATTAGCCCAGCCACATTGTGCGGTATTCAATGCCTCTTTGGTTAGTTCCCTCGACCCTTGATCTAGCAGCTAGTACCCTTGGCCCCTATCTAGTAGAGCTGTTGATATGATCTCTGGTGCAAACTTTCTGTTACCCATCCACTCGTCAAGATTCCTCTTGAAGAGTGATAGTGATGGGCTCTGTCTTATGTAGATCAGGACCTTGTTCCATAGCAAGGGAAGTCTTTGCGAAGGAAACCTATCCCTCCAGCATGTTCTATTCATTGTTGTGCTGAGGTTTGTATCCCTAGAGCGTGTAGCTTGAGTAGATTTTGTTTTGTTAAGATGGAGCATGTTCAACATTCTGGGTTGGACATGGCTCAGTACGTTAGACAGAGATCGCCTCTGAGAGAGCGGTATGCAACAGAGAACAGTCTTGGTTTTTTCAATTGTGCTGCATAGGGCAACTGTTTGAGGCCAGTAATCCTCTTGGTTAGGTACCTTTGTGGTCTCTCCAGCTGTTGGAGATGTCTAGCCAGGTACATTCCAATTGGTGCATTGTACTCAATAATGGGTCTGATGAGGGAAGAGTAGAGGGGCACCATTACATCCTTAGATCTTGGTGCAAACCCTTTTGTGATCAGATGGGTCACATAGAAGGATTTTCTAACCACCTTGGCAACGTGGTTATCAAAAGAAAGCTGACTATCTACTTAGGTCCCTAGATCCCTTATTACTTCTTCAGATTTCAGGGGGGTACCTTTTATGTGGTAGTTCGCAGGTACTTTGTTTTTTCCAAAGGGGATTACTACGCATTTTTTAGCATTTAACTTGAGACCATGGCTTTGACACCATGCATCAGTCTCATTAAGTCCCTTCTGGAGGAATCCATGTCAGCCGGAGACTCTATTATAGCACCCAGTTTGCAGTCATCTGCAAACTTGGTCAGCCACAGCCCTTCATTGCTTGCCTGTACTTCTGAGAAGTATATGCCAAACAGGAGGGGCCCCAGGACAGAGCCCTGAGGCACACCACTTATTACTGGTCTGGATTCGGACATAGATCCCGCTACTCTTACTTTGTGGGATCTGTCTGACAGCCAGTTTACGATCCATCTTGTGATGTAAGGGTTTATGCCCAGGTTGGTGAGTTTATCAATAATACCCGAATGGGGAATGGTGTCTAATGCTTTAGCATGGTCAAGGTAAGCCATGTGTACCTCCTTTCCTTTATCTAAAGCCTGAGTAACTGTCTCAAAGAAGTCCACCAGGTTAAGGAGACATGATCTGCCCTTGACGAAGCTGAACTGTGTGCATTCAAGTGTTTGGAAGGTTCCAAATCTCTCCATTTATGAGTTCCATAATGATTCACTTCATTGCCTTACAGATCAGACTGGTCAGGCTTATTGGTCGGTAGTTCCCAGGGTCGGTTGTGGGCCCACCCTTGTGCAGCAGAATCACCGTTGCTGTGCACCATTCTATGGGCACATATCCTGTTGAGAGGCTGAGACTGAACAGGGTACTCAGATGCAGGGTTAATTCATTTTGAAGCTCGCGTATGACACAGCATATGATATAGCACAGTAATATGCTAGTTCTGTTGCATTAATGTGCACTTCTCCTATATAATTAAAAGCATTCATGTGCAGTTACCCCTGAATAAGGAATTGGATGTTTATTTATTTTTTTACTTATTTATTTAACATTTGTCAACCAGGTACATGGATTGGTCCAAGGACCTTTTTCAGCTATGACACTGGGCAATGAGGCAAATACAAAGCACAACATTATTTTGAACATGTACCCACAAAACACTGCTGTTCTGAAGTACAGAAAAAACATAACACAAAACATATAATTCAATTTAAAAAAGTAAAATAGTTTCTTGAGTTTAACATAGTTCATTTGTACTATAGATGGCATCACTCAGTGTAGTACAGATTTTCAGGGCACAGAAGAGAAGGCTGCATTACAAACTAGTAATCAAGATACAGTGCTGATGTAATATGCGGCCTACTAATCCCCCCACCCCCAACATTTACATTTATTAGTGAATCAGGCTGGTGAAGTAGATATTGTATATAGCAGAGGTATCAGGGCCGCTGGGTTAAAGAACTTCCTGTACAGTATGTTGTTGTCTTTCGGCTTTTCCCAGTTAAGGGTCACCACAGCAGAACTTCGGTCCGCTAATGATTGGCACTAGATTTTTGACGAACACCGAGGTGCCAGCTCGACGTTCAACCTTCAAAAAGGCATGCCCATTTACGCATGTCTTTCAAACACCCACCCAACCGCGGGGAGGACATGCAGACTTCACACAGAAGGCACTCCCCACACTCCAGCCGAGAATCGAATGGGAAAACCTCTTGCTGTAAGGTAACAATGCTACCGCTGCACCACCGCGGATGTCAAAAGCAAATTAGGTAGATGGGAATTATGGAAGATTGTGTATTTGTCTGGTTGCTTCAGGTAAAGTGTTTCAACAGGCAAGAGCAAGTTTAAGGATCTTTTACAGGTAGTAAGAGTAAAGGGAGGCCTAGCCAGAAGAATGGAATTAGAACTGTGTAAGAGTGAGAAGGGTTTTTGATGTACAATTTCTTAAGAAGAGGAGGAATTAAACCCACAGCTAGGACAGCTGTTTAATCATAGTCTTACCTCTGGATACATACCCAGGGAGTGGTGCACTGCAACTGTGGTCCCACTTCACAAACATTAGCTTGACAAGCCTTATCTGCAAAGCCATGGAGAGGATCATAATGGACCTCATAAATAAAGACATAGGGAATTTGCAGACTTTGGATCCATCCCAGTTTGGCTTTGTCAAAGGCAGATCATGCCTTCTAAACTTGGTTGACTTTTTTGAAACAGTCACCAAAGCCATTGATGAGGGAAAGGCAGTCCATACAGCCTACCTCGATCTGGCAAATGCAATACCCCACTGGTATCATTGAAAAACTCATCAGCTTAAATGTTAACCCATACATCACAAGATGGGTTGCAAACTGGCTGAGTGACAGAACCCACAGGGTCAGAGTTGCTGGCGCCATGTCAGACTCAAAGCCTGTCACAAGTGGTGTACCACAGGGCTCAGTCCTGGGCCCACTCTTGTTTGGCATCTACTTTTCAAGTACAAGCAAACACAGGAGGGTTATATGACAAAGTTTGCAGATGACTGCAAACTACATCTGACACAGATATCCTTCAGACGGATAACTGGTGCCAGAGCCAAAAGTTAAATGCCAAAATAGCTACCAAATAGGTGGCAATCCACTGAGCACAGAAGAAGTTATCAGGGACCTGGGGACCCAGGTTGATAGTAGTCTGTCATTCAACACCCATGTAGCTAAAGTAGTTAGGAAGACCTTCTACATTGCCCACCTTATCATGAAGGGATTCTCATCTAGATCAAGGAGGTCATAGTCTCCCTATACTCATCACTCATCAGACCAATGATTGAGGGAATGTATCTGACCGAACTCCAGCTCTATTCAGAGATTTGATGAATATGCTTCACCTCAAAAATCTAGATCCATCAGAGCCACAAGGGCGGAGACTTAAACCCTATGCTGTGGAATAAAATAATCTTGACCAATGGATGGGATATACCCCAGGGATTACCTCAGTGTCACTGCTCGACAGAGGCACAGCAAACAGATAGCCTAGTATGAACCTATGAACCTATGAGGGCACTATTTTTGGATGAGAAGTTTTAAAGCCCTGTCACTAACATGAAGCCATTTGTCTCTGCTGTGAGTGAGACAATGTTTATTTTTACTGGAAAGGTTAATGAATCTGAGTATTTGGTTTTCAGTATATTGTAGCTGTGTTGTTTTGGAATGAGCAAAGGGCAATGATTGGGAGTCCATATTTCAGAATAGGAAGTACTACATTTAGGGTTATTCTGTGTTGGGCTTTGATGGTTGTAGGCGAAAGATGTTAGACAGAGTTTGTTGAACTAAGATTTGGAAATTTGAGTTTCAACGTGTTTACAAAAGGAAATGTACTAATCAAAAAAGAGACCTAGATACTTTTGATCTGTTACATCAGGCATGACAGATCATGAGGGATCAGAAATGCAAGACTATAATGATTTACTCTCAGCTTTACAGTGATAGACAGGAATCTTCTAAGAATAGGATTAATAATGACTTTTTGCAAAAAATTAATTTTCCAAAAATTAACGATAACTCTCAAAAAGATTTAATTAAGCCAATTTCCTCTGGGGAAATAATAGAAATAATTAAAAAGTTGAAATCTCATAAAGCACCAGGTCCAGATGGATTGACCGCAGAATTTTATAAAACTTTTTGTGACTCCTTTCGCAAGATACTTCCACATATATTTAATTATATAATTAATAATGGAATTAGTGATCCTCACTTTAATGCATCCAGAACAATTCTTATTCCCAAAGAAAACACTGACTTACATAACCCGGACAATTATAGACCTATCTCTCTTTTAAATATTGACATGAAAATTTTGACATCTATCTTAGCTAATAGATTGAAGAAAGTAGTAGACTTAATAATATCCAATGAACAGGCCGGATTTATGAATGCTAGACAAACTACTGACAATACCTTATCATTACATACATTAATTTCATATGCTTGTCAAAAAATATTAATGTTTTTGCTCTCATTATTGATGCACAAAAAGCATTTGATAGAGTTAATTTGAAATTTCTGTTCGATCTTTTACTATACTTTAATATACCTCAAGAATTTATTTTAACATTACAAATATTATATAATAACCCATATACAACTTTATACATTAATAAAAATTTTTCTAAAAGAATACAAATTAAGAATGGAACTCGTCAGGGCTGTCCTTTATCCCCTATATTATTTAATCTATATTTAGAACCACTGTTTTTACATATTAAGCAAAATATATACCATAACGCCCCAATAGTTTATGGCACTAAGATATCTATGGCTGCCTTTGCTGATGACCTCAATATTTATTGTATGAATCCAATTTCAGATACCAAAAAAATACTAAAAGCAGTGGAAGATTTTGCTGATCTATCCAGCTACAAGATAAATCTTAAAAAAAACAACTTATTTTCTTTGAAAACACCAAAACCTTTTTCTCTTTTTACCATTGGTAGGACAAATTAAATCGGAGAATAAGATAAAGTACTTGGGTGTTATCTTTTCTACGGATAACAGAGATTTCTATGTGAATAATGTCAAGTTGCTTTGGGATCAGATATTGTCCGATTTAAGAAGATGGAATAATTTGAAATTACCAACAATGGCAAAAGTTTCAATAATTAAAATGAATGTGTTACCCAGAATTTTGTACATTTTTAGAGCTACTCAAGTTTTGATCCCCAGGAAATTTTTCAAACAAATTCACATGGAATCGGCTAAATTTATATGGGAACCTAAGAAGACTAGAATATCATATGATAAATTGATGACTCAGAAAAATAAAGGAGGCCTAGATCTACCTAATTTTGAATTGTATTACTTAATAATAAATTCTAATAGAATTTTAAGAATAGCTTACTATGAGATATCTAGTAATAAATGGTCACCCAAATGGGTAGTTATGAATCAAAAACACTTTGTAAGTTTGAATATTAACCCGAAAGCTTTACCTTTTTTAAGTAAAGATTCTTTTAAATTATTTTCTTTAATGGAGCATATTACAGTATATATAAGTCTAATACAAAATCTTTTCCAATC
Source organism: Protopterus annectens (assembly GCF_019279795.1). Lineage (NCBI taxonomy): Eukaryota > Metazoa > Chordata > Ceratodontiformes > Protopteridae > Protopterus > Protopterus annectens. The sequence goes on from NC_056732.1 coordinate 658,593,461, forward strand.
ATTAAATCTCTTACAGCATATGATGACTTTTCAACACTTTCATAAGAACCCAAATTTGAAAATTAATAACCAAGTAATAGATCTTAAAAAATATCCACTTATAATTAATCTAACTTTACTTGAAATACATCCATATCTTAACCATTCAGTTCATGATATGTTGCAGGGGATGAATCTTCCTAAATCTTATTTAATAATATTGAGACAATTGAAGGATCTCTCTGTAAATTACTTCAAAGACTTTAAAATTGATGAGGAAATGTTAACTACTTGTTCAAACTTATAATTAACTCTTAGGCAAGATATCAAATTTATTACCTCTACAAGTGAACAGATAAAAGAGCTGAAATATCAAAACCAAATACTTTTGTCAAAATATTGGAAGGATAAAATACCATTGATAGAAGATAACAAAATACTAAAGGCAATTAACTTAACAATAAAATCAGTTTCTCTTCAAAAATTAATATTTACACAATTGATGATATTTAATAATGCCTACTATACACGCCTTAGCTTGCATAAATTCAATTCGAAAAACTCGCCCAAATGTCCATACTGTAAAGATCAAATGGCGGACCTCTTGCACATGTTCTGGAGCTGCAAATGTATTTACAAACTTTGGAATTCCTTAAAAATTCAACTACAAAAGATGGGATATCAACATTCTACATTTTCTTGGGAATTTATGATACTACATATTCCTCCTAATAATTTGAATAGAACTCAAATGATTACACTTATGAATATTTTTTTATTAATGAAACTTTATATAGCTACAAATTGGTTGACTCCATTTCAAACTTCGTGGGAAAACTTTAAAGGTTTAGCCATGAAACATATTCTAGCACATAAACTTTTAATTAAGGATAATAAAATGAATATTAATAACCCGAAGGTGTGGGAACAAATTTTCAACATTATATTAGCTTAATGTACCAAACTCAGCTCAATCCCAGGACAGGCATACTTGATGTGAAAGTTGGTAAGAACAATTCATTCTAATGATAGTAGATTCTTTTTTGTTTAATGGATGGAAGCATTCATGTAAATAATGTACATAGTTTGTAGTATAGGTATTACTAGTTTAATTTGGGCATTATTTGTATTTTCTTTTCTTTGTTGTTTTCTTTGTTGTATGGAAAACTGGTAAAATAATAAAGATTTATTATGAAAAAAAAAAGAAATGCAAGGCTATGAAGAGTGCTTCCATTTTTGGCACGTACCAAATAATATTAGAGTACTTTTGTGAAAGCTGACTGTCAGGTTAGTAGAATATAACCAGTTCCAGATAGTTATGAAGTCTCTTTGAATTCTTTTTGTAGGCTGATAGCATTTTTATTTCTTTTGAAGAGCACAATATCATCAGTATAAAGGATACTGTTGCTGTGAAGAAGACCCCATGGTTTACTGGCATTTGTCCACTTACTAGTTCCATGTAGTACAGATCATCTGCCTGAATCTTATACATTGTTTCCACCTTTATATCACCAGAAAAACAAGCCCAGTACTACACTGCACTGAGTCTTTACAGGCACAATAAAGAAAGATTTGATCTAGCAATAAACCTGACATTGTTACGTGAGTATTATCTGCTCAGTCTTCACCATGCAAAGTAAATGCATTTCTGTCTAGTTAATTGTATATACAGGTAGTTACTAGCCATGAAGTCCAGGAGACCACTGAGGACCCTAGCCCAATTTCCCAACTGCCTCATAGCACTGCCCAGTTACGTTTCTTGCTTATTGTCATAAAGTAGGGACAGTAGGCTAATGGAATTAAAACCTAGACTACAGGGAACAGCTAATTAACAGCTCATTAAAATTCTCTGCACTAACTGGCAGATATATTCAGCAAGACTTAATTTATTTATTTTATTTATTTATTTATTTGCATTTGTTTAACCAGGATAGTCCATTGGGCTCAAGAACCCGTTTTCAATGGAGTCCTGGGGAGAAAAGCTCCACATACATATTTAACAGAGAATGAGGATATACATAGACATTCCATGGGGTTCAACATGAGAAAAGTACCAAATACAGAGGATATACATATACATTTGATGGGGTAAGACATAGTACAATTTATGTAATTAAACATGCAGAGACAGCTGAAACAAGGCAATAAGAGTAACACCAAATTTATAAAAAGAATTTTTTTTTTTCTTTTTTTGCATGCAGATTTCTGACGCACTGAACTATGATGATGTATTCCAGTATCAGTTGATTATTTTCTTATTATATGATGTTAAAGAAAACAGTTCTCTAGTACAGAAAGCTTGGTTAATTACAGTCATGCTGCAAATGAAGCCATATAAATATCTTTAGGTTTCAGTCCTTCTGTTTGTGGCTTGTAGCAAAATGCTTTTGAGTTTATAGGTATCATATTACTTGAGAATTCAAACATATAAACAAGGATTTCTTAGGAAAACAATGAATCATTACTTAGAATCCATTTTGTCTCATTTGTGGGCTAAAAGTTATGTTTCTAAAGCTATTGCCCAGTGAGTAAAATACACAAATGCTACCTCTAACTTTGCAACACTGGAAGCAATCAGAATTACCAATTACAACACACAGTAGAGTTGTCTGCTGGAACAAGAACACTACAAGATGAAAGGCCGCAAATTACACTGAGCAACTCTTAGAAAATATATATTTAATCTCCTAATGTGCACTTGTTATGCAACAAACTGTTTCAAGAAGGTTTAATAAAATGACTATTCATCTGATTTTACTTATCTGCAACAGTAGCTGTGATTGATGCGGTTTTCTTAGTCATGGATTGAAGTCCTAAATGAGTCAGTGTGGCATACAGCTACCCACATATCCTAAACCATCTCAAGGTCTAAACAACCTTAGACAATTACAAACAGCTGGAAGCAGTCATATGTCATTCAAAACAGAGTATTAGGCTGGAAATGCTGAGTAAACTTTTTTATTTTCTCTTTTTTTCTGCTGTGGTATTTCTGAGAACAAATCTTTTTAAACATCAACTAAAACATATATTTATGCATTTATTTTAAATAAAAACCTAGAACTGGACTGAGGAGGTAATGTGTAGCTAAGTGAATATAAAACAAAAGCTTGTTGTCCAAAAGACTGAAATAAAATGACCAATTGCAAAAGCAGGTTTTTGCTTACCATAAAAGCTGCTGCAGTAGTGTTGTCACCTCACAGTAAGACGCTGTCCGGTTCGATTCTCAGCTAGAGAGTCTTCTGCGTGGAGACATGCGTGAATGGGCGTACCTTCGTTGAAGGTTGTGCGACAGGGCTGGTAACTCGGCATGTAAAAATCAACTACCAATCATTAGCAGACCGGAGTTCCGCTGTGGCGACCCCTAACCTACTAATATAAAGATATATCTCTGTGAGTTGTCACCATGTTATACCTCTCCCTTTTACATCTTAGTACCAGAAAATAAAGTCCATTGTTACAACGGCTTTTGTTTCATGTTACCATTGAAAGGGTTATGACACCTATTTGGCTGCCTGCCTTTCTTTGGTAGTCAGCATGATATTGTAGCATGTATTGTCCTGAGACGCATCAAGCAGCACCATTAACCAGCAATATTCTAAAAAAACACTTGGATACATGGAGCATATCATGTGGGGTTTTATTGTGCGTGTGTGTGTGTGTGTGTGTGTGTGTGTGTGTGTGTGTGTGTGTGTGTGTGTGTGTGTGTGTGTGTGTGGGTGTAGGTGTGTGTGTGTGTGTGTGTGTGTGTGTGTGTGTGTGTGTGTGTGTGTGTGTGTGTGTGTGAAGGGAAACAGTAGGACACATACTGCTTTTGCAAAAAGTGCAGATGAAAAAGATTATTCTCCCCTGTACCTTGTCTGCCCCAGAAATGGTGAAGTTCTACAGAGTCTAACAGTGTAATTGACTACCATTATATATCATCCACCCTGTCAAAACCATACACAGTGAGTGCCAGCCAAAGTATGCATGATCCATGAACATACCCCACAGGTGCATAACCCTTGTCCTCAGTATGAGCATGACAATAACACCTTCTAGTATGATTCACAAAAGGCTTCTTCATGTGTGTGTGTGTGTGTGTGTGTGTGTGTGTGTGTGTGTGTGTGTGTGTGTGTGTGTGTGTGTGTGTATATGTGTGCGTTTTAAAGCCCATCTTCCTTGCATCCCAACTCAGGCATACAGCATTATAATATGGATGCATTATCATGAAGTCCATAAATGCAACATACACTTTTTGATCAACATCTCTGAAGACAACCACTGAAAATAATAAGGAAAATATATTTGCCTCAAATATCCATAGAAAAATACCAGGCTGGCAGAGTTAGGCAATGGCATTTATTGCCTTCAACCACCAAACATACAACTTTAGCAAAGCTACTACTTATAATAAGAAGTCATCAAATAATGAGACTGAACACCCACCAGTAACAGAAGTCACCTGTAGGAAGCTTGTGCACTAATTGTCCATTGAAAGCACAGTCCTGGTAATACCGATTCAAATGATCCCCCTCACATTCCAATAAGAACTTGTGATGCTGAATGACTGCCATTCATCATACAAACATCTACAATACAACAATCCCACATAAAGTAATATCCTCTTCATGGTCCTAGCCTCTCTTCAAGTATGACACATGATACAAAGGTCAAGTATATGGCACACATAACAGTAAAGGGAAGTCAACACTGTGACATCAATTCTCCCTCCCATAAAGACTGGATTTATATGCCACTTTTCCTATAACACATCTCAAAGCTCCTGCTGTGTGACATTTAGATTCTTAAATAACAGTGGCAGCACATGTCATGCCATGCAAGAAAGACACTGTGTACCTCGCTTTGGTCAGCAATACCTTGCTCATCCCCTAGGAAACAATACATGAAAATCAACAAACACCTTAGATTGCCAGCTGACATACAAAAGCAGCATCCTAGCCTTTGCAGGCAGTATTTCCCACTCACTTTCCTCACTTTTAATGTTAGTACAATCCCAAAAGTGGAATCTGAATCCAAAAGGTATCAGTCTACAGTTGTCTGCGGAATGTAGCAAGTTCCATGGCATTAGAAGCATAGTGATGGCCAGTTTTATCCCTTGATTTTGAAGCTGTTATAAAGATAGTTATACTAATGAGCCTGTTTAGAGTTAATACATCTGAATCAGACTCTAATTGCAGTGTGCACATGAACAAGACCATGCTGCAAGCCTCAGCTGACATTGTGCTCTCATACGACTACCCCTGAAGCACATTGCATGGTTGGTCACTGACTCCAGCAGATACCTGGGTACATGTATTTTTTATATAATGGCATGAAAAGAAACTCAAGTGAAGAAATTGAATCATGTATGGGTACTGTGCTATTGTTACATTTCTGACATGACACTGTTCCCATCTTAACACTCTGCTGCCATGAAAGAAGTGGTCAGAGATGGTGCTCCTGTGATGTCCAGTAAGTATAAATTTCATATGAATTTTAGTCCATTTTATTGATATTATAAGTCCTCTTACAGCACATATGATTCCTGTTCCTTTTATGTTACTGTTTTTTTTTGCTCCAATTTACATTAAACCACTGATTTAGGTATGTTTCTGAATCCCTTTGCATACATTAATATACTGCATTCAAACATTTCATATTTCCTTGGATATTTTGAATGTTTCTGCTATAATATATAACTTTATAGTCTACTTAATAATGCAAATCTTGTATTTTTTTAATTTTGTTTATGCAGTGTGTTCTGAATGGCTTGGCTTTTTTGTTCCCTTTCAGTAAGCACCTTCATTGCATTTATAGTTTTAGGTATGCTATCTTCAAAACTTCATGAAGGGTTTAAAACAGAGACTCAGTAGTTGTTTGCATACTGGTATCAACCCTTACTCTACATACCTCTGATTCTTTTAGTTGTGATCTAGTAACAGTAGTTTAGAAAGAGCAGGGTGAAAGGAGCAGCCACTCTGGGTGTTAGCTTAGATGGGACACAAAATTAAGAAAATATATTTTAGTTTTTTTACCTAACTAAGGTAAATACACCTTTTGCACTCTTCCAATTTTTTTTTCATTTCCTAAAATCCTGGCTACTTCCCTTTCCCTTTAGATGTCTTTATGTGTATGTTTGCACATCCCTATGTTTTATGTAAAGGATGAGCCTCGGTCACTGCCCCAAAGGCTTCTGATTGGATTGCTTTTTTTTTTTTTTTTTTGCTAAACAAAGATTAATTAGAATTTTATTTTTTTATCATGTGGAATGGAGTTTGGCTGTAGATTACAACAGAGCTGAAAAGAAAAATAGAGTCACTGATGACATTTTTTCTTGATTATTTATTTTGTACCAAGTTGTTATTTTAATTCATTGTTTATTCATCTGAGATAGGCCTGGGATCCTGCTATGACTTGGGGGGGGGGGGGTACACATCACAGTTGCTACTCATTAAACAAGACTAAACAGGTAAGGAAAAAGAGGAAAAAAGTGGTACAATGACAGGTTTTACATTGCTATACATTTTAAGAAGGATACGCAATGTGGAACTTAAATGTATGTCATTATTTAATGACCTGAAGTTGTGAGAGTTAAAAATATTGCTCTTATAAACTAAGAACATTGTTAGAATAATAGCTTGTGCATTAGTATGCATTCTCTGAAGGATATGAAGTCTAGAAATGCATTGCTCATCATTTCCTGAATTGACAGAAATATGTTTTATGTATCACTCTTGTGACAAAGGGGGATACTGCCAGCACAGCTACCTGAAATTGTGTAAATAATTATATGTCATCTGTGAATATCAATATCATTTATATAAGATGCTTGTGTTACAAATATATTAGCACTGTATGTCATGTGTATATCAAACTGCTGGTACAGATGTGTGTGTTGAAAAGGTTTTTGCAAAGTGCTGTCTGAAATGTAACCAGAGTGTGCCCTACTGGAATAGAACAGAAATGTACATGCACTGCTTTAACTGTTTAAATGTATAAATTTTAACAGTGGAAACTGGAATACAGGAGGTTAACTTCAGAAAAATAGCTGAAATTAAATTACTTATGGCTAGGCAATAAAAGATGGTATCTTTCAGTTTCAATGCAGCAAGGAGACACAATGTCTAAAACTAGGGAGCTTTATGTATTGTCTCTAGGTTGAAGTAATTACTAGTCTTGAAATATGATGGAATGTAATTGTTTTATGACTCCCAGCATCTGCCAATGATCTGATGCCTATGTATTTTCAAAGGTAGATGATAAATATTGCCAGCTCCCAGTAGTGGAGGTTTCACCTGGGATAGAATCAGATGACAAAAAATAATGTCATTCTGCAAGATATCCCAGCATTAATATTGGAGATATTAATCTGAAAACTCTCACAGAGAGACGGTGCATTCTATATTCTGTTTTGGACCTGACAACAACTACAACAACCATTCAGCACACATCTGCCTTCTTCTCTAAGTAAGTTTATAGAATATAATAATTCTCTTATATACAGTCAGGAATATAACAAAGCTTAGTTTAGTTATGTTTCTTTCTTTATTTGAGACTAATCCAATAAAAATAGATGCCATTATAAATCCAAAGTTTCACTCGTCAAGAAAAAGCCAGCTGAACAATTATGAATACCATACATGAGTAGGAACCACCACGATTGAAAAACCACCACGATAAAAAAGAGAGGGACAAGTAGGAAATATGTTGGGAGCCAGACCTAAACTTTCCACTGGCAATATACAGAGTTTCTTGCCTCTTCCTGTGAGGAAGAGGCCAGTGTCGAGAAATCGTTCCAGCAGCAGAGGTCGCAGGAAGAGAAAGTTTTCTGGTGGAAATCAGGACCAGAGACGTCGAATGAGAGACTGAATTAACTTGTATTTAATTTTTCCAGGTTTGATTTTACAACATTTGACTATGCTTTGCTTAACAAAGGGCTTACTTATATTCCCTCACAAGGCAGCAGCCTGAGTGAAATTCTAATTGATTTAAGAATTTTTGGACGTTTAGTTTCTTTAAAGTTGTTTTTTCATGACAAACAAATTATGAGAAGAAGGGATTCTGCTTGTCCTTCAGAGTTTAAGCGCAAGAGCACATTTACACCAGTGTTACCACTCAAATGGAATGTTTTATTAAACTTTGTGAAAAGGATTTTTATAGATATTTTCTACATACGAAAAAGAAGTGCACATTTTTTAATACTTCTAGGGATGAATGGTGCTCGCTTCAGAATTTACACCACAATATAGAATTAACAATTAAGCCAGTTGATAAGGAGGGTGGGATTGTTTTACTTAATACTGTAGATTATAATGAAACCATGTATTCAATGCTGAAAGAAGATACTACATATAGCGAGATTGACAACAATGTATTAACAGGAATTATCAGGAATATTCATAAAGGAATTTATGATCTATTAATGTGTAGACAAATAGGTCAAGAATTATATGATTATTTTTATATTAAACAACCTGTTATTCCATGTCTTAAGGGACTTCCAAAAGTGCATAAGGAGACGTTCCTGTTACCCATGCACCCTATAGTATCTGGAGAGGGATGGGCTATGGAGACAGTATCTGTATACATAGATGAGACCTTAAGTCCCATGGTTCGAATGATCCCCACTATATTAAGGGACACTTATCAACTAATAGATATGCTTGAACAGTTTTCTATGGATTGGAAAATGGATGCCTGTCTTTTAGTTACATTAAATGTAAAAAATCTGTTTACGTCGATCCCTAATGAATATGGCATTGAAGCCATTAGGGATCTGTTGAACCATGATGTTAGTATTAGAAAGGATCAACAAATATTAATATGTGCCCTACTAGACATTGTTCTTTCAAATAATGCTATTATGTTTAGAGACAAGTTATATTTGCAAAAATGGGGGGTTGCCATGGACACCCCATGTGCAAATACGTATGCTAACCTGGTGGTCTATTACTGGGAAAAAACACCTTTTCAATAGTAAATATTATGATAATATCATGTTTTATAGAAGGATTGTGGACAATATCCTTATGTTTTGGAAGGGAACAGTGGAAGAAATAAGGGAATTCATTCTTTATTTAGTGTCCACTACCAACTTTTTGAGGTTTACGATGGATTATTCCAGTGAAGTTATACGTTTTTTAGACATCAATATAAGTATAGATAGACATGGTAAAGCTTCAGCATCTATATACAGAAAACCATGTTGGAAAAATACTTTACTTCAATTTAGTAGCATGCACCCTCGCCACATTTTTTCTAACATAGTCAAGAGTCAATTTATTAGACTAACCAGGTTATGCAAAGTGAACAATGAATTAGAAAAACAGGCTGACATAATGGAACATGTTTTTATTGAGAGAGGATATGATAGAGTTATGATGAAAGAAATCAGAGGTATGATACTTAAGAAAGATAGTAATATAGATAGAAAAGGGTATATTGGCTCGAAAGGCTATACATTAGCCACTGAAGAGATGAATGATATGAGAGTGACTTTCACTACTAGATTCACTAATGATAATAAAGAAATAACAAGGATTATAAGAAAGAATTAGCATATACTAACAATGGATCCGTGTATTGCGGACATTGTAGGTGAAATACCCAAGTTCACTTACAAAAACAGTAAGAATTTGAAGTGGCTACTTTGTATAGAACATGAATACCTTTTAGTTAAACAATGCCCAGAAAATAATGTGAGGATGGGCACATATCCTTGTAGGAAGTGTAATAGGTGTAATTTGATTACTGACTCACAGGTATTCATACATCCAGATATAGATTACGTTTTTGAACCTAGATTTTTTGCTTCTTGCGATAGTACAAACCTCATATATTTAGCTACATGCACACAATGCAAAGCATTCTATGTTGGTCTGACAAAGAGAAGACTTAAGGATAGAATGTACAATCATTCATATGAAATCAAAAAGTCTAACCAGCAGAATGCTTTAGCTAGACATGTCATGTTGAATGAGGGACATGATTTTAGATTTAGAGTTTAGTTAGATTTAGAGAAAGTTTTCTGGTGGAAATCAGCACCAGAGACGTCGAATGAGAGACTGAATTAACTTGTATTTAATTTTTCCAGGTTTGATTTTACAACATTTGACTATGCTTTGCTTAACAAAGGGCTTACCCCTAGAAAAAGAGGGGGCAGTAATATGAATTATTTGGAAACCATGGAATTACAATGGATTTTTAAATTGCGAGCACATTTATCATCTGGTCTTAATCAATCTATAACTATAAAGCCTATACTTGAAGCGTGTAGTAATAAATAAATAAATATAGTTAGATATATTATATTGTATATATATATATATATATATATATATATATATATATATATATATATATATATTGCTATATGTTATTTTGTAGCATGTTATATTATAGTGTATATTATTTAATATATCATATAGTATGTTGTATACATTATGTAGATATGAGTCTGTTTCATAAGGTATAAAGTATATTATTCATTTTTTGAGTATTCATTTACACAGGTACATATACATGTATATTCATTTACACATACGCATATTTTCCTATATGTTCATCCATATATTAATTTTTATTTTTATCTTTATTTTTATTTTTTACCTAGTAATAGATTTTATTATTAGCTCACAATGAGACCTTTATATGAAGTAGCATGATATATAAGGCACTTGCATGTTATACAGTAGCATTTAATCTGTATTTTATATATATTTTTTATACCTTATTTACATTTACATTTTATTTTCATTTTATACGTGCTTCATATATACATATTAAGGGACAAATATGTGTTAAGATGTGTTAAGAGTGATGAACACTGGTTTGCTGTAAGCAAGCATTTATACACGTATTTATTCCTTTGTTATATAAAATGTACAGCTTCTGTCTTTTGAGCGATAGTATTTTGAAAGTTTTTTATTTATCCAATTATTTATCTATTTATATATTTATTTGTTAGTTTATTTATTTGTTGAGGTTCTCGCCACTAGAACTAATAGTGATACCAGGCAGCTATAAAAACATTTATTGTAGTACTGCATCTTTAATGAATTACTTAATGGTTAAGTGTTTAATTGATTAGTTAATTATTGCAATCTGAATTTGAATTTTTGTATAAATGGAGTTAGCAAAATGTAGATATTAAGATCTGAATAAGCGTACTGGTGTGTACGTGAAAGCGCTCATCTGTTTTTTTCTTTTCTTTGTTTTATATAATAAATGAGTTGATATTTCATTCAGCAGTCATCACATTATATTTTTTATCGTGGTGGTTCCTACTTGTGTATGGTATTCATATTTATTTGAGACTGTCCTGCAATGTTGTTTTAAATATTTCCTGTGATTTTGAACTCTGATGTCACTGTGAACAGATACTGAGTATTTTCTTTTTCTTTTATTATTTATTTATTATTAATATATATTTAAACACCCGCGGTGGTGGTGCTGCAGTAGCGTTGTCGCCTCACAGTAAGACGTTGTCCGGTTCGATTCTCAGCTAGAGCGTCTTATGCATGGAGACATGCGTGAATGGGCGTACCTTCGTTGAAGGTTGTGAGTCAGGGCTGGTAACTTGGCACGTAAAAATCAACTACCGATCATTAGCGGACTGAAGTTCCACTGTAGCGACCCCTAACCGGGAAAAGCCGAAAGACACAACATTAATATATATTTAAACCTTTCACTGTGGCTGATTTGTCTAGAGATATTTAAGTTTTGGGAATACTTGCATATTTATTTGGTGACACTCCCTGGGATTCAAGAAGCTCGGTGCAAGGACGGTTCTAGCCTTGTGCTGAGCATCCTCACTACAGATGGCGCAGTAGTGCCATATGAATATGTATGAGGGCGTGCTGCCACACCCTCAACATGCACAAGAAATGTGTGCGAGTGCAGGGGGCGTGTACAAGTGCTTTACGAAGGCATAAACATGCCCCGACACTTGCAAAACCTACTATGTCTACTACTAGTGCCCGCTCCTAATAGTAAGTCAGTAAATAAGTGTCCATGGATACCAAAATGTATGCTAAGCATAGAAGATTGTCCACGAACAGTGAAATAAAATCGAAGTAGTAAGCACACAAGCATGTAGTGGAATGTTGAGCCCTGTCCCTAGAACTTTCACAATTAGATTCCCTGTTCCTGTGTCCCTATTATACATTTGAATTGCTGCAATATCGAAGGTGTAAGCAAAGCGCAGTGTGTCTGAGCGTCGCTGCCCTCCACAAGAGTAGCTTACACATCAAATTCATTCAAATAGAGAAAAGCATGCGGAGTCAATGTAAGTCTCAATAGTATATTTATTTATTTATTTAATTTATTTATTTAAATTTGTTGACCGGGAGTGTCCGACTGGACGTAAGTCCATTTTCAGCGGAGGCCCGGGGAGAAAAGCTCCACAGTAAAATAAACAGACAGTAGTTACATTGGATTACATAGCAATTAACAATTTAACATAGCAATTACTTAACAACATATTTACAGATGAAAAACATAGTACATCAGTAGACAAGTAGAATCTTTATCTCTGAAGTACATAACAGACATTAACAAATGTTACAATGAGAAGTTCCTGCTGTATAATAAGTACTAGGCTTATGAGCATCTGAGCTTGCTATAATCAAGGTAGTTAGTGGAGTCGGAAGAAAGGTAGTGGTTGGATGGGGTGGATGATATTAGAGTGGGAGTTGCAAGGGCATAGCCAGCATGTTTTTAGGTGCGCTTTTAGTAAAGTTTTGAAGTGGGTGCATGATGGTACAGAGGTAATTGTTGGTGGGAGTGAGTTCCATAATTTGGCTATGGTGCAAGAGAAGAGTGCTTCACCAGCAGAGTTATTGGCTTTAGTGATCTGCAAGTGATTTTTGTTGCTGGATCTTAGTGGTCTGGTGGTGCAATAAGGTTGGAGTAGATTCTGGAGGTATGGGACATTTAGTGGATGGTTTACTAGTTTGTGGGCGAGTGAGAGTTGATACCACTGAAGGAGGTGAGGGAGTTCAAGCCAGCCCAGTTCAGCAAGTGAGAGACAGTGGTGACTATGGTAGGATGCCCCTGTGGCGAATTTGGCGATTTTGTTGTAGCAGGTCTCTAGCTTGTTTAGATCACATTGCCTTAGGTTGGTATATATTGGAGAGGCATAAAGTAGGGTGGAGATAAGGTGGGAATTTGCTATTAAAATCTTTGCTGCTTTGGTGAGAAATTGCTTATTTCTGTATAACGCTCCTAGTTTTTTGTGGACTTTTTTTATGGTCATGGATATGTGAATGTGAAATTTTAGTTTATTGTCTATTTCCACTCCTAGCTATTTGGTGTGTTCAGTTGGGTATATAGTGGTGTTGTCTTTTGCTGTGATGTTAAAGTGAGAGTTGTTTTGAGTATGTTTGGTGGGTTGGAAGATGAGTAGTTTAGTTTTGTTTGGGTTGAGTATTAATTGGTCATTGGATAACCATGTTTCAACAGAGGAAAAGGCTTCCTGTGTGACTTTTTGCAGTTTTGGTAGGGACTGGGCTGAGCAGATGATGGTCAAGTCATCTGCGTATTGTATGAGTGTGCCATGTTTGGTGGCAGAGGTTAGATTATTGGTGTAAACAGAGAAGAGTAGGGGTCCAAGGATGGATCCCTGGGGAACCCGTATGGAGACAGGTAGTTGGGCAGATATGTCATTCTGCCATACAACGGATTGTTGGCGGTCAGACAGGTAACTCTGAATATATATGAGTATAGTGTTTAGAGCATCCGCCTAACAAGCAGGCATTCACGGTTCGAGCCCAACAATAGCACATATCATTTTCCATGTGGAATGAATGTCGTTTTGCCATAAAACTGACATAAGAGTATCGCATGAGAAATTTAACTTAAATATCATTCAAGCAAAGTGGCACTGTCATAATGAATAAGGTACTAGTAAGCAGGTGTAAGCACAAATAAGCAGCAGTAAACACATATAAGTACCATTAAGCAAGTCTGAGTGCACTTGTGTGGGTCTAAGCAGTGCCCAGCATAGGAAATGTATATAAGTATATACAGATATATAATATATATATATACATATGTGTATATCTATCTATATATATATATATATATATATATATATATATATATATATATATATATATATCTACAGGTCTACTTTAAAACACCGACATGCAAAACGCCGACTACGAGAACACCGAGACCAGAAGATCGACAACTGATATGACCGACATTTTAAAAGCACGAAACTTCACATGCCCGACAAACCACAACCCGACAATCAACAAAATAAAACAAATACCTTTTCCGAAAAACACACACACAACACAAGCACAACAAAATACCTTATAAACCTACACTAAACCTTACATACACAACTATCTACGCACTAACCTTAACCCAAACCCTAATCCTAAGGTCCGTCACTATTGCACACTCACCTAACCCGCTCCCTGACCCTAACTCACTTAACCCGCCCATAACCCTAAAGTCTGTCTATCACACACTTATCTCACCCACACCCTAACCCTAACTCACTTAACCCGCCCCTAACCCTAAAGTCTGTCACTATCACACACTTACCTTAACATGTCGGTGTTCTCAGCATCAGGCTTTTAAACTGTCGGTCATCTCAGTTGTCGATCTTCCGGTCTCTGTATTCTTGTCATCGGTGTTTTGCATTTCAGTGTTTTAAAGTAGACCCATATATACATATATATATATATATATATATATATATATATATATATATATATATATATATATATATATATATATATATATATATATATATATATATATATATATATATATATATATACGACGTAACAATAAAGCATACAAAAGGAATAAGAAGCGAATCAACAGCATCCCCAGTATTATATAGCGCTGTCAGCGT
>NC_056732.1:658613290-658635790 GCF_019279795.1 Protopterus annectens
GAACGTGTTTGACATCTGTCGGTATGCTAATGGGAGTTATACTGGGAGTGACTGTGGTTGGGAACATCATACCCCACATGCAGACACAAGGTACCAGTACTGACATGCATGTGTGCATTGCTTCATGGGTGTGTAGTGGTTGGCTGTGCAAGATGGCTGTACAAGGCTGGGTGAGGGGTAATCCTTGGCATCACATCACCCGACAATGATGTGCAGTGTGGTACAGGGGTGTAGTGTCTGCAATGTCCCACACAGATGGGTATTGTATGAACTGTCCTGACATCCTGGTTACCATTGTGTATGGCCATAGCTTTGCAATGCATGCCATGTCTGTGTTTGATACTCCTTGACATGGACATTGCCTGGGATGTGCATGTCCCACAATAATGTACAGTGACATGTACAGGCGTACCTGGTTTGGCTGGCACATGTTGTGTACACAGACTGTTATCCTCCAATATGCCAATACTGGCCTGGTGTGGCAGAGCCTGCTTATAGTCAGCAGGTTGACCCTGCATCTGCATTGATAGCATAATACAGGTATTCCCTGGTGTCAGTGGCATCGGTCCATATAGGGCACATGTGTAAGGCATTGTATGGCCTCTGTGGGTCACATTTGATGGCACCACATATGTTGCAGGCATTCAGCGGGGAACATAGTGAAGGCACATTGTCTTCAATTATGTGCCTATTGTACTGCTGTACAGGGTGCCATGCCCTCTGCAGCCCATTGCAATCACACCATGCCTACTATTTGTCATCAATGTGCAGGGTATTAGCAACATAGCGGGATATTCTAGGCAAGTGTGTTTGTGTATGACACATGGGTTCAGGGTGTATTCTGGGTAATAGTAGGGTTGCATACTTTGTTCACCAGGCCTTTTGCCAGATGTAGGGATATGGCTTGCCAATACAGTCCCTTGGCTGACTGACATCTGTACTCCTCGTGAGGTGGACATTGTAACATATAAGATGGACACCATACAGGAAAACTACAAAATCCACTCCCCAACATGTCCAGTGTTTAGACACTTACAGCCACTTCCAAACAGGCTCTGACAGTCAAACACACACACATATCTGCCACGTCCTGGAATAGACCCCCTACATAACTAGTGTATTACACTACAGCATTATGCAATTACAGCATGCACTATGGAGAATACTGGGTTACAGTAGTCCTAGAGGTTTATTCCTAGGTGGGTGACATCAGCAGGATTGCCAAAGGTGGTTATGTGAATTGTAAAGAGTGTGCATACTCTAAAAAGCATTGCTCTTGTCTCAGGCAGACAGAGACACACACAGTTGGTCTACTCTTGGAATAGAACCCCTACCTAACTAGTTTATCACACTATAGCAATATGCAGTTAAAGCATGCGCTATGGAGAATACTGGATTACAGCAATCCTAGAGTTGTATTCCTAGGTGTGTGACATCAGCAGGATTGCCAAAGGTGGTCATGTGAATTGTAAAGAGTGTGCATACTCTAAAAAGCATTGTTCTTGTTTCAGGCAGACAGAGACACACACGGTTGGTCTCTCTTAGAATAGAGCCCCTACCTAACTAGTTTATCACACTACAGCAATATGCAGTTACAGCACGTGCAACAGAGAATACTGGGTTTCAGCAGTTCTAGAGGTGTATTCCTAGGTGGGTGACATCAGCAGGATTGCCAAAGGTGGTCATATGAATTGTAAAGAGTGTGCATACTTTAAAAAGCATTGTTCTTGTCTCAGGTAAGCAGAGACACACACACAGTTGGCTTCACTTGGAAAGGAACCCCTACCTAACTAGTTTATTACACTACAGCAATACGCAGTTACAACATGCGCTACGGAGAATAATGGGTTATAGCAGTCCTACAGGTGTATTACTAGGTGGATGACATCAGCAGGATTTCCAAAGGTGGTCATGTGGGTTGTAAAGAGTGTGCATACTCTAAAAGCATCATTTCTTTCACAGGCAGGCAGACAGACACACACAGAGTTGACTTGCCTGCGATTAGAACACCTACCAAACTAGTTTAACACACTACAGCATTACGCAGTTACAGCACGCATCATGGAGATTACTGGGTTACAGCAGTCCCAGAGGTGTATTCGTAGGTGGATGACATCAGCAAGATTGCCAAAAAAGAGCATTCCAAGTGTACTACGGGTTGTACATTTCTATTAACTGCGTGTACCCGCTGCATACTGTCACAAAAACAAATTTACACCTGCTTAAAAGTGCCTTATGCAGACCTAATTGACAGCATCAACAAGGCTTGTAGGTCTTGAACCCTGGATCATGTATACTGAGATCACTGAATGTACCACTAAGCCATCTGGGTTGTACACATGTTGCATGGAGTCTATAATGCACATCCTATTACAGGTATTCCACAGTACTGAAAACAAATGGGACAGTCCCTTTGTGTACATATGTACAGTACCCTTGAATGTACTGTACTCTGTGAAACAACAAAGACAAGTCTACATCTGTACAACTGTCATAAATGCATATATATGCACCTACGGGATATGTACACATATATATGTATATATATATATATATATATATATATATATATATATATATATATATATATATATATATATACATATACATATATATATATCTATATATATATATATATATATATATATATATATATATATATATATATATAAATATACATATGCACAGACATAACATTTAAATCATAAGCAGTTCACCAGAGAAGGGATGGTTGCTCTGTATGTGGAGTTTTTGGGGTGGGGAATGATGGCTAATGTAATCTAACCCCAGGGATTGTGGAGTTAGTGTGGAGGAATGATGTGTATGGACCTACATCCCAGCGACTATTTCTGTGTCACTGCTCGACAGTGGCACAGGAAAATAACATACCCAACGGTAGTCGTGCTTGACTGTGTATTCTTAACCATTCCTAACTATGTAATACTTTGTAGACACCGGTCACCACAGATGGCTACCATGGTGTGCTTAACGGCATTACACATGTGTATGCCTGGCTACAGGGTAGTCACACACACACACACACACACACACACACACACACACACACACACACACACACACACACACACACACACGCACTTGCCAGTATTGTGCATACACGTCTTGCCTATGTAAAGGTAACTAGTACAGTGGTATGCAGTTGGGGTATGTGCAACAGAACACATACAGTTACACTTACTGAATCCACATCTGAGCTGAGTGACATCACAGGACTGATTATTTGCAGTGGGGAGGGGGGAAGAGAGAGGTTTAGCAGTTGACAAGGATAAAGGCTAGTGAAAAGGAGGTATCTCTTTGGAATGCAGCAAAACTCACTGCCATGACAGAATGAAGACACAAATAAACAACCGCACTCAGCCATTTGCTGACACACACACTGAGGCATTTGCTGAGTCACACACACAGACACACTCAGTTATTTGCTGTCACACACACAAACAGTTGCCAGTGGTGGGATCAGAACTTCTGCCTATCTAAAGATCACTATTACAGTACTTTGCAGTTACGAGACACGCCACAGAGATTACACATTCTAAGGCAGTCAGACTGCCCTTCTACAATTGAGGACAGCAACAGGGAGACTGACAGTTACGAAGTACATAGCTGTAGACCTGTGTGTTTAAAGTAGGTGTCCATTACAACCTATATGCACAAACATGACACATCATCTGCAGGTAGGCCTGAGAGGTATAGCTGTAGCACAACAGGAACCTGAAGTGTAGTATGGCCATCTGCGGAATGGACAACTACTATCACTATACAGGGTTACAGTGGGCATGCTCATACACTTAGTAGCACAGGGCCATTTGGGATGCACTATGACTACAACTACACAAGGTTATACTGGGCATGCACATACACAGTAACAAAGGGCTTGTCGGATGCACTGACTCAAATTACACAAGGTGGCAGTGGGTACACTCATACACTTAGTAGTACAGGGTTGTTTGGGATGCACTCCGATTCTAACCACTGAAGGCCACATTGTGCATGATCAAACAATTACATGTACAGAACACATTGTAATGGACTCCTATTGTAAATATACAGGTTTATAGCTAGGTACATCTTACCTGTCAGTATATATGCACATCATACTGGTTTACTACCTGATACCTGTATGTAGCCTGTAAATGATATATCTGTGTCTGTGCTGTGTGATACACATGCATACATGTACATAAAGTACTGACATATATATGTTACATAAACATATTCATTCATGTGTGGATGTGACAGACAATAGGTTACCTGGGTCGCACAGGTGGATGCTACCTACAGCATGTGTCACACACTTTGCTGCCCTGAAAGGCATACATTGACAGCAGGTTGTGGACAGTGGCATTATATGTGGAACAGTGGCATGTGCAAGCATAATGTGTGAGCCACCTTGTGTAATGGTACTGAGGTGCAGGTGTCAAGATGACTTCTCCTGGCTGTGTTAGTAGTTGTCATTATTAGCAGGACTGCTACCCTAACTATATCTCAGATTGGTCATATACACAGGTTCTGCCGCTGTCCGTCACCTTACATGGGGCATTTGCTACCAAGCACATTAACGCCACTCACAGTGATGTCATGGTATGGGTGGCAACTGCTAGACCAAAACAATGAGCCAATGTCCTGCTGTTATTATGAGGTTGTCCAGTGTCTGTCATTCCAGGCTGTCATGACCAAATGATGAGCCTTCAGCACAGAGCACATGCATCCATGTTACACGTGTGTGTGGATAATACCTAGATCACATTTACCCATATAGCCGCATTCCAAGGCAAATGTCCTAGACACAGAATTAACACCCTGACACCTACATGACAATTGCATTGGATGCTTATGCTAACCCATGCTAGATGTGTGGCTTTAGTAATCAATTTGCTCAATGTAGAACCTACAATGGGGAATACTGGCATCTGTGCAGTGAGGAACACCAGGCTGAAAGCTCTGTAGTGCACAATTGCACTACCACCATATAACTCAGATCCAGACATGTGGGCAATAACAATGGTATGAACCATTCCAGGTGGTGGTGTACACATATTCATAAAGGCTACTCACATGTAAAGACCACTACTCTGACATAACGCATCACAGATGAGTCAGTTACAGGTGACAGTGGCAAATGCTGCATTCTAGGTTGTATCCTCATATACATCCACCACCTTGTTCCCAGACTACCAACACACATCCATATGTGATATGACATAGTATGATAGACCACCAGATAACACTCGATTGGTGGACTGCACCTAGGCCTACATCAACTGTGCAAAGTACCCATGTACAGACACAGCTGCATAATGTGTTATGCAATGCAATAATACCACTGTTTGTAACCAGCTCAGTTGTACACATACCAGGGTTCCTCGGATGTTGTCAGCATTAACATGGTTGACTGCTGCTGTACACCAGTAAACAACTACCTCATGGTTGGATATGACCTAACCGTACCTGCCGTGGATATGTACATCCCACACTCATACAACATAAATTACATTACCATAGCTTTCATTTACTTTTCTACATATAGGTGGCTACAGTCATTACACACATGCACATGGCAGATAGCATGCTAACAGTGCATAAGGTTTGATATCTATGTTGACAGAGGTAATATCCCCTCATAACTGGTCACCTATGACACCCATCATATCATACAACACCCCATGTGGCATGTATGTCCTTAGACATGTCCACCTAATGCAATGCATACAAACATACCCAAATAACAGGACCATAGGACCTACACAAGGCCTGTATTGACAGACTCAGGGAAATCCAGCTCTGCTCTGTATGTTCCTGAGTAGTCAATGGTGATATCTTCATGACATGTACAGCCATGTGTGGCCACAGCTCCTACATATACCCCATGTCAACAATTGCAAGCCATGCATGCTGTGTGCTGTCTGGACATTAGCCTTAGTACCACAATAGCCAGTACATGCTGGGGTGAGATGTTTACAAGCCACAGACCTCGCACATGCTTGAATGAGTGTACTGCCTAGCTCCAACAGAGCACATTGCTGGCACTCTTTCAGTACACATGAGGTGTGTATGGCAAATATGATGTGCTCACTGTTGACCAATACAGTGCCCTGGCTTCACCATGGCACTGTCAAGTAACAGTTTGTAGGAGCATGACATTGAATAATGCTGTGTGTGTCATGCTGATATGTGCTGTTGTAATATTGTTCACTTGGCTACTTGGTGAAAGTGGTGGTGTCCTACCTGTACATGAATACAAGATCCATTATGGTGTAATGCTCGGCTATCTTTCACACATGGCATGGGGAAGGTGTGGAATGTATCCTCTTGACCTGCTAGTGCACGTACTGATGTAGACCACATATGTGCACATGTATTGCTGCTTGTGTAGATTCCATGTGTGCGCAGTGTCTGATGTCTGAAGGTGACTGTTGTCTTAGTACATCATGCTGTTGCAATATAGCCTCAACATTGACAACTGTATATGGTGATATGCTCTAAGTACAGTAAGCCATACATGAGGTATGGACAGATGTTTGTACATGGCTACTAAGTGGTGGAGCTTCTTTGCAGATGAATGATTACTGAGGACAGCTCGCTGGTGTGTTACAACCAGTCCTACAATAACCTGTGTACCTGCTAAGTTCAGGTTTTGTTAATTGAAATGGAAGACAGACAATGTAGAATGCTGTAAGGGTGACACTGAAGGCAAACCTCACAACACCTGTAACAGTAATACCTCCCCTGTGCATATATTGCACATATATCAGCACAGTTGTCAAAGGACAGAGTCAGTAAGCATTGTACTGGATGTGATAGTGCTGTAACTCTGTAGTACCTATCATGAGATAGGCAGGTGTTTGATTCACAGTACTGGCATGTGTGGGTGTGTGTCTATATATGTCACATATGGTTGGGAATACATCCCACATGTTATCACTCTCCTGAACACTGTTGTTGACACCAGTACAGAGTGAAGTATAGAAAGAAGGGCACAGGCAGGTGGTTAAACCTCACACATGTAAAGTGTCTGTATGTGTTTGACATAGGTGTATATATTTGTGAATGCCATTGTGTGTGTGTGTGTGTGTGTGTGTGTGTGTGTGTGTGTGTGTGTGTGTGTGTGTGTATGTCTGTGAATATGGCTGTCCGTGTGTATGGTTGTCCAGTTCCTGGAGTGAGGCTGTATTTTACCATAGTGAAATGTTAATGCCCCCTCCACTCAAAGCAATCTAACATCCCTGTTGATATCAGCAATCATAGACGGGCATACTAACCGCCTGTTAACATGTACACCCTGGGATGTGACCTGTTGTTACATAGCCTACAGATGGACCCTCCTCCCCACATACACTCACTGCACTGTAGCACCCCTGTCGATGTCCTCGATCTTAGGCCATTCCAACTACCTGTACATATGTAATCTCTGTGGCACATCTTGTAATTACATAGTACTATGATGATGATTTGCACATAGGCAGGGATTCTCATCTGAACACTGGCAACTGTGTATATGTGCGTGTGTGTGTGTGTGTGTGTGTGTGTGTGTGTGTGTGTGTGTGTGTGTGTGTGTGTGTGTGTGTGTGTCAGAGTGTGTGTTACTGTGTCTGTGAATCCCTGAGTGTGTGGGTGTGTCTGTGTTTGCATGCTGTCATGGCAGTAGGTATTACTGCTTCCCAATGAGAAGCCACTATTTCCACTGGCCTTTACCCTTGTCATCCGGCATACCACTCTTTTACCCACTCCACGCTCCAGGTAACTATACCTGTGATGTCACCCACTATGGATGTGGTGGCTCTGAACACAGTAGCTTACTACACATCAATCATGCTCTTGGATCATTAGAACAGTAAACATAATTGAAACATAGAAGAATATAACTGTGATGTAGAAGCTACAAAGTGCATGCGGGTATTGTCAACATGTACATATGGGACTCCCGCAAACACCAACATACTCCAGCACATGTAACTACACCTGAAAGATGAAGGCAGAACATCACAATCAACATGCTGTTAGTGTTGTTACACATGATACATACTGTCAAACGTACAAAATGCATTCTAAAACTGCAATACATGGTATGCCTGCTGCCTGGCAACCCTACTCAACAATATTAATCTACAATTGTCTACCTAGTATGTTCCCTCTGTGCATCAGACCATATGAACATGTCCCTGCACCGATGGTGTGAATTACAGGGATGCGGCACAGGTATCATCATATGCAAAGGGTGATATTGTTTGCCAGAGGCCTAGGCTGTGCCATTGGATGACATCATGCATGTGTGTTAGGGCCTGTGATATCATTGGGTATGTGTGGATGTTATGCGTATGTGTATTGAGGTGCCCTACATTTGTTTCCAGTGTGTGTGTATGCATGCACACAGGTCTGGCATATGGCTGGCCTACACCAGGGTAATATTGACAACTGCAGACTGTACAAGGCAGGATTCACAGTTCACGGTGTCCGGCCATTGCCATGTAGCCTTTGCCTGCCAGGGGTTGCACAGACACTACCAGGCAAAGGTCCAGATTGGGTACCATCTGATGACACATGTCCACTGGAATCATGTCCCTGTTGGGACCATCCAGAACCAAGTGCACATGGCCTGTTGTGTCCTGGTGTGGACTGCACAGCACCAGCTGCACTGCTGCTGCTACCACCACTATGGTAGCAGGCATGTGTAGTAGCATGTTCACATAGACCTTCAACAGGTGATGCAGCTGACCTATGTTCATGTGCCTGATGCCTCATTCCCACCAAATGTTCCAGCACAGACATTCCACGCTCAAGGATTGACATGCCACGGTCAAGGACTCCCACCATGTCACCCAATCGTCTATCCAAAACATCTGCAAGATGGTGGTGAGCATTTGCAAGTGCCTGGATGTTGTCAGTTAATGAATGGACAGCAGCCCTCTGAAGCCTCAGACCTTCTCTGTTGTGCCATTCAACACATGCCTGTGCCTCAATTACAGCCTGAAACATGAGTCTGGTGACTCCAGCTGATGTGCTTGGTCTTGCAGGGGCATGTTGGCCAGTGGTCCTCCTACAAGGAGTGCTGGGCACATGACTGTGTGGGACATCACCAGTCTGTTGACTGGGATCATGGTGTGCAGGCACACCTTCCATAGTCACCACACTTCCCTTTTCCATGCTACCACCCACCAACTGTCCTTCCTCTATGGCCAGTGGTGATGGGATATGTGCAGGTGGGGGAACTGTGTGCGAGGATGAGGGGGAGACAGGTGGAATGGCAACCAATGGCACTGATTCAGCTCCTGACAACCCAGCCTGTGCCTCACTCATACTATCATCATCACTGCTAGAGTCTGTGGGGACACTAACATCAGGTGGACCGTAGGAGGGCAACGCACCTACATCAACACCTGTGAGGGGAAGACAAGAACTTTACATTACAAGGTATACCAGACACACACAGACAGAGAGACAGACAGACACAGGCACATATAGACAGATGGGCAGAGACACAAACAGACAGACAGAGAGACACACAGACACACACAGACAGACACACACACACACACACACACACACACACACACACACACACACACACACACAGACAGACAGACATAGACACAGACACACACACACACACACACACACACACACAGACACACACAGGCAGACACACACAGACACACACAGACAGACACACAGATAGAGACACAGAGACACAGAGACAGACAGACAGACAGAGACACACACAGACAGACAGACAGAGACACACACAGACAGACAGACACACACAGACACACACACTGACACACATACTGACACACACACTGACACACACAGTGACACACACACTGACACACACAGGCATACACAGCCACACACGCTACATGCAGGTGATATGGCAGATGGCGTTCAGCTTAGACAATTATAGTTTCAGCTTAGGCAATTATAGTGGTAGTTATCATACATCCCTGAGTTGCACACAGCAGCATGCATGTGTTATAGCAGTCAACATGAACATTACATAATTATAGCGGTGGTTGGCATATATGCCTGTATTGAACCATTTGTGTTAGTAGCCTATGCCCTATACCTGCAACACAATGCATGCACTTTGCACCATTGCACTGCACTGCCATGGTGTGTGCAACATTCACCACATGTTCACAGACCATCGCTGACCTTTGTACATCTGCCACTGATGCTTTGTGTTGACCACCACCCCTATGTGTGAGGACATGAACAGTAGGGTATGTCGACTGCATACTATGTTTGCCTGAGCCCTAGCTTGCATATCTCCCCCAAAGCAGTGCATGTCTGTTCAAGATTATTCCGCAAGCCCCCTGAGCTAAGTGGAGACATTATGCATGTGGCTGTACACACATGTTTGACATGGCTGTCCCTACTTTGCAATGGTGCCACAGACCAGCACAGGTTTACAGTACACCGGCCTACTGTGTGGCATATGACCTTGCCAATCACATGTAGTATGACATGTCTTCTGCTGACGTGTTGAATGACATGCATACATGTGTAACACAATAGTGTCCTTTCCAATCTACAGTACGGTAATGGTTTCCCAATGCAGGGACATGTTATACTAACATGGGCCTTCAGCTGATGCAATGTTGTCTGTCCACCCTACAAATATTCAGGGACATACTGCACATTGAGCTGATGTGCATAGCCATTGCAGGGCATCATGTGGCTTCACAATTGCTATACAGTGTGAGCTACTGACACAGTTCATAGCCTTGACTATATTCACATACAATACATATCTAATGTGGAATGTGACCCACGTCACCGAGGTGTATACACAATAAACCCTAATGTGCAATGTGTGACACAGGTCACAGAAGGGTATACAGATGACACCCCTGCACATCTGCAACCATATTATTGATACCTGGTAACTATGACCACACATGGCTAACTTACAAGTAATCTGTGTCCCACATGCCATGTGTGTACCTCACACACATGAGGAGCAGGCATGACAGTGATGTCTGACTCCAGCAAGGTGAATGTACTGTATCTGTGGCTTGATGTGGATGTATGTGTATGTTGTGCAACACATGTATGTATTTGGGTACTGTATAGGTGAATGTTTCCATATCGTGACTCCAGATGTTCAAGACATGTTATGTGGTGGTTTCATGTTATGCCTACACAAGCTGTGCACAGGCCTGTATGATGTTTAGTGTTTCACATCTGCAATATCACCATTACACAAAGGCCATAGTTGTATTGTGTCGAGCCAATGTACAACAGGGTGTACACACATGTACTTCACTTCTACTGTGTGTGTTACTTCATGTCTCTGGCCATCTTCCATGGCCATGTGTACACATGTTCAGTCCAATGGTTGTGATGGCCATCTTATTTCACATGTCAGTGTTATCCCATATGACATACACCCATAGATGCCATATGCTCCACTGAGGACAGGGTTATGCAGTCAAAGGGTGGTATGTATGGGATGTGACATGTTTTGCTGGATAGTTGAGCAGTGTTGCATTCAGCCCACTACATGTCATGGACATGTCTAATAGCACATGACATTGTGTGACATTCATAGCAAGGGTATACTCCACAAGGGTGTATCCTATGGGCCGGGCATACTCCAGCACCAACACATTTAGTGTGTGTGCACACATATGATCTCTGTGCAGTGCTGTTCATATTCCCAACATGTGTAATGCTGATATGTAGTATCTGTCTCTACAGTGGAACACACCTCCACCATTGTATTCATTGTTGTCCACACATCCGGCAATGACAGTTTGGAAGGTTTAGTGTAGGTGCTTCATATAGTCTTCAATTGTTTCACATAGTTAAACAGTGTGATGCATTGTAGGTCTGACCAGTGTCCATTAACAGGTCCACCATACATTATGTGTACATGTGTTATGGCAGATAGCATGCAATTAATATGTTCCATGTATTATCAAGCCTGGTAAATAATAACAATCTCATCTGACACAGGCTGCTGTTGCTGCAAAATGCCAGAGGTACCTAAACAGGAGTGTCACAGCAGTAAGATCATTATCCACACTTGTGTGATAGCTGCAGGGTGCAATGTCCATGTTAGCACATAAGCCAGTACAATACACTATACTATGGAGTATGTACATCTATGCATACATAGAGTAGCAGACTATAGTATGTGGCATGTGTGCATACATGCCTTGCATATGATGTTACATTACATATTGTACAGTAACACATGCAACTATGTGATATATAGTTGTGTTTTATGTGCAGTAGTGATGTACCAGGCAACTCCAGGCTCGGTGGTTGAGAGACACCCACCTCCACAATACCAGCTAAAGTTTGTGGATGGAGGTCTGCTGGTGTCCCCAGGTTGTCCAGTAGCTCATTGGTATGTGTGAGTGGGGGCTTGGTGAGTGGCTCCCCACCTGTTGCACCTTGTTCCCTGGGGATTGCATTAGCATGCTGTTTTGCCTTCTTATCAGGTCAGCGCAGTGTCGGCGCACCTGCTGATAGGTGCGATTGTGATCACCAACATCATTTACCCTCCGGCAGAGTTCCTCCCACAGGCCATCCCACTGCTGTGCATCCTGTGGCACATGACTGAAGAGAGTCGTGTAGTTGTTGAGGAGGTATGGGATGAGGACCTCATCCTCTAAGTGGCTGTACGGCAACAGTTTGCTATGAGGCATACCTGGAAGACATAACAATGGAGACAGGTCACAGTAATTCAAAGAGAAGTACAGCAGTACAGCTGAACATACATGTGTATCACATTTATTGAGATTACAAATACTTCTTTGTAAATCTACATGACAATAACACCACTGACATATATAAGTCACAAACATTTGACACCTACTGGTGATGTGATGTTATCGCCATATATGTGTGTGTCATGTGATGACATTGCTCATACACCATGTGGATGTTGTCTTGATGTGGGCATGTCTGTTTGCCTGTAGTGGTGTCTTTACCTATCAGCACATGTCTGAATGTGTTCACATTAAGGCAATCAACCTTAATACTGTGTATATGCCACATATATAGTCATACATAGCCATTAGGGACATGATCTGTGACCCTGCAGGCTTGCAAGCATGTTTGTGTTTTGCCATATACATCTACATGGCACTGTACAGCTGTCTAGCATCCTGCCATGTATTGCCTGTGTTGCACATGTGTAACACATGGGACAATAGCTAGCCTGATGGTATTTACAGGGTTGGATATCAGCTATAGCATGTATGGTCATAGTGATCTAGTAGGCTATATGCCGTGGGCTATTTATTAGCCTAGGCAGACAGGTTACCTAGCTGTAGGCAACAGACAGGTAAGTTTCAGTGGCCAGTTCAAGCAGTGCCACAGAACTGATACACATAGTTACTGATATATTTGGCATGCGGTCATCACACCATGTCACAGAGAAGGGCGATGTGCAGCTTCACTGGACAGGGATGCATAGTATGGCAAGAGTATGTTAAGTGTATGGGACAGGGATCTGTCAGGCATGTTGTGATCCTTGTACTAGAAAGGTGGATGTCCATGACATATGTGTTTATTTGGGATCAAGACGTGTTAAGTGTAGTATGTCCAATACCTCTGGGTTGGACATGGCTTTATTCAGGGTAGGTTGTATGCTACATAATGCAGCTAGGGATTGTGAAGGGCAGTGTAGGTCATCTACACATGGGCAATAAGCCTTAAAGGAAATATGTGATCTATTATGGGTCACATGGGTGTTGATTATGGCTGAGCAGTTATCTCTATATTCCTGGATGGCACCCTGTCATGATTAGGGGTGCCACATATGACTACCTGTATTTTGTGATGATGTAACTATCAAAGGGAAGTACTGTCCAGCTGCATCCCATACACACAGTTGCCATTATGTTGACCGCTGCCTAGGTGGAAATTAATGGGTACAGGGTTTGTAACACAGGGAATGACAATGCAATACTTAGCTGTCAGATTGTGGCCATACATCACACACCACACATCTGGCAAACTAAGGCCCTTCTGTATGTTGAATGCAGCACACAATGAGTCAACTATTGTTCCTAGTTCATAGTCATTTACAAACATCAATAGGCTGATGCCTTCTGTGTTAGTCTACATGGTATAGATAACAAAGAGGGGGAGTACCAGGAATGACCCCTGTATTACAGTGGCTGGCACTGGTTTGATGTCCGTGTATTCATCAGACACCTTCTGTAGTATGGGTTCTGCCAGCAGTCCAATTGCCAACCACTCCTGTGACATAGGAATATACACCTAGTTTACTGAGTGTAGCTGGAACACAGTATGGGTGATGGTGTCCTACGACCTGGCAAGGTCATGATATGCAGTGTGAATCAACCCTACTGTCATCTACATCTGAACCAAGTACATCAATTACATTGACCATGGTTCATGGCCGTACAGACCAGATTCAGCAGGGTAGTTGTGCACTATGTCCCATTATCAATGGTGTCTCCCCCTTTGTGGGGTGTGATAACTGTTGCTGTGCACTATTCGGTGTGCACACAGCCTGACATGGAGCTATGACTGAATATGATGTGTATGTGGATAGCTGAATGTTCTTACATTTGTGTAGGATACACCCAGGGATGTTGACAGGTCCCATGAAAGTTGTATGTATGGCTTTAGAGAGTGCAGCTTGTACCTGCATAGTCATTAGTAGAGGGGCCCTGTAGTGTACATGGAGATATTACTAAGTGTACCTGTAGGGGGTGGGGGGAGGTGGGAGTGGGTTTAGGTTCTCTGAGACACTATCTGGATGAAAGGGTGCTATTTCTATAGGTGCAGTACTTCCCATGCCATAGTGCTGTGCAGCACATCAGGTCTTGTCGTTGCCATTACGATTAATGACACAGCTATAGAATGCGCTGTGCTTGGCCTCATAATATGCGGCTGATTAGTTTCACAGTAGCTTTGCATGGTTTTATATGGTGCATCTGCATCTTACTAAGGCTGACCAGGGATCACCTACACTCATGTGTGTTTACTCTTGCAACAGTTACTACCTTCTGTGGTACAAACTTGTACTAAGATAGGAATATACTCCACGACTATCAAAGCAAACCTCTCAAAATTATTGAAAATACTTCTTTATTCCAACAGATAAGTAAGCGCTTTCACGTCTCCACGGACGCTTTCTCAGACCTTATAACGCAAACAAATTTGCTTTGATTGTCGTGGAGTATCTTCCTTTCTTAGTACAAGTTTTTATCAAGTGCTTTATTGGGCGATACTTTTCCCTGTAGTGTTTACTATCTTCTGTGGTACAGTTTAAAGCATGGTACCACCAGTTTTCCTACTTGTTTGTGTTGGGTTGAATCCTGGTTCTGTTTCAATGTCACAATCACTGCACATATGTGATGGCTTAAGGTTCATTTGTGTAGGATTCAGCATTTGCACATGCATTGTCCATCTGCATGGGTGCCATGGCACTCACCACTCTGCTCTTAGGAAACATAACATTGGCATTGGAGTCTAACTATGTGTAGCATACTGTTAGCCCTGTTTGTGTGACTACTGTGATCCAGGTCAGTGGGGTCGATGGAATCCAATATGCATTGAGCGCAGATGTTGGTACATGAGGAGTCTTCCCAGTTCATAATAGAATAGTTGAGAGTAGCCATTATTATGGTTCTGTCTCAGACCTAATCTTCCCCATTACAGCACATTATGACAGTTGGGAAGTCCGCGGCCTGGTGGGTGATCTGTCTCAATGTGCATTTTGAATTCCACTTTGGCACAAAGGTAGTTGCTCAGCATAATGCATCTGATGTTATGCAAGTACAATTAGCATGGGGTGTTCATATCTTTCAGGAATATGGACACACCTGTGGCCAGTGTGTTCCAATAAAGGATAATGGCCAAAAGGTGAGGTATGTGTTATAACATGGTCATGCAGGTGAGCTCTCCGGACCATTGAAACATGTCTCAGCCACTGCACAGATATGTTCTCCATGTTAGGAATTGACATATGTGTGTCCGTATAGTGTTTGTGACATGTATCATTGTGTAGTGGGACCCGCAATTTATTGCTTGGCTGTCCCTGTAACAGCAGTGAACCCTAACTTGAACCATGCATGATGAAGGCACTATAGAGAAGCATGAGCCCTAGGCAGTATCCAGATTCCCAGGGGTGACAGGTGCAGGCCCTGTCTGGCAAAGCATCATGGTCTGTCAACCATGTTTTCCCAAGATGACAGATACTGGATACCCTGTGACATGCACCACTACACTAGACAATTGTGGAATACAATCCTTTTGTCCCTGTACTGTAGTATCATTCTGGCCAATGGCAGAATGCTACCCAGACCTTGGGACATACCTGCATGGGCTACAAAACCTGACAGTTGCTACATGTGTTTCCATGCAGTCCAGGCTACTTCATCACAGGTCCTGCACAACAACATGGAATATGCCAGAGCCATGTGTATAGTTCAAAAGGTGGTCTGCGTGTATGAGTATGTGGCTAATCATGGCAGACAGGCAGCTGACAGTATGTATTCCTTCATATAAGTCGGTGTGTAACATAGTGCTAGAATTTGCATTCACAAATGAGTACTGTTGGGCATGTTTCCAGTCATGTGTTCAGAGGTGTGGCACAATTATGTAAACTATGTCATACAGTTTGTGTATTTCAGTGTCTGTCTCTTCCTGTTGGGGGTCACTTGTTTGGCCAGATACTTAGATGCACCTGTGAATGTGTGTGATTTCCGGTAGTGTGTGTGGGTGTCCTTACCGTGTTCTGGTAAGGGTATGTGTTGGTTGTGTTGATGAGCTGCATGTGTTAACCTACACCTCATGACTGCCCATTCCAGTCATGGCTGTAGACTGGGCTGCCTTCCAGCTTACCCTTGTAGCTGCATCCCAAACAATGTGTGGGGCATGGTGTTAGGTGGGTCTGGCAGTGTACATGGCATAGAGATTACATTCCCCCAGGATGGCCACATACACAAAGCTGACATTAGGAAACACCAGTAGCTGACTAGTGGACATGCCTGTATGAACAGTCAATACTACAAGTACTAAGTACTATATTTAGTTTACGTATTGCCTATGAAGATGTTTTAGACAGTGATGCTCACATGTAAATATTTGTGTTATGGACGTGACAACACTAGCTATTATGGAAACATTGTAGCTACCTTTAGCAGCAATCCTCCTCTGAGGAGCACATCACATCCTGTTAGTTGATTACAGATGATGCAAGTGTCTACAGGTCTGTTTCCTTCTCTGGGTATATACTCACATATCCACCAGGGCCATGAGCTCTGTTGGGCACAGACACCCACTCTCCAAACAGAATCATGTATCAATAGGCTCTGATGCCACTATCAACATGATCAGGATATAATCAGATAGTGTGAGCCATCACCTATGATGTGGCTATTACACATGGGCAGTTGACTCCTACATCTTACACTCCTACTGCAGATGTTACACTGGAGTTAAAGATGATATCCAACCTGTTTCATTACCAGTGCTGTGCACTACCTTACATATCATATGTGCAGGTGGCTGTTAGGTTGGCAATGAGAGGTTGGGCTACACAAACATGGTAGTTCAACCAGTGTGTCTGTACTCTCAATATCCGCCACATAACGCAAGCACTCAATATCCGCCACATAATGCAAGCACTCAGGTCTCTCAACAGCAGGTACAAATACGACTCAGTCATTGTCCACGCTGGTGTAAACGACCTAAGACATACCTCCTTGGACTACATGAAAAGAGACATTGAGGAGCTCTCTGATTATGTAGCCCAGGCAGGTATGACCCTGACCTTGAGCAGTATCCTACCTTCACCAAGAATGATGCCACAATACAGAGGTAAGATGATCAGCTTTAACAATTGGCTTAAACTCTGGTGTCATTCAAAGGGGATCCAATGTCTGTCTGCCTGGGATGACATGCTGGACAAGCCACGCTTCGCTATGAGGGACGGCTTGCACCTGTCACCCCTGGGATTCGGATATTGGCAAAGGCTCTTGCCACCCCATAGTGCCTTTTTAGGCAAGGCTCAAATTCTAAACCTACCACCCTAGAACACAAAAAAGAAAAAACTAAGGGTAATGCTGCTCAATGCCAGAAGTCTAAATCTCAAAATGCACGCACTTCGAGGCCCTTCTCAGTATGGAGAACATCGATGTCTGTGCAGTGACAGAAACCTGGTTCAAGGCTCCTGAGAGCACCCCAGCACTATCAGGTTTTACCTCTTATCATGTGTTCGGCCCCAAAATCCGGACAATACCAAGAAAGGAGGGGGTATCCATATTCATCAAAGACACCCACACCTCAAGACTGGTGGCAACGACGATGCATCGGAGACCATCCAGGTGCAATTAACCATAGGCAAGACTGCTCTGCAAATTGTAGCATGTTACAGGCCACCCTCACAAACTCAGGAACCTCACATGGCCTTCCTGAAAACACTAGAGGATAAATGTATCACCAAACATCATCATACTAGGTGACTTCAATTACCCTAATATAGACTGGGAACACTACTCAAGCCCAAACACCCTAGCCCAAAAGTTCCTGGAATTCATAAACTCAAATGCCATGGAACAACTAGTCACCATCCCACAAGAGGAGAAAACATACTTGATCTCATCATCACGAACATGGGAGCACAATGTTCAACACCGAAGTATACCCTCACTGGTGAGATCAGATCACAAACTAAGCTCGCTGGAGGTCCTCATCCCACCCCCACCTGAAATAAAAAAGACCACAGTAAAGAACTCCTCGAAAGCCGACTTCACACTTCTAAAGACTAGTGTGGTCTCCTTTAAGGCCCCGAGTCATGGAAACAGTACTCAAGCCACTGAATCACTTACAAATGCCTTCTACCAGCACCTGCAGGACTGCATGGATAAGGCAATCCCAAGCAAAACAAAGACTCTTTTGTACCAAAGGCAAGCGTCCAGTCTGGTGGACCCCAGCCATAAACA
The DNA here is from genome assembly GCF_019279795.1 of Protopterus annectens. Lineage (NCBI taxonomy): Eukaryota > Metazoa > Chordata > Ceratodontiformes > Protopteridae > Protopterus > Protopterus annectens. Next base: position 658,632,244 of record NC_056732.1, read on the forward strand.
AACTCTACAACAAAAGGAGGAAGCTACTACAAGATAGAGCAAAATCCTTAAAAGGTAAGACACCCTTGATCACTATAAGTAAAAACTAAGAGCTCTCATAAAATCATCCAAAGCAAATTTTGAGAGAAAAATAGCTAAAGACTCAAAAGACAATCATAAGGCCTTCTTTAGCTATGTTAGAAACCTGGGAGGAAACTCCCAGATATGCTCAGAACTAGTTCAAAATGATGTGAAGATTACTGATCCTACAGACATTGCCAACATACTGGCTGACAGGTTCAGTGCAAACTTCCCCCCAAAAGGAGAGATATATCTATACCAAGCGATTGCAGCCCCCAAACATCTCCAATGCCCAAGTGAGAACTGCTCTCCAAAGCAAAAACACAGCATCCATGGGACCTGATGGTGTCCCCGGCTGTGTGCTCCACTTAACTCAACGAGGAATTTAACCCACAGCTAGGACAGCTGTTTAATCGTGGTCCTATCTCTCGATACGTACCCAGGAGTGGCGCACTGCAACTGTGGTCCCACTTCACAAAGGCGGTGCCTCCACTGACCCTGGAAATTACCGCCCATTAGCTTGACAAGCCTTATCTGCAAAGCCATGGAGAGGATCATAATGGACCTCATAAATAAAGACATAGGAATTTGCAGACTTTGGATCCATCCCAGTTTGGCTTTGTCAAAGGCAGATCATGCCTTCTAAACTTGGTTGACTTTTTGAAACAGTCACCAAAGCCATTGATGAGGAAAGGCAGTCCATACAGCCTACCTCGATCTGGCGAAGGCCTTGATACAATACCCCACTCGGGTATCATTGAAAAACTCATCAGCTTAAATGTTAACCCATACATCACAAGATGGGTTGCAAACTGGCTGAGTGACAGAACCCACAGGGTCAGAGTTGCTGGCCATGTCAGACTCAAAGCCTGTCACAAGTGGTGTACCACAGGGCTCAGTCCTGGGCCCACTCTTGTTTGGCATCTACTTTTCCGAAGTACAAGCAAACACAGGAGGGTTATGGCTGACAAAGTTTGCAGATGACTGCAAACTGGCTGCCATAGTAGAAAACACATCTGACACAGATATCCTTCAGAAGGGTCTCACAGAAACGGATAACTGGTGCCAGAGCCATGGCCTAAAGTTAAATGCCAAAAAATGCATAGTCATACCCTTCGGGAAAAACAAGGTTACCCCTAGCTACCAAATAGGTGGCAATCCACTGAGCACAGAAGAAGTTATCAGGGACCTGGGGACCCAGGTTGATAGTAGTCTGTCATTCGACACCCATGTAGCTAAAGTAGTTAGGAAGACCTTCTACATTGCCCACCTTATCATGAAGGGATTCTCATCTAGATCAAGGGAGGTCATAGTCTCCTATACTCATCACTCATCAGACCAATGATTGAGTACAATGCCCCATTCGGAATGTATCTGACCCGACACTTGCAGCAGCTGGAGAGGCCACAAAAGTTCCTCACCAAAAGGATAAAGGGTCTCAAACATCTGTCCTATGCTGCCCGACTGAAAGAACTCCAGCTCTATTCAGTCGCACAGCTGCTCAGAGGTGACCTTTGCCTAACATACAAGGCCATGTCAAACTCAGATTTGATGAATATGCTTCACCTCAAAAAATCTAGATCCGTCAGAGCAACAAGGGCAGGAGACTTAAACCTCGACACGGCTATTAATAGGACGTGCTGGAGGGATAGATTCATCACCCAAAGACTCCCTATGCTGTGGAATAAAATCCCGGTATATGTGAGGCAGAGCACCTCGCTGGCCTTGTTCAAGAGAAATCTTGACCAATGGATGGGAGATCGCAGATATACCCCAGGGATTACCTCAGTGTCACTGCTCAACAGAGGCACAGCAAAATAATGGGTATAGTTCCCCATACTAAAGGGGTGGCGTAAGCCACAAAACTATGGGCTAGGCTTGTAAATGCCCTCGGACAGATAGCCTAGTATGAACCTATGAACCTAATATCCACTCTATGTAGGTGTGCACATAGCCATTTGGCCCAGCCCTGTAGCAAGGGTCACTACACATTTGCATAACATGTACACATGCACAGCTGTTATTGGTTGCAAATGATAGTAGAGAGGTGGATATTACATGTGTTATGTGCATGGATAGTTACCTGGTTCTTCCAATTATCTTTGCTATCATGCTGCTAACCTGTCAGATGAATACTAATGCTATGTATCCTGTCAAGGAGTATTGTAATTGCCAGTAGACATAACTAGTGTTTGCATAACTTAACAGAATTGCTATGTAGAATAGAATACAGATCTGCCTAGAATACTGTACATTACACAGTTATTGGCACAATATCCCACAATGCACACCATATTTGCATGGTAAGCCCACCCTTAACATGTTCATATTACTTATACACCCATACATATGTCGACTGCTACAATATATCGACATATACTATCCACTGTTATAGCACATACTTGGTGGACCAATCCTGACACTGACAGTGGCTGGAAGTGAGTTGGTGGGTTCCAAGCCCTTATCATCCCTTGTGGTATATGTGGTGTGTGCCGTGTGATCTACATCAATACACACATAGAATACTACAAGCATTACTACTGCTCAACAATACATCACTACAAGATAGCTATTTCCACTATATGCATTAATTACACTGTAATTCTTACAGTACAGGTACTACATACACAGACATACTACATGTTATACATACCATCTTAGTAATCGGAGGTGTTATTAACTAGTGTAATACTTATTTTTGGTTCGTCTTTCAGCGTTTTGTACTGTCCTACGGGTAGATACAGATGGTCTGAATGTGTGACAAGGCAACCTTTTATAGTTACAGATCAGTAACATATGCTATCCCGATGACCAATTGATGTTCCCAAGTAGCTAATTACATGCACATCAGCTGCGCTGCTACTGCCTTAGCCAATACTATGGCTAAAGTGGAGTATAACGGAGTACTCCACTTGGGCATTGTCCCTTTGCCTTACTTGTGAGGAAGACAGTGTGGAAGTTTTGTTTGGAATCTATTGCAACAGCTGTAGGGAGAAGAACAGTAATATATTGTCTATAATGCCTACAGGAGTTGGTCTAAATATGAGTACTGCTGATATATTTCTGAACATTGCTACTTGTGCAGGGTTTGTCTGTACCAAATACTTCTGCATATGTTTCAGTCTGGCCAGGTTGTTTGACCAGCTCAAGGCTGCATAGCTAGGCATATAATGTTAGGGGGTTTACAGTGTGCCTACCAGACATATTTAGTTTGGTGTTACTGTGTATCATACTGTGATAATAATCAGTACTCGGTAAAACTTCTTGGTGTAAGAACCTTTCAACCCTCTGAAACAGGATTAGTTCATCAGCTGCTGTTCAATTGTATAATGACAACTATTTCACATAGGGCCATGTTAGTGTGTCTGTGTCTAGGTATGTTAAGGTTTCAGCAGATGTTGTACAGTAGTTGCATAGTTGGTTATGGTATGATAGTATGTACTGATGTAATTATTTCGGTTGTGGGGTAGATGTCGGTGGGTCTATA
>NC_056732.1:658638290-658825790 GCF_019279795.1 Protopterus annectens
AGAATAAGGCTCATGTAAGCAGTTTTAAGCATGTTTAAAAGTGTTTCTGTGACATTATATCAGCTGTTAAACACAGTTAAACAAACTTTGTAACATATAACCTGTGCGCGCAAACACAGCCACATCCGCTAACTACTCCAGATATACACATGTCAGTGACATAACATCTCACTATGTGCTGACATAACATTACATCCTCTGTTGACTGTACTCTCCTACACACATGGGTTTGTATGGGTGATTCAAATGTTTATTATACAGATGATTACTACCTATATATTCAAGCTGTGGTTAAAGTATACTTTTGCACATGATAAACATCCCTGCCTTTATCGGGATTGTAACCTTGAATGCACAGATACTATGCGGATGCTGTAACCATTACACTGTTGACATTAACGTGGCTTCCACCTATTTCCCATTTAGATGATTTCTATGTGTAAGTTAGGCTAAGCAAAGAGCGGGAACCCCTAAACTCACTGAGCTTCACACACTCTTGAAATAACAACATATAGCAAAAGTACTGTGAAACAATGCATTACATTCCTAACTACATTAGCCATAGCCCCTCACTGACACACTTCAAGGGAAACCTTGCAGTATGAATGGGTAACAGACTATAAACCCCTGGGATCATGTGTCCCAGAACCATACAGCCAGGGGGTGGGGGAGCCTGTCCAGTTTGATAGCTGCAAGACCTGTTGGGGGAATTGAATGATATTGAATTGCCACATTAACATGCCCTTTTTAGATCACTAAGTGCCCCTATCACCCTCCACAACCCCAGTCTATAACAGATTCCAGCAACTCTGCCTGGAATAGCTTTAATGGCTATGCTTGACAGAGGCTCAGTTACTTCATCAATGGTGCGGGAAAGGCCAACACACTGTTACTATGCTTCTAATTGCCCTTGGGCATATAAGTAGTAGGCTATCTGTGAACCTCTAAAGTGCAGGCCATCACAGCCATAATATTTGAATAAACAGACCTTCAGATCACAATATACGGTGTGAACTCACCATGTAGTCAGGAAACAGTTGAGTACAGCAAGAACATACAGATCACTGATACTTAGTTATTCCAAAAGCCTATCTTGGAAGCTAGAAGACTTGTATATGTTTAAGGCTTTCTATTGCTTACCAGTAGGTTACCTACAAGAGAGATGAAAAACAAGCACAGATGGGGAACATGCATGCAATGATACCATACCGGCCTATGTGTCAGCCTTACGCTTTGGAATACTGGCCAAGGCTATTGGAGCCCACATGGTGCCTTATTTAGGAGAGTCTTGAAGGTGAATACCAGCTCCGTAAACAGCACAATAGCAGATTCAATGAGAATTATGCTACTCAACACCAGGGGTTGTGATCACAACATGCATGCACTCACAGCACTCCTCAGGATGGACAACATCAACATCTGTGCATTAACTGAAATCTGTCTTAAGGCTCCTGAGAGAACACCAGCACTACCAGACTACAACCCAAACCACACATTTCAGCCACAGAACATGGACTGACAGACATGGAGGGGCTGTATCCATATTCATCAGGGATACCTACACCTCCAGGTTAGTGGGGCAGCATGATACCTTTGTGATCATCCATGTGCAGCTAACATCAGCCACAACTGCAATGTGGAATGTGGCCTGCTACAGATCACCCTCCATGACCCAGGACCTCCACTCCATCTACATGGAGACAGTGGAGAACATGACAGGCCTAACACACACCCTGGCATTGGTTGATGTCAACTACCATACCATTAACTGGGAAACATACTCCGGTACTCATTTCGAGGGCCAGCGCTTCCTGGAATGTATCACCTCATATGCCCTGTATCAGGTGGTAACCTCCCTAACGTGAGGTGGAAACTACTAGATGTGGTCATCACCATCATGGGCAACAGGTGCACCACAGTGGAGGTTACCTTCCACACACAGCATCATCTCCCCACCCATACCATACCCGTATAACCTTCTTTCCCACACATTTACTACTAGTGAGATAGGTGGGGAGTTTCAGCCCCCCGCTAAGGGAAACACTGCTCATGGCTATGTCAAGGATCTACGTGATGACACACAGATTTGCACTGTGCCTATGAAATATAGCACAAAATATGCTGACCCTACTGATATCGCCAACATCCTTACAGATACATTCTGTGCATACTTCACCCTCTATAGAGCCCACAACACTACCCGAAAGGTACAGTATCCCAACCATCAGAAACACACAGGTGGAAATGGCCCTCTCTAACAACAGAACACAGCATCAATGGAAGCAGATGTTGACCCAGACTGCATCTTAAATAACACAAAGGTACAGGACGGCACAACGAGTCCTCAGTTAGAACAGGTCTTGGTTTATTGAAAGAACAACGCTGATAATCCACAACAAATGTGTAATAAAAGAACAATAATCCAATCAATAGTCGACAGTTAAGCGCTTTCATCTGGCTATGCAGACTTCCTCAGAACTTCCATGATAAATTCAACTTTTTTATTTATTTATTTATTTATTTGCAGTTGATTTACCAGGATAGTCCATTGGGGCCAAAAGACTCTTTCAATGAGTCCTGGGAGAAAAAAAGCAGAGTGAAAAAAATTGGGTACATACAAAGATTGCTAAAATTTAAAACAAAATGGTGATATATCATAGGGAGAAAAGCTCCAACACACACAGAATTAGGTTCATACAAGATTGCTAATATTTATAGAAAAGTGGTATTTTATATTCCATTTTGGCGCCAACAACTTTTCAAACTTTTAAAAAGATATCTACCTAATACGTACTTGATGCAACTATAATATTAACAATAAATACTAAACTAACACTATTCATACTGACCATACAAAACAATCATTCTACTAAATATTTCACTGCGTACATAAAAAATACTACTTGAATCACATCTACACAACTGTGTCTAAAATTATTATATAAAAATTGACACTATCATATAAAACTTCATGGTCTGGTCCTTAAAAATTCTTAAAAATGCTATATAATGCTATATATCACAATTTAGGTGCTACATGGTTTAGGCACGTATATAAATGGATTCTGTATATAATAAATGTATACGTTCCATAATAATAAATGCAATATATGAATCATTCAAACATTTGAATGTACAAATAATTAAATAAATATATAAATACATAAATACATACATTATGAATAAATATGAATGAATATGAATAATTAATAATTAATATGTTGATAATAAATAAATAAATAAATAAATAATTTTATGCCAGGCTTAAAAATGGTTTGAAACTGATATAATCATTGATGCCTGGGAACCTAAGAGCATCCGTGAACAGACTGCATCTTGCAAACTGTACAAGACAACCTGCCCCCCACCTAATTAGGCATTCCTACCTCAGCCTCACCACAGACTACATGCCCATACAATGGCGTGTGGCAACGGTTATTCCACTCCATGAAGGTAAAACCATGGTAACTACCACCACATAAGCCTGACTAACCTGGTCTCTGCAATGGTATGGTTTGCATCCTCATGGCACTCATTAACAATGACATTGGTAACCTTCGTACACATGACCCAACCCAGGTCAGCTTGGTTGAGTGCAGTTCATGCCTACTGAACCTGTGTGACATCTTACATACAGTCACCAAAATGTTAGATGATGGGGTAGGTGGTTCACACATACTACCTGGACCTCACCAAGGCTTTTGACACCATGCCCCACTCAGGTATTATTGATAAACACACCAGCCTGTACATTCTCTCATACATCACAGGTTGGTTTGCCAATGGGCTTACACACAGAACCCACATGGTACGACTAGTGGTCTCCAGGTCCAAATCTTGAACAGTCATGACTGGTGTCCCACAGGACTCAGTCCTGGAAGCCCTATTGTTTGGCTTATACATCTCAGATGTACAGGCAAACACAGGTGGACTACAGCAGACAATGTTTGGCAATGACTGCAAACTGGGAGCCATGATTAATAGTCCAGCTGAAACGGACATCCCTCAAGAGAATGTGACAGGGTGCCAACGACACGGCCTCCAGCCAAGTGCCACTAACTGCATGGTCATTCCATTGTGGAACTGGCACCCACATGAGCAGCAGACACTTTAATACAGATGAGGTAATGGGATATCTGGGGACTAAGGTAGATAGTGATCTCCCCTTTGACAATCATATCTCCACAGTAGTTAGGACATCCTTCTATGTAGGCCATCTGATTACTAAAGGATTCCCATCTAGACATACTGGGGTTATAGTGCCCCTTTACTCATCACCCATCAGTCCCATCATAAGGTATAATAACCCATGTGGGATGTACCTCAGAGGACACATCCAACAGCTGGTGGGTCCACAAATGTACCTCACCAAGGGGAATACTGGCCTCCAACATATGGCCTATACAGCTGGACTGAATAAAATCTTGCTTTACTCAGTGGCATCTCGTTTACCCAGAGATGATCTCCCCTGACCAACACAGCTATGTCAAACTCAGGCTTGATGGATATGCTCCATCTATGGGAATCCATGTCACAGTGAGCCACAGACTGTAGTGAGCTGACCTTGCCACAACAATAACTGGAAGATGCTGGAGGGACAGCTTCCTGTCACAGACACTCCCCATACTTTGGAACAACATCCCTAACTACATTATACAGAGCCCCTCACTAACACTCTGCAAGAGAAACCTTGAAGGGTGGATGGGGAACAGTAGATGCACCCCAGGGATCCCGCCACTGGCTCTGCTCCACAGAGGGATGGTTAATGAATCAATAGGGTGGCAAAAGCTGACACATTTTGGCTGGCCTTATGAATGGCCTCTGGCAGTTGGCCAAGTACCTACCTATGAATCTATACATACAGTATCTGCATATGCTGATAGCTTAATTTACTGGTCATGTGTTTACTTACCTTGTGCCAATGGCTGTTGTGTGTGCAATGGTTGAGGGCTGCCTATGTTGGATGCACACAGCAGACTGCCTATACCTGACAATTTACAGGTAGTCTTGTGTGTGTGCCATCCATTTTTCCTGTGTGTGCAGGTGGAGAAAGGTGTCAGTCCCTAGGTGCCTACACTGTTAGTGTGTGTGCTATACATTCCCTCTTTGCCAAGGCATGGGCATACTGGGTATGCCTTTGTCTGCCTACTGGGGATGGCTCAGGGTGTTTGTGGTCTGAGTACCTCTGTGCCTGTGGGGCCCTTGGCAATGGTGGTGGACTGTGAGGGCCCTCACCATTCTGTCTCTGCTGCAGCTGTTTCCACAGGACCATATTGTGTAGCATGGCAGACACTATGAAGATGTGGGCACATGTGCCTGAAGAGTACTGCAAGGCTCCACCAGATATGTCCAAGCAATGGAACCGTGATTTCAGCATCCCAAACACATGCTCTATGATGATTCTGGTTTGTGTGTGTGCCACATTATGGCGTTCCTGCATGGGTGTGTGTGCATTTCTGATGGGAGTCATCATCCATGGTTCCAGTGCATAGCCAGCATCCCCCAACAGGTGGCCATTTGGGATGTCCACCCTGGCAAATAACCAATACAGCTGTGAGGCATGCCAGATGTGGGAGTCGTGATAGCTTCTAGGGCTGCCAGCACACACATCCTTGATAATGCCCTGGGCATTACATATGACCTGGCAATTGATGGAGGGGTATCCCTTGTTGTTTATGTAGCACCTTCACTGCTCACCGGGTGGTGACTTGATGTGTATGTGCGTACAGTCTATTGCACCCAGTATCTCCAGGTATTCTGCCACATGGTGGAAGAGATGCATATTGCTGGCCAACTCCTCCTGCATTAGGGGGAAGTATATGTGCTCATTGGCATGTTGTAATATGGCATCCAGGAACTGGTGTAGTACCCTAAATGCTGATGCCTGTGAGATACCCATGATATCCCCAGTTGGTCTTTGAAAGGTACCTGTAGCTAGTATTCTCAGGCTTACACATACCTTCGTATCCACTGGGATGGGTTCCCCTCTGTTTGTTCTGGTTCTGAGGCAGGAACGTCGGGAGGCATACGCACTGTACTGATTTCAGTACAACTTATGTAGAAGGGGGGGTAGCGTTTTAAATTTTTTTTCGCGCTTTTACTGCACGATGACGTCAGCACGCTTTAGGCAGCCAGTCGGAATGGAGCTCTTGGAGCTGGTCTCACTTCAAGCGGGAGGATTCGTTATTTTGGAGCTGGTCTCACTTCATGGAGGGTAAGGTAATATGAAGTAGGATTCCAGAACTGGTCTCGCTTTACGGATTCGTTATGTTGGAGCTGGTCTCACTTCAAACGGGAGGATTTACGGATTCATTATGTTGGAGCTGGTCTCACTTCAAGCGGGAGGATTTGTTATGTTGGAGCTGGTCTCACTTCATGGAGGGTTGGTGAGTAGTGAACAGTGAACTGGTCTCACTTCATGGTGTGTGTGTGTGTGTGTGTGTGTGTGTGTGTGTGTGAAAATGCCCCAGGTGGGATGTACTGGTGTGATTACTCATGATGGTGTGGTAGGGAATACCTCAGGCTTGAACCCTGTACCTTGTATGCAGATGTTAAAGACCTGAATTCCCTACCCACCACCATTTGTAAAAAAATTGCAGATTTTTGCCTCATATTTGATCTGATCAATATCTATATGTATCTGTGTTTTTTAAATATTGCAATGCTTGAAATTTGATGGTGCAGTGGTAGCAACATAGCATTGATGCCTCACAGCTGTAGGTTCTTGGCTGGGGTGCCTTCTTTGTGTGTGGGGGGGGGGTCTGTATCTTCTCCCTGTGTTTGTGTGGGTTTGCTTTTGTGTCCTCCCATGTTACAAAGACATGTCTGCATTATTTTTTCCTGGGCCTCTGCTGAGAATTGTGTGTTTTTTTTTTTTGTTCCAAGTCAGACTGTCCTGATTAACAAATTGACAGGCATTTAAATTTCAGACTTCAGGTTTCTGAATGTTTACTTTCTTACATATTTGATGGTGCAGTGGCAGTATTGTTGCCTCATAGCTGTAGGTTTTCTGGTTTGATTCTTGGCTGGGGTGCCTTCTGTGTGGAGTCTGCATCTTATCCCTGTGTTTGTGACATAGTAAAACAACTTTTTATTCTAGCAATAAATATATACTAACACAACCTTTTTTATAGCAATTTTTTTAAGTTTATGACTATTTGAAATTTGTCCTTATTTTTGGGACTGTAATACCCTGTTATTGGCTTTGTCCAGGTTTTTTGTGCTAAGGTTGACGGCTATGGCAAGAACTGAATTCACTGAATATGTTTGAGGGCTGTATTCCCTCATTACTGGGTTTGTCCAGGTGTTTTGTGCTAAGAGGTTGACAGCTATGGTGAGAACTGAATTCATTAAATGATAGCCATTTAAGTTTCTTTCTTCCTCTCTTTCACAAAGCAGGTGATTTGGCATAGTGGTATGTTGTTCTGACTATTTTGCACAGTGAACTTGGCAGTAAAATGTATGATGGTAACACAGCATTTTATTCTAGCAGCTTTCCAAGATTATACAAGCAGTGTTTAATGTGTTCCTGTTTTTTGCCCTTTTGACCCACCCCAATAAATTTGGCTTTTTCCAGACTTATTGTGCTGCGAGGTTGAGATGTAGTTGAGTATTGCGTAGATTTTACAAGGAACTGAGAGCTGCAGGGGAAGAGAAGTTTAGTGCTGATTATGCTAAGTCAGCTCACATTGCTAGTAGCACAAAATGTTGTGTACTTGCTTTTAATGCAGAAGGTTGTTGGTTCTACTCCCATAAGGGGTGAATGCTGCTGTACTGAAAGTTAAGACACTGACTATGAGCCTGTTATCAGTTTGCCATCCATTTCCTATTGCAATATTACTAGCTTATTAATGTAATTTAGGCAATTTATTCCTCAGGGACATCAGACACTATTTTTGGTGAAGTCATGAAATATAAAGGTGATTGCTAGCAGCAACTTCTTCATTAGTTAGATTTATTTAACGTGGAATTATTTAGATTACTTTTTTTACTACTTCAGAGATTGTGCATATTATTTACTGATAATGGTGGACTGTAGACGTTTGACTAGACTTTTATGATGGAAATGTTCTGAATTGGGCAGTTTTGTTTCATTGTTTACTGGAAAAATGTTCAAAGCAATAGGAAGGTGTATCAAAGAGCACATGTATGTTTCATATGCAAGGGGCCTATGATTTAAAAGCAGCCCAGAATGAATTTTTATCTGCCACGGGTAAAATGTATTTTTCTTTGAATGTGGGTTTTAATGTTGTTTCAATGAATGTGAGTTTCAAGGGCAGAGAAGTTTTAATGCCAAGTTTGTTTAGCAGATGTCTTAGTGTTTGTGCTGTAAAATGCAAAATAAAACTTTCAAATGAAGTTCAAATCATCATAGAAGTAAATCAGTATGCACATTAGTGTTTATGGTAAATGGAGTGAAATAGCAAAGTAATGGATCATTGGAATGGCTGCAGGGGGAGGCTCCATTCGACCATGGTTTTATGAGGGGGAAGGGCAGCAAACTTAGACAGCCCCAGCTGAATTATACCTCCCAACTGTCCAGATTTTCAAAGAATGAATAGATTTTTTGCTTTTTCTTTTTGGTTTGTTCCTCAATTTTTGGTTTTCTGGCAAATGATTTAGGAATTAAGTCACTAAATAATGACACACTAGTTTCAGACTTTATAACCTTCAGAAAAATGCATGCTAAAATAAGACCTGTTCTATCAACTGTCCCAGTTTATACAAGAGCAATTTTTAGTACTGTTTATATGTTCCCTCAATATATTTGGCCTTGTCCAGATTTATTGCATTAACAGGTTGAGAGGTACATGCAAATTGCTTTATAGAATTAGGCATAGCCAAACCTCAACTGTCCCTGATTTTGGCTCAAAATGTTGCTCTTCCCCTAATGATCCCTCCACAAGATATCAATTTTGGAAGAAAACGTAGAGGGTTTACTTTACTTTTATAAATAGCTATAATGATCAGAGTTATACATTACTTTTATTTCAGAAATGCATGTAGATTCTCTAATTTTGTCAGCTGCTCTAAGTTAACTGTGCTCATATTAAAATGGTGTCCCTCCTTTGACAGGTTCCCAGCTGTATTGTCTGGCAATTTTATATTTTTGCATCACATTTTTGGTCTGTTTTTCATAAAATTGCAGTTTTCTGGCAAATTAGTGACAAATTGTTAAAGACTGAAGTTAGAAAATAATGCAGACATTTCAGTTTCAGATTTCATACCTTTCAGAAAATTCGTACTGATGCAAGACCTACTACTATTCTATTATCTTTCTAAGTTTATAAGAGCAATATTTAAAAAAAATGACCTTATTTTGGGCCTTTGCCTCAGTTTTATTTATGAGTTTGTTGCTGTAAGAGGTTGAGAGGGTGTGTGTGTGTGTGTGTGTGTGTGTGTGTGTGTGTGTGTGTGTGTGTGGTAGGTAGCATACCTCTCAACTGTCCAAATTTTGCAGAATGTCCAGATTTTTGCCCCATATTTTTTGTCTGCTCCTCATAAATTTTGTGATTTTCTAGAAAATCATTGAAGGCTGAAATTGGTAAATCATGACAGACATTTGAGCTTCAGACTTCATGTCCTTTAGAAAAATTCATACTAGTACAAATCCTGTTATTCTAGCAACTTTCTAAGTTCACGAGAACATTATTTAATATCTGTCCCTGTTTATTTTAGGCTTTGTCCATATTTCTTGCACTAAGAGGTAGGTAGGGGTGTGTGTGTGAATGAAACATCCTAGTTAGTGGTAGCAGGTGGTTAGTAATTTACTCAAGCTCAAAACCTGTACCTTAGTTACAGAAAACAAAAGCATAAAGTCTCTACCCCAACTATCATGCTGCATTTTTCAAAGAACTGACATTTCAGGTTAATTTTCAATTCAAGGAACCGAGTTTGAGTGAATTTATATTATATTACTGAAGAGGCATTACAGCGGATGCCTCTTCATCGACACTAAAAGAGCGAACCGTGAATTACGAGAATGGCTGTAGCTTGGCTGGGGAGGGGGGAAGCAGTTTGAGAGCTGTCAGTACAAATTTGAAAATCCTAGCTACACCCCTGTTCTGAGGCATGGCTGGCACAGCTCCAAAAGTTGCTGTAGGGTGTCCCTGTCCACCCTTTAACACTCTACTATCTCCAGATCATGTAGCCCCTGGTAGGTTACCCTGGGTCCGAACACTCTCGTCCTCCTCTGGTGCCTGCAGTGGTCATGTGCATCATCCTCCACACCTCCTTCAGTCTCCAACACATGCTGGTGGATCAAAGCTATGGCAGTCCCAAACATGTACATAATAAAAGTTGCCCGTCTGTATACACCACTGGTGCAGAGTGTATGGGAATACACAAATGTGTGTGAGGTGCTTTCACACTTTATAGTATTGTGCTATGGATGCTGCTGATGTAAGTGGGTGTGCATGAGCTATTCCAGCTGCTGCGTGTCTTAATTATGGGCTTGGCAATGAGTACTGTGAGTGTGGGGCCTTTACTGTGGAGATCTACTTGCCTGCCTTGATTAATCTGTTGCCCTTTAATTCACTTTTAGACCTGGATCCCCTCCCATTATCAGGCATGCATCCACCTGCCATCTTTCTTGTTTTGTACTTTCCCTACCCAGTCATGGTGAAATGCGCCTTATAGCTGATATACTGCATATCGCCTTTGTTCTGCTTTGACACTTTGCTGTTTTCTTTGCAGTACAGTCCCCCCTCTTCCCTGTTCTGCAGGTAGCTGCTTGCAGCCTTGTTAGCTGCTGTCAATGGCCCACTGTAGGCTCCTAGTTGTTAATTAGTCATTTGTACTCCAATTTCACTGCTGCAGCATTTCCTTATTACTTTCCTATATTCTTCCTGTTTCAGCTGCAGTGTGTGCTGCGCATACCCATTTACTGGGTTTACGCGAATTTTCATCTCCATTCGCATGCATACTCGGTTACCTTGTGTCCTGTCAGCTAAGCATAGCTTTGGACAATTCAACACACCCCTATCCTGCAGCTTTGCCTAGCTAGGGGCAGACCGGTTTAGCAATGCTCCAATGTGCTTACAACAATGGCGACACACCCCTCTCTTGATGTCATCTTTATCTCAAGGGCTCACCTCTGTGTTATAATGCTACGCTGTGATTTGCATCCTTACACCAGTGGGGAATCTTCAATTCACTATTACTCCTCCCATTTGCATGGCATTGCCTACTACTTCCTAGCTACTGCACATAACACTGTCACTGCCCCTTAGCAACCCTTGCGCCTTGTGTAAGGTGTAGCATGCCTGCCATTGACTATTATGGTGAAATTGTGATATGTGTTTCATTGCGGTTTTATTCTATATTTTTATATATTCCTTGTGATCCCCTTTGCGCACTACTGCCCTGCGCTTCCATGTCACGATAGTGCAACTATATATATTAAATGTTAATTTTATATTTTGTACATTTTTTATGCCAATGGTTATATATTTAGCCATTGGCATATATTAACAATATAATACATGTGTTTGGTCGGCTGTCATGGCTCCAATTTTATGTTTGCAAAAATGTAAACCGTTTTCTATGGTTTACATTTCTGCATGCTTACACTACACCTGCACCACTTCCTGAATAGCTACATACCTTCATTTGCATGCTGCACTGCTGCACATGGGGTAATTAGCATACAAGACTCAGGAGTTGTGCGGCCGTAGTGTACGCAGGTAGTTCACATGGGAACAGCTTGTACCTGAATTGCTAAGCGGCCATCTTTGGTGTTAGAATGCCGATGCTATGCCTGCACCTGGCGCAAGCTTGATGAATCCCGGGGACTGTGTGGGCCACTCTTAATAGCCTTACTTTTGTTCAAACCATTTGTATTAATATTAATAATACACAGTAAGATGGCCATCCTTTGTTAAGGGCCTTAAAGTAGCTTATAAGGAGTTGACTGCTGGCAGTAATAACTACCTTATAGTCTGGGCAAAGGGGGCATAGCTAGTAAACCTGTGCCAGCCTTTCCCAGGTGTGTGTGTGTGTGTGTGTGTGTGTGTGTGTGTGTGTGTGTGTGTGTGTGTGTGTGTGTGTGTGTGTGTGTGTGTGTGTGTGTGTGTGCGCGTGTGTGCGTGTGTGTGTGCATGTGTGTGTGTGACACCGTGTGTGTGTGTGTGTGTGTGTGTGTGTGTGTGTGTGTGTGTGTGTGCATGTGTGTGCGTGTGTGTGCATGTGTGTGTGTGTCTGTGCATGTGTGTGTAAATCAAACCTCAAAGAGTGCGTGTGTCAGCTTCTCGGGCAGGGACATGAAGCACTGGTTGGACAGCAAGGGTTCTGGATGTCTTGGCTTGGCAATTTGGTGAAATATCAACTCTATACCTGTACCAGTGGTGAGTCTTACTGGGGATCTGGAGAAAGAGGGAAAAACAGCCCTGGACTTACTGTGGTCTCTGTGTGCTCTCAAGGGAAACTGCACTTGATGCAGAGAGTTGCTTCTGGAAATACTCCGTGTGTACTTTGTCATCCTCTCAGTGTATGTCTCCAACTGTTGCCAGCGGTGATGATTGAGGGACCTGGATTACTGGTCCAGTGGTAGGACGTCACAGCTCCTACAAATTTTTTTTGTTTGTTTTCTTCAAGTTATCCTCAGGGCCTCCAGTTTGGTGGTGGTGGTGGTGGGAGGGGGGGGGGGTGCCAAATCAGGATCATAAGATCATAAATGGACAATTGATTAAAACAAATTAATTTCACAGGAGGAAAGTCTCAACTGTCATGTGGGTGTTGTACCCACATACCTTCTGCTACTGCCTCCTCTAATGTTACCAATGCTCAGGTATAACAGAAAGCATTAAGATTTGCATAAAAGCAAGTAACTACATTTTGTCTCTAACTTTGAAAGGTAAAAGCAGTCATGTTCACATTTATGTGTTCAGACTTACTTGATATGAATTCTTGTTATGTAACCTTCTGGTTGTTCACCATGCATGAGACATAACATACTGTTGTACTAGGTTTATCTGACAATAATTCCTATAGACCTTTTTAATACTGTCACTGTAAGTCAATAAATGCCCTCTTTTGTCATATGTACTCATTTTGCACATCGCTTTCCATACGTTTTTGTCAAATAAATACATATCCTTGAGTAAATCATTTCATAGTTTCACTGCTTCTGGTATAGAGCTTCTAGAAAGCTTTGAAATGTTATTAGAAAATGGAAAAAAATAAGATGATCTATAATTTTAATAATAAATATACTCCTGTTTTCATAAATATTTTGTAAGCACTTTTTTCAAGTTATTTGGTACATAACCCTCATTAAAGCTTACAGTTTCTCAATAATTTCAGCTAGGAGTTTCATTTTCATGTATTTATTCTTTGTTGACAAGGCTAGTCCTACTGGACTAGTGGCCTGGTTTTAAAAGAGACCCAATATGATACTTAAACCACAAGGGGAAATTTGTAGAGGGCATCCTGGAACTTCCACTACTCTTTGGAGCTGCTAAATGGCACAAGAAGACTCTAGCAGCAAGGAAGGGACCTAAGGAAAGCAGCAGCATAGAAGAGGAGAGAAAGGCTATGAAGAGTTTAGGGGTGGAAAATGAGAATTTGGATAAAGAAATTGTTAATGTGTACCTTCACACTGTAAACAATGTTTCCTGTGTGGTGCATGTTGCAAATGAGCAGCAGGTAGCTGTCTCCATGGAGAAGGAAGTATATGAGTCTGTTGAAGTGTTGCAAGTAACAGCACTGGCAGCAGATGTTGTTCTGTTAAAAATAATTGTGCAGGATGATTCAAGAGATAGTTCTACTGTTTCATGGAGTTAGATGACAGAGAACATTTTTGGAAGTACTGAGGATGGTAATATAAAAAAGGAACCAGGTGATGTGGCAGCAGTGACTGCAGCAGTAAAGGTGTATGCAGCAGTGAAAGAAAATAAAATAAGAAACCAGCAACAGACTGAGGAATCTGGTTTTGTGGCAACAGATAATGCAGTAGCTAAAATGTATGCAGCAGTGACAGTAGGCAAAAAAGGAGCAGCAACAAACTGTAAGCAAAACTGTTTGTAAAAAGAAGATGACCAGGAGTGAGAATAAGTACAAAAACCTTACAGTGTAATAGTCAGATACTGTGGGAAAATCTGGCAAGTGTTCTGTGTTTAAAGCACAAGAAATTCCATCTTTTATTCATATTAAAACAGAAACATTTTGTGACATTAACATTTGAAACTGACGGACTGCTGATGACATTTCTGTAATTGTATAACAAAAAGAAATACATTTATCCATGGAACAAATATTAAATGTTACTTTGCAGTTTAGAAATGATGAACTGGAAGAAAATGATGTTATAAAACTGCATACAGTGTCTGTGCAAAACTGTTGGTAGTATTGTGAAAGGCAGAGATGAGAAAAACTTATGGAATGGAAGGTGGAGTTTGGAAGCTATTTTGAAATGTAAGAAAAACAACATGGTGCCCTTTATTATTTTTTGGTTGGCCATGATGCAGCATTAATGATATGCTGGTCAGTTTCAATCATGTTTCTTCCGTGGGGACATTTGACATTTAGTTAATGATTTTCTCAGGATACAATGTAACCAGTGTGAGGAGACAGGACATACGACAAGAAGGTGTGTACCTGAATGCGGGTTGTGGATAAAATGGGGGGCATTTTTGGATGGATTGTCAACAGCAAACAGTAAATAATGAAAAAGAATGGGAAATTGTAGAACATATACACAAGGAGGGACATCAAGAGGTTAGAAAAGAGGGTGAACTAGGTAAAGAAGAAAGTGTAGAAGAAGAAAAAATAAGGTGAGGAAAATGAAGAGTGAGAGAGTGCATGCAAGAAGACAGGTCAGGAGGAGGATTTGATGCTAATGATTTTTTAGTTCTAGCCAGTGAAAAATCTGATTCTGTGGTTCAAAGATTATTTGTGCCAAAACCCAAGATGAAATATTTATTTGGAAAAAGAGTAAAATAAGAAAATGAAAATTTAAACATATTTTCCTTAAACTTAGAAATAAGGAAAAGCAACAATTTCAGAGTCCTTTCAACAAATATGAACAGTATTATTAACACTGTAAGAAAGATAGGGATACTTAAATGGTGTGCTAAATGTTGTGGATGTTATTCTCTTAGAGGATGTGAGATTTCTGATAAGTGAGGAAAAACTGCAAACAGAAAAATTATTGGATGTAAATGTAATATGGAACTTAGGAAGTGAACTTTGCTCTGTAGTGGCTGTGTTGTGTAAATAAAAGAGTAAAAGTACAAGATGTAACATTGGTAATGGTGGGAAGGGTAACTGTTGTGGATCTGAGGTGGATAGAGCATGCTTATAAAAGTATATACTTGTACGCATAATCAACTAGCAAGGAAAGAGAGAATCTGATTCATCAAATACTGGGTTGTGGTGGTTAATATGAAAATTATAATTCCAGGGCATTTTAATTGTGATTTAAGGGAAAAATTTAAAAAGAAAGAGAAATATATAAAAAAAAATACAAGAAGTGTTAAAATTAGGTAATTTATTATTATGGTGAACCATAGCCAGTGGACTTATAGAAGGGATAGGGGGTACTTGAATCTGAAATTGATTATTTTGTATAATCAGAAGGCTTGGGGCAGCATATGATGACACCATTCTGACAGGTTCTTCAAGCTTTAGATCATTTAGTAATATGGATGGAGGTGATCGAAGTAAGGGAGTATATTAAAATAGGAAAAAGAATATAAAAATGAGAAATTATGGGATAAAATTGGAAAGTGTAAATTCTTACAGTTATTGAAGAATCATATAACCATGAAGGATTTCTATAAAACCAGTCTGAATGATGGATTGGATTTAAAACAAAGTATAAAATGTGTTTATTCAGTGACAGGATGATGTAAAAAAGAAGAGAAAGTGAACTATAGGAAATGTAATAGAAATGTTTTAGATAATTTAGAGAATAATACATGAGAGTATAATGATAAAGAAAAAGAGCTATGTAATAGAAATCAAGAAAAAATGAAGGTATTACTATTTACATAACTATTCAGGCAGAAATATTATTTACAAGAGAAAAGAGAGGCAGTATCTGTATGTTTGAGTAAAATAGCAAAGGAGGATAATAATTTAATGAGGGAAATGAGAAATTATAAAGGAGAGGTACAAAGAAAACAAGAACAAATTATGAGTACTGTAGTACAGCATGTTGCAAATATGTATAAGAGTAAAAAAAATGAAAATAAAGGACATAGAAAGTAAAGAAAAATGAGTTTAGGAAGAATTTGATAAAAAAATTACTATTAATTAGAAAAGTAAATGTTGATTAATCATCAGGCCCAGATGGTATAGGGTATGGAATGTACAAGAAATTCATGGATTGGCAAAGACAGTATTTTGTAAATGTACTGAATGAATGGCTGAAGAAAACACTTGTTTATGAAGAGTTATGTAGTGGGATACTAAAATGTATATGGAACAGAGATGAAAAGAATAAAATAAAAAATGTAGACCCATCAGACTAAATAACAGAGATTGTAAAATTGAATGTGAACAACACATAGGAAAAATGGAAGGAATGATGAGAGATGCTATAGAAGAAAGTATATATGGTATAAAAGGGAATGAATGCCAAGAACTGTGACTATTTGTGAGAGAAATTGATGATGCTATTACCATAAGTTGCACATCTTCCCTTTTATTCAAAGGTGATATTAGCAAGGCATTTAGTGCAGTAGGACACGATGCTTTGTGGGATATTATGGTGAAGAATGGAATATGTAATAGAATTTGCAGAGTATGCCTGTCAGCATATCAAAATAATAGGGTGCACGTGTTAGTGAATGGGTGGCTGTATAAAGAAATATGCATTAAGTGTGGTATATTACAAGGATGCCCCATGAGTGAAATATTGTTTGTATTGGTAATGAATGTAATAGTGTGTGAAGTAGCTTATAAAAGGAAAGATGAGATATATTATGCAAAAGAAGGTGGTCATGACTGTAGTTTTGACATACGCAGATGATGTAGTTGCTAAGAACAAAATATGGATGAGGGAAGTGTCATTTTTTTCTGAATGGATTTTTAAAGGAAATTGGAATAACATTGAAAAAAGATAAAAGTAAAGGTTTGGATGATGTGGAGAAAACTGGTGGTGTGTATTTTTCAATGAATTAAGTGCTTTTGCTAGGGATAATATTTGGGGAAATTCTGATTAATGGGAAAATAGCATCTATATCAAATACTTATATAATCCCAGAAAAATATGGAAAGGAAATTGTGCAATTGTTTTTCTTTCATATGGGGTTCAAGATTAAACACAGCAAAAAGAGGTGTACTTCATATGAGTGAAGGCATAAGGAAAATTGGGAGGTGTGTTGTATATGAGTGAAGGTAAAGGAGAATTGGGTTTAGTAAATCCTGTTGTTTTTCTGCCTCTTTAAGGATTATAGTATAACATATTAAAGTGGGTAAGACAATGAGAAATTAATAGTAAGGTTAGTTAAATATAACTACAAAAAGTTCTGGGAGATGATGAGAATATGAAAAAGAGAAAAAATATGTAAATGAAGAAATAAAAAAATATTGAAATGGAAAATAAAAATTGATTATGAAGAGAAAGTTAGAAGGATTTTCTATAGTTACGTTATGAAACATTAGCATTATGAAAATCCATGGGACATTTACAAGAGGATGTGATTAAAGTTATTAAAGTAAGGAAAAGTGAAGTACCACTAGGAGAGTGTCAGGATTTCCTCTGGAGACTAGTAATAAATAATTTATAAATATAGGGGAATATGCTATTAAAATAGAAGGTTGAGAGAGTGTGTTTATTTTGTAGGAAGGAAGAAGAAACAGCTGAGCATGTATTTTTTTAAATGTAAAAGCATGACAAAGCTATGGAAAAAGTTGTGTAAAGAAACATATTTGAGTATATTAATGACACAATTGCAGACCTCTCAACTGTCCAGAGTTTGTCTCATATTTTTAGCCTGTTTCTCATAAAATTTTGACTTTTCATTGAGGGCTGAGGTCAGAAAAGAATGGCAGACCTTTGAGTTTCAGACTTCATATATTTCAGAAAATGCATGCTAATACAAAACCTGTTGATCTATCAATTTCCTAAGTTTGTAACACCAATATTTAAAATATGTCCCTATTTTTGGGTCTTTGTCCCCCTGTTATTTGTGGCTTTGTCTAGATTTCTTGTTCTAAGAGGTTGAGAGATGGAAATAAACAATATAGATGTGAATATGATTATGTATGGATATTTTAAGAACAAGAAAAAAGTATGTGTGAGAAGGGTAGATATAATAATTTATTTTATGTAATAGAGATTATTTGGAATGAAAGACTGAATGAAATGTGTTTACTGCGAAATGGATTTTGACAGATATATTGAGAAAAATTAGATTACAATAGTGGAAGAAAAAAATGGGAGTCAATTACGGAAGAATAGCTATGAGGAAATTATAAGAAAAATAATGAATAGTAAAAAAATTGAAATGTGTATATATGTGCCAATAAACAGGTACATTTTGTAAATAAGTAAATGATGTTTTTAGGTTTTATTAAATAAAGGACCCCTACTCTTTTTCATAGGTACTTATGTGGTCTTTTACAACCACCTAAGTTACCATCAACTGAAGCTGATGGGACTGTGTTTAACATCTCATTGAAGGACTTCACACAAAGAAGTGCAGCACCCTCTTAAGGCAGCACTGCAGTCTCAGCAATTTGAAAACTAATCTAATCACCTAAAGTGAGAACAGAACCCATGCTCTCCTGATCTTCCAGCACTAAGGGTGAGTGTGCTAACTATTGAACCACTGACACTCTTTTTGACTTCCATTAATTGTGTTATTGTTGCCTGCAGCCCAACTAACATTTTAAGGAATTGAAATAAATAAAATATCTCCAGCCTCAAAACGTAGAGACATACTGATTGTCTTTTTGCATGGACAAGTACAAGGTTCCCCGACAAAAAATACTCCCAGTAAATGTTATATATTTTTACCACAGGTCAAACAAAATATCACTTTCTATGTCTTTCCAACAAGTTTGATGCTTGGAAGGACAGGCACAAATTCTCACCACAGTTATCATGTAGTGCTCATAAATGGTAGCACACATTTTTATGTTTGCTACTTATTTGTGTGTATGGCTAAGGATCTTCTGGAACCTTTGATGACTCTCCTAGTACTATTCCTATGTTCCTATGTTATCCTTACAGTCAATAATCAACAGTTCTTCCATATCTGCTTTTCTTTTTTACTGCTATCATAACATAGTTTTGTCTATGACATTTTAATTATCAATTTCTTGCAAACTTTCTTTCTTTTATAGCTTGTTCTGTTTAGAGAACATAAGCAACCATAGTTTTCATGTGGACTTTTTCTTAATCATTTGTTTAGTTGGCAATGATAGTCAAGACATGGGTACACTAGATTTTTTTTCTTTTGAGTATTTCAGATTTTTATCTTGATCATAGTTGTATTCTCATGCTAGGTCTTCATCTAGCAACTTTTTAGAAACATAATTATAGCATATATTTAGGTGCAAGCTTTGCAAGATGTTGCATCATTTGCAGAAACTTCTGCATTTGCTGCATTTTTCTGATAATTTTACTGGCACAGCTGATTGTTTGCTTGTTTTTTTCTGAAGTATTTTTAAAAGAATTAGCTATAGAACTGCTTGGTATGTGCCATTGATTGGTCTGGAAGTTAAGAGTCAACATTATTTTTCTCCAGTAGAGTGAATGAACCACTTATAGCTTTCCTCATGCCAAATTGAAGGACAATATTTTGCAAAAAACATGGTTGAAATAAACATTTAATTCAGTGTTATTATGACTCAATAAGTAAATTCACTTCATCTGTTTGGATATCAGCACCACTGTCATTTTTAAAGTCTGTTCTGTCATAAATTGGTTCAGGCAAGTATCTAACAATCAAGATGGTAAAGAAGTGATAGCTATATCTATGACTCCCAATAATTAATACATTTGTAAGTGACAACACTCCATAAAAGACACACTGTACAAAAGGAAAAATTGTAAAAAAGACAAAAAATGTATTCTGTTAATAAAGATTTTAATCTTTGTGATCAAGCAAGTTGGGTCTTATGACTCTTATTTGGATAAAAACAGAGAAAATAAATTGCATCATCAATTGAGAGAGTGAAGGAACAATTAAGGTATCTCCAATGAAACTCACAAGAAAACACTCCATGACATATCTCTATTTAGTGACTTTGTTGATAGGGTTTTATTAGTGGTGGCTCATAACTTCAACTCAAAGGGGGCTGCAGGAGATAGCTGAATGGGTATGACCAATTAGAAATGGGTGTGGTCAACTAGAAAGGAATGTGGGTGACTACAATGGGGAGAAGGCATGTTACAGTGGGATCAACCCTGACCATGTTTATCAATTTACATAAAATAAGTGCTCAGTCACTACTGCACATGCTGAATAGTCTACCAACATATTAGAATCATTTTTAAACCAACATTCAGTATATACATGAACAGATATGAAAAAGTATACATTAAGAGTTACTCATAACCTTGCTACTTATTTCACATTCATCTTAAAATATAGACAGAAATGTATTACAGTTTTGGAAAGCTGGAATTGCAACAACAGTAAACATCAGGGCCATTTGTTTCATTCACACATAGCCTCAATCTCCATTGCCTACCCTGCCCATAGTATCTGATTTGATCTTGCAAGGTTAAAAAAAAAACAATGATGGTGTGGCTAAGATGTCCACTGTGTAGCAGCATTTTGTATCAGCTCTGTCTTTCAGACCTTTTTTGACAGGATTTTAAGAATTTATATATTCTAATTCTGGATTTTGTTGTCTTTAACAATTTTTTTAGACTATATATTAGGATAATATATAAAATATTTTTACAAATCTTAATTTTTCCTGTCAAATTATTATTAAGGAATCTTCAACATCAAAACAACATGAGCTTCAACAAATCTTCACATCAAGAGACAACTTTTAAAAAAGAATTTGTCGCCTCACAGTTAGACGTTGCACGTTTGATTCTCAGAGCGTCTTCTGTGTGTTGACATGCATGAATGGGTGTTCCTTCATTGAAGGTTGTGCGTTAGGCCCGGCAAGCCAGCACGTAAAAATCTACTGCCAATCATTAGCGGACCGGAGTTCCGCTGTGGCGACCCCTAACCGGGAAAAGCCGAAAGACAGTTTAATAACTAACCTACAAGAACTTTCAACAAAACTAGATAAAATAGATATGAAATTGGGCAACTATAACGAGAAATGTTTCCAAAAAATGGATCTTATACATGATGACCTTACACAACAGAAAAAATAGATATCAGGAATAGAAACAGCACTGAATGACATAGACAGCAGAACTCAAAATGAACATAACATTGAATTCCTTCTAAAACAAAACACTCTCCTTCAATAAAAAGTAGATGATCTTGAGAACAGGTCACAAAGAAACAACATAAGAATATTTGGCTTACCTGATAACATATAGGGAAATGATATGGAGAAATTTCTTTCTTCATGGCTTCCTGAAATTTTGGTACTCCCAGAAGCTTTTTCATATGGTATCAAAAGTGCACATAGATCCTTGGCAACTTCTAAGAATAACAAAAGTAGTGTCACTAAATCTGTTATAGTGAAATTTCTTTCATCCCATGACAAGGAAATAGTATTACAGACAGCGTGGGCAAAATCTCCAATAAAAATAAAAGACAAAATCATTTGTTTTGATAATGATTATTCTCTAGCTGTATTATCAGAAAGGAAAAATGTTCTACCTTTAATCAAAGAGCTAAAAAAAAATCAAATAAAAACCCACCTGCTATTTCCTGCCAGACTAAAGATTTTTCATCAAAATGGCTACAAAATATTTGAAGACCTGGACTCTGCTATCTCCTCTATTAAAAACAACAAAATACTAGAAAAAAAATGAAGATATGGAATGGGCAAATACAAGACTTAAAGAAATGCAGACAATAATACTTGAAAAACCTTCAATCCTAAAAAAAAAGCTTAAAAAATGAGTAACTATTTTTCAACAAGTTATTATCAAAATATTTCACTCTTTAAATTCTTAACAAACAAAAAGTCTTTATAGAGATAATGACTTTTGTCTGAAACTTCATTTATTCAATTACTATGACCCTATAAGTCGAGGAAAAGAAACCGGATTTCCAGGTGAGCTTATTTTGCTATATTACTATATTGGCTTTATATTATTTTGTTAAAGGTGTTCTCTTTTCTGGCTACATTGCTCTAAAGCATCATTTTTTTTTACTTTTAAAATTTGGATTAAACTTTATTGCCAGTTATGCTTCTTGTTTAATGTTTTGTGGTTATTGTAATATTATTTATCACTAGATTTAATTTAATAAGTATTTCAGTACAGATGACCTGTTAAACAAAAAGATTGTGACAGCAGTTTTGTCTTATTATCTTTAAAATGGCAGTATGATGGCTCGCCTGGAATTGCAATGTGTTGTCTTGTAGCTGCCTTTAATTTTATTGAGATCATTGGCCATGAATCTTTGGGCAGTGGATAATGTGAAAATATTTATTTGTGTTTCATATTTGTAGTTCTATTCTGGCTAGTTGCAAATTCTGTGCTGAGGTTCACTATGTGCTTTAAGCTGGGAGTCCAATGGAATGATGTGCCGTGCTGTAGATATTACTTTACTGTTGTTCAATATAAATGCTTAATCCATGGTTTTATATTCTTTTGGCTAAGCTGACTGGGTATATGAATGAAGATAATGTATATGCTCTGTAGTCTTTCTTTTTTTGGAGTTTCTTTCTTTATTGTGCAGTCTGTTTGTTAATACTTGTGTTTTCTTTGTTGTGGAAGTGCCTTGAGACTTGCAGGTCATTGGTTGCACTTGAAGGGGATGGGTTATTGAGTTGCATATAAGAGAGAGAGTCAAAGGGGCTTGTTAATATGAAATGTAGGGTGCTTTATTGAATTATATGCATACTGGATTTAGACTAGAGGTTATTTGCATGACTGTTGTTATATCGGCAGTACAATTTTTAATTCTGATGGGGTTAGTGCTTAAGCATACATATTATATGTATTTGTTAGAGCAGTTATACTTTCTGTATTTTTTTAACTCATTGGAAGTGAAGCTGGGGATACTGGTGGTTGCTCGTGCTGAAGAAGTTGATTGTAAATAAAAACGTTATGTGAAAATTACTTACAGATTCCTGCTAGAACATTTAACATAGAGCATTTAACATGAAAATCCTGCCTTGAGAAGTTGCCTGTCATCTATCATTTCTCCCGGCATGTAAAGCAGACTTGATACTTTGAGGGACAAGTTAGATTGACCTTTGAACTTGGTCGCTAGTGATAACATCATGGTAGAATGTTGAAATGCTGCTTATTCAGCTGATTCAAGATGAGAAAGAATTATAACTGATATTTATATGTAAAGCTGAAATCAGTTAATATATTTTACATAAAGCTACTTGCTGTGTAAATGGATTTATTTTATATATTAATATTTATGTTTTTTGTGTCTTATTAAATTCATTCACATGCTATTAATTGTGTTAACTACTTCTCTTATTTGAGAAGTTCATATAGTTGTTAATCAATACTAGAGTTAGTAAATGCAGGTTATGTCATTTAAACTTTTGGCTATAAACATGTACAACTCTACTTTTATTATTTAACTTGTCTCAAATAAGAAATTACTTGTAGCAATGATAATTCAACAGGATACTGGAACAACACACAACTAGATATTTCAATAGGCATCCACCACAAATAAGTGTAAAAAGAATTATTATTCCAAAACAAACAGGCAAACGCTTTCACCTATATAGGGTTTCATCAGACCATAAAAACCTGCTGAACTAACATCAGTTTATATTAAAACCATGATTACCTGAAGTTTAGTTTTGAATGTTCTTCCCATAGGATTTCATTCCTAGATGTCTACGTTGAGAGATTGAATAATGGTTTACTAAACACATGTGTCTATAGGAAGTCATGCCATTGCAATGCTCTTCTACATAGGCACAGCATGCACCCGGGTTATGTGTTTGCCAATGTGGTTAAGGGCCAGGCCATGATGGTGTCCTGATACAACCCGACAGATGTTGGTTTCAGGAGTGAGTTGGATGATTTAAGATCAAGGTTGGTTGCTAGACCATATGGTGTTAGAGAGATTGAGGGTGGGATAACCCATCTCAATGATCTTAGAAAGGGTGTAGCAGCACCGTATTTTTCTGATATTGCAGGAAATATTGTGTCAGGTCTTTTAGATAATCCTGCAGTTGTTAGGGTACCGATGTTCTACACTGAGGATGTAGGATCAATCAAGGATGTTATTAGGAAACATTGGGGCATCCTTGTTGTAGATCCAGATATCAAGGAGCTTGTTGGTGAAGTTCCACAATTTGTATATAAGAATAAACTCAACTTGAGAAGACTTTTGTATTATCCCAGAGTCAACCATGGGACTGTTGAGCTTGGAAATGAGGGCGCCTTTCCATGCAACCAATGTAATTTTTGTAACTATATAGCTACAGATAGTGTCTTTGTACATCCATTGACCAACTTTAGGTTTTGATTTTGAGTGGTTGCTAATTGCATGACGGAACATGTGGTATACCTTGCATACTGTGTTTCTTGTTATATGTTTTATGTGGGCAAGATGGACAGATGACTAAGAGATAGGATGCGTGAACAATTGTATCAGGTGAGGATTAGGACAATGGTAAATGCTCTTTCAAAACATGTATTGGATACTAATGAGAACCATTGGGTTAAATTTATGGTTATGGTAGTCATCTATCCAAACCCATGAGGGGGTGACATTAGGAATGTAACAGAAACACATGAAACTAGATGGATTGTAAGACTTAGGGCTTAATAATAAATCTTACTCTGTATTGGTAAGCTCAGAACACTCTCAAAAGAAAAGAGGAGTGGCTATTATATGGAATAATGCATTACCATTGCCTAAAATAATAGATGTTTACAATGATAATAAAGGGATATTTTGTGCTACAAATATAGAATTAGATAAAAACATTTATACTCTAGCCAACATATATTGGATTCCAGGAATAGGAACTAATACAGCTAGACAACATTTAGACCAAATTGTCCATTTTGCAAAAGGAAAATTAATACTAGCAGGAGATTTTAATTGTATTCTAGATTCTGATTACTCTTCTAATAGAGGTAAAAGGAAAATTTCAACATCACCTAAAAAGTTAGAAGACTTTATTAACCTATTTGTACTAAAATACATTAATAATTTTGCTGACTTTGATCCATTGTTTTACACTTTTTATTCTCATAGAGATAACTCACACTCTAGAATTGACAGAGTTTTGGTTTCTAAAGATTTAACAGATTGTCTAAACAATACAAAAGCAATAACCTGCCCTCTTTCTGATCATAATTCTATAACCTTTGAACTACTCATCAATAATAATTATTCTAGTCAAATCAAAAGAATACCTGCATATATTACAAAATTAGAAGAATTTAAAGAGTTCATATCATTAGAAATCCAAAATTATATAGAAAATAATAACACCAATAACATAGAAATATATATTCAGGATGCTTTAAAAGCATATTTATATGGAAGAATTATAAGTTGGTATCAAAATAAAAAGAAACTATGGGACAAAGAACTCTGTAATATACAATTTAAGACAGATAATTTAAAGCTTAATCATAAAACATATAAATATATGAATGATAAACAAAAAGAAATAAACAAAAAGAAATACATACTTTAAATAAATATTTGGAAATTTTAAACCATAAAACAAAAATAATTTTATAAAAGTTTAAGCTAATCAATTTCTCAACAAATCCTAAATTGTTAAAATTGTTAGCAAACAAAACTAAAAGACTAAATAAAATTATCATATTAATGAAATATTCTCTACCTCCAAAAAAAAAGATGGTCACACATTTACATAACATTCTATCAAAATTTAGAGAGTTTTTAATAATATTAACCAAAATTCTAATACAATTGATCCAAAAGAAGATATTAGAACTTGTATTAATAACTATACTAACAAAAGATTATCTATAGAACAAAAAAAATAATATAGACAAGCCTATATCTCTTAAAGACATTCAAACACAGATTAACAAATTAAAACAAAATAAAGCCCCAGGAAATGATGACATTATTCCAGAAATATATAAAATATTACCTAATTTGGCATTAAAATTACTTCATGAAGTTTTTAATATCTCTCAAAATTTGAACAAAATCCTTCCTTCTTGGAAATACACTTTTATCTTACCTATACTGAAACCCTATAAAGACCCCACCAAATATTCCTCATATAGACCCATTTCTTTACTTAATATAGATTACAAAATCTTCATATCCATATTTGTTGACAAATTAAAACATTTTTTTACCAAACCTGATAGATGATCAAACAGGATTTATATTAAACAGGAATTCTTATGATAACATAAAAAGAACTTTAATTATGATTGAATCGGTTAAACAACCAAATAAAAATCTGACACGAATTAGCTTAGATATTAACTGTGCATTTGATTCTATTAATTGGGACTACTTATTCATTCTTTTAGAAGAACAAAATTTTTCCCATAAATTTATAAATCTCATATCACAGTTATATATATAGGCAGTCAATTATACATTAAAACTGGCACTAGTATTTCTCAAAATATACCAGTAATTAAAGGTACTAAACAAGAATGCCCTTTATGCTCTTTATTATTGACACTAATTATGGAACCATGGGCAAATTTAATTAAATGGGATAATGATATAATAGGTTATAAATTAAATTCCAGTTCATCTTCTAAAATACAAATGTTTGCCGATGACATTCTTCTTACCCTGGCTGATGAAAACTCATCTATTCAAGCTTTCTTTATTTAGCACAATCTAATCAATTTCTTTATTTAGGTATCTTAATTGCCCAAAATATTAAAGACACCATACAAATTAATTTTAATAAAAGTCTTATAACAATAGACAACTTGATAAAATGATGGAAAAAGATACCTTTTTCTATGGATGAAAGATTTGCTATTATTAAAATGATTTTTCTCCCTAAAGTACTTTACATTATACAACCTATTTCTTTGCCTCCCCTAAATTTGATAATTAAAAAAATAAACGTAATGTTTCAGAAATTCTTATGGTTTCCAAACAAACCCAGAATTGCATTAATCTATCACATGAAAAACTCAGATAATGGAGGCATAGCTATGCCAAATTTAGAATTTTATTCAATCTCATCCATGATGAAAGTGATATCTCTTCTAATTGATGTTAAATATCAAGCTAAATGGAAAAAAATTAATTGAAATATTAATGTTGGATATATTAAAAAATAATAATTCACAAAAACTGTCACATATAAATAATCCCTCTATTTGGACATTGAAGGATCAGTTCTCTATCCATTATTCTCAAAAATTTAAAAGTAACTATTTAACACTCCTACTGAAATCCTTTAGAAGTTTCATACTTAAATATAATATATATAAAGATTGGTTATTCCTTCTTTTCCCCATAGCTTATACACAAGGAATTTTTTTTACTTCAGAATCTATAAAATGGTCACTTTTCAACAGAAAAACTTATCCTTTTGATATCAAATGATGTGAATGACTTGAAATCTATCAATACACTTAATGCTGAATTTAGATTTGAATCCCTTTTTTGGTTAGACCTGCAAGAAGGAAAGAAATTTATACAAAATAATATCAAGTTAATGTCTTCTACTACATAGAAAGTAATACCTAACTTAATAAAATATATGATTCTATCACTTCAGAATATTTCTCCAACTACCAACAAATTATCGCATATATATAAAGCTATAAAATCTGACTTAGATGTATTTCCAGATAGTCATTGGAATTCTTTCTATTCCATTAATGGCCAACTCCCCACAGATAAAGATAAAATTAATATATTAAAATCATCAAGTCTAACTACATTGTCACTAAAATGAAAAATATTTACCTGGAAATATTTAAATAGGTCTTTTATTACTCCTCTTATAATGAGGAAAATTGAAAAAAAAAGATGTAAATTTTTGGAGATGTAATAAGCAATTAAATGCAGATTGGTCTCACATGTTCTTTGACTGCATCGAATTAAATATTTTTGGGAAGATACAGATAGTTTTATGCAGGCTATATTCACAGATACCTTCACTTTATCTAAATCTTTGATATTATTTAATACTCCAGCTCCAGTCTGTATAAAGGTTTCTAGCTATCATTGGAGCTGGTATATGCTAACTATAGCAAGAAAAATAATTACTAGAAATTGGAAATCTAAATCCTCTCCATCACTACAAGAATTTAAAAATCTTCTTAATGAAGTATGTTGTTTGGAAAAACTGACCATCAAGTATAGATGTTCAAGGAATACTTCTACGTATTTCAGTTGGAACAAAATGTATGACTTGTTACAAAAATAGTGTCATATTACAGTAAATAGTATATATATAAAATTGTCTTAATTGTATTAAGATTTATGGTGAATGTTTTTTGTATATAGTTATAATTTGTTTATTTTGTGTGTATGTTCATTTTAATATAATTTAAAATAGTTCACTCATCAATGTTTATTATAGATTCGATAATAGTTCTAATAAAATTGTTTAAAAAAACAAAAAAAAAAACAACAAAACAACAAAAAAAGAAGACACTGTCATTAAGGTAAGTATTTTTTTTCACATAAACCATACTCAGCGTTCAGAGCTTGTGGTCGATCTTACTTCACTCAAATGCACATTACTCTTGCAAAGCAAGCCAAAACTACAGTCTTTCCATTCACACATAGGCATTGCCTCATCCCAAATGCCTACCCAGAGAATCTGCTTTTGCCCTACAAGGTTTAAAATAATGAAAAAAAAAGACCATGGTTACAATACTGTATTTCTTTCACATCACATAGCCAATAACATGCATGTGATCTTACCTCAGTTCACCCATGCACACTTTACTCATGCAGAAATAGAGTTTGTTTCAACAACAAAGTATTGACAAACCATCCTAATATATCTTGACTAATCCTGCAAAAAGACATTAGGTAAAAAAAAATATGCCATCAACAAATGCCCCCCCCCCCCAGAATGCACTGCATACCTAGTATTGCTTTGACTCCTGCCATGATATTATATTAAAAAAAAAGAAAATCATCAACAGTCCCCAAAACACATAGACCATTAGCATCTAGTTGACCCTGCCAGTGTATTATATTAAAAAAAGAAAATCATTAACCATCCCCAAAACTCATTGCCTCTCTAGTACTTGGTTAATCCTGCCAGGCTATTATATTAAATAAATAAAAAACAGAACGTCATCAACAGTCCGCAAAATACATACACCACCTACTGGTATCTGGTTGACCCTGCCAGCAAAAAAGAATACAGAAAGTGTCTGGTTGGCCCTGCCAGAAAAAAAAAAAAACACTCAGAACTTAAATAATGATTTTTTTTTTTAGAGGGAGTTAATTTTAAAAATCTTCCTTGCAAAGGAATCCTTCACTTCTCTTACTTACCTAACATGTAATCTGAATGATAAACAAAGTTCAATAATCCACTAAGTTTTTTTTTTCTCCTGCTGTCTTGGTCATCCATCTCTCTCTCTCTCTCTCTCTCACAAATTAACTGTGTTAAAGTATAGGAAGAGAACACAAGAGCAATAGGACTAATCAGCAGCCATGCTACATACGTTATGTGGCTGCTGACTTAGTCCATTCGGGTGCTAATTTATTGAAGTTAAAACCGTAATTACTTCTGGGCATTTCATTGATGCCTGCAGTCTTTCCAATCCAGACTGTTTTAAAAAAAGTCCAACAACAAAACAATGTATGTATATACATATATATATATATATATATATATATATATATATATATATATATATATGGGTCTCCTTCAGTCGATCAAACATTTACAAGTTCGAACCACATATGGCTGAAACCATATGTTAAAACTTGTAAAAGTTTGATCGGACTGAATGGGATCTCCGTACAGAGCGGAAAGGGAAGATTTCCCATTTCTGCAATGTAGTGCGATCTTGGAGTTGGTATATTTAAGTAAGGGGGTGTGAGGGGGTGCAGGGGCACATAGCCCCCTTGCTATAGATGTTTAGTTTTGTGGGGTTTTCTTGTTTTATGTATTTTTATTTCAGTGTTCGAACTTTTACGAGTTCGAACATATGGCCTCGGCCATATGTGGTTCGAGCTTGTAAAAGTTCGATCTACTGAAGTAGATCCATATATATATATATATATATATATATATATATATATATATATATATATATATATTTTTTTTTTTTTTTTTTTTTTCTTGTTTTTAAAGCAGAACTCAAGCAAGCAATCACAAAGTTCTGAGTTCCACGAAACCTCACATCTTTGACTTTACGCACTAGTTTGTAGTTTGAACTGCTACTAGTGTGTAAAAAACATTATACATGTTTTATGACAAAACTTGGAGGGTTGCAGCCCATCAGTCTGATACCACAAACCACCCCTTAGATTCATATTTATATATGTAAGTTCAAAATATTATGACTAAATTATTCAGTAGAGGTATTAATCAACTTTAGCTTTATGCTTTCTTAGGTAGTGCAGTCTGGCTGAGCTGCTTATGCATTACTATTTTATCCAAGACTGCAAACAAACTGGAAGGATTTTGCATCCCAGTAAAGTGGACTGTTTTTCATGGCTATTTATTCCCAACCCTATTATCCTCAACTAATGCATATTTAAAGGTCTTTTGCATGATATTGCTGACACCATCTACTTATAGTTCTCCTCTCCCCTTGTTTATGAGGTTAGCAGAGCTTATTACTGAGAAAAAAAAAAAACATAGCATGGAGCTTGCAATGCTCATACTTTGTAGTACGCTTTGTTGTTGGTTTCCTGGGTTCTTTGTTTATATCACACATTTAAGTGGATCTGCAGTTGGTCACAAGTCATAGAAATGGACTTCATGGTAGAGTGCTAACTCTTCCCTTGTTATTGCTCCAGAATTCTGGTGGTAAAACAGTTTGGCACTGTCCTGGACTAAAGCTCAACAGTATAGGGCTACTTTGCTTCTATGTATTACACACTACAGTTCACTCAAATTGTTTAAAAAGCTTTTCTTCCAATGGTTTCTAATTATCCTAAAAAAAATCAGAGGGAGGTTTAAGCAAAGACTGGAACTGAGCAAAATATGTACTGTTGAAGGGAATGATAATTGTTAAAAACAAAACATCTATATGGGGCTATAATCCATGAGATATGATATAAAATGATAATATGGTTTGTTTTCTTTTCTATTAATAGAAAATTAATAAAATAGAAATTTCTTTTCTATTAATAAAATAAATGAAATGAACATCTTCCAGTTGAATTTTAATATCCTGTCTGACAGAATATGAGTTTCAATGACAATCTAGATGTTTTATGAACAACATAGACATACCTGAATTATAATATTTGCCTGTCTTCCAATATCACTCATAAGTGCATGTTTCTATGTCAACAGATTAGGCCCCAGAACATGGGGTAGGGTAATAGTACCATTCAAATAGTCAACCAAAACATGTTATGAATTCTACTGGACATAGTACAAGGTTATTAGCCCTTCTGTCATAGTCATCATGATCAAAAATCATTGCCAGACAACTCTGCTCAAGATTTCTCACAGAACAAGGACACTACCAAAATTGTTGTTCTCTTGGATAATTTTGGATGGGGGGGGGGGGGCGTCATGCAAACTGTCAGTAGCTATTGCATGCATAACTCCTGCCGGAAGTGATGATTGGTGGTATTCATAGTTATTAATATGAATGACTTAAGGAATTTAGGTGAGCAAAACAGGCATAGCTGAGCAATGATTCAGGGAAGCCATTTATGCCAGTTTGCAGTGTCCTTGAATGTAGTTGTGCAAATGAGCAGATAATGAGTTGTTAATAAGAAGTGTTGCAAATATCTGTATACTAATTAAAACTAATTTACACCATTTGCAATTCATAGTCAATTTTTTAACTGCTTTCCTGCACTTCTTGCAGATACACTATAAAAAGGGAAGCATTGCAGATCTGTCAGACTTGGTGAGAATGCTATCCCTTGTGGAGAGCTTTGCTGTTCCTAGGTCAAAGTTGCTTGTCTAGGCCTGGCCAAAACTGCTTGCACCCAGTGGCACTCGCCCTCAAGGAAGGAGAAAATATAAGCAAAGGATTGCTCATAATGACTTTGATAATCAAGAAATCCTTGATAGGTTTAGAGTGGATAGGGATATTATAAGAGTCTTTGTGAGCATGTTTAACTCCCATAGGGGCACTGGAGGAATGCATGGACTTCCTATTCCTATGGATACCAAAGCTGTATATCCCTCACTATACTTGCTACAGGGACCTTCTAGTGACAGTCTGGGGGCACATTGGGGATCCACAGGCTTCTGCCTGGAGGATATTGAAGGAGATCCTGAATATACTATTGCCACATGTGGCTCAGTACATCTATTTCCCAGTGTCACCTCAGGCCCTGTCCTTTGTACCTTTTATGGGATGTCACATTTCCCTGAGGTACTCAGTGCAATAGATTTCACCTATGTCACAATTAGAGCCCCTTCCTGGTGCAATGGGTGAGCAGTACCACATGAGGAAAGGCTTCTATTCCAGGTAGTGTACGTGATGTATATGGGTGCATGACCAATGTCTCTGCCCAGCATGCTGGCAATGGACATGATTTCCACATCTGGCACATTAGCTCAGTCTACCACCTCTTCCTGCATGGAAGATGCCCAGTGGTCATCTTGTTGGTAAGCTGATTTTTTTTCTTTGAGTAAGTAGTTATTCATGCTAAAAGTAATTGCTGTATACTAATCTGTACTTTTTATTTTGTCTCTCCCCATCTGTCTCTCTTTTTTTAAAGGGGATGCTGTATATCCACTGGAGTCATGGGTCATGAATGTGAAAAATCTATCTGAAGCTGTTGAGGAGAAATATAACACATTCTGTCCCAGACTTGTATTATGATAGAAAGGGTGGAAGAGATTTTTGGCCTCTTGAAGAGACATTTCAGGTGTCTGAATGAGTTTGGATCTGCCCTTCTGTATGGTTCAGATACTGTATGTAGGATGTTCACTGCCTGCTGCATTCTGTATAATATGATCGTGTGTCCATCTGGTGGTG
Organism: Protopterus annectens; assembly: GCF_019279795.1. NCBI lineage: Eukaryota > Metazoa > Chordata > Ceratodontiformes > Protopteridae > Protopterus > Protopterus annectens. The sequence continues at coordinate 658,671,436 of NC_056732.1, forward strand.
AAGTGACCCATTTTGTCACTGCAGCTCCCAGTTCTAGTCCCACTTTGACTGATGATGACCAGTCAGCAACAGTAGTAAGGGGCCCCATGTGCCAGGCTTATGCACAGCATGTGGCTGCACAGTTTAAGAGGCAGCATCTAGTCAAAAACTGTGGACAAGGACATTCAGGTTAGTGTTTACTTTTTTTGGTAAAAAAACACATGAAGTAGAACTGATGCATGCAGTGATACCTGTGAACCATGCTGTGTGGTGCATGGTCTGCTGTCACTCCTCATCTGACATTATCTCTCTTCTTTAAAATATTTTTTTATTACTATCTGTTTGCCTGAATGCTCACTGATTCCTGTTCCGTGGTGCTGAAGTAAGCAAATCGATAAATATGTCAGCATCTGCACATGCTGAATTTAATAATTTTTTGGTTTAATTATGAATTCACTAAGCAATATAAAGTTATACTGGCAACAGTGAAAAATTAAGTTTCATTTGCAATTTCTCTGTAAATAATTATGTTGCACTGCACATCAGGTTTCTTTCTTACTGTCATTCAAAATAATTATGAGTTCAGAAACTGTCTTAATTTGTGCAGTGATGAGGGTGTACTGGCAGCAGTTAAATGTGTATGGCAGGAAGATTATTTCAGTGGGTCATTTCTGTATGATGTAGTGGACCTGTAAATGTTTGCTCATTGCTACTGTGATTTTTTTATGTAACTGTAAGCATATGGAATAGCAATGCATGCATCATTGCTTTTTGCCCCACTGTTAAATTACTTAACAGATGTATGTAGACTTTCCTCCTCCTCACAATCCAGTTGAATTTAAAGTGAAATTTAAAAGATCGCAATTTCAGAATATGGTGAAAGTAAAGTTGGAAAGGGAATAACTTCACATATATGCCCGCCCCCTATTAGCCCAACAAAAACCTTATTTCCAGTACACTGAAATATTTATCAATGAATGTGAGTCACAGTAGCTCCAAATCAAATGAGTCATACACACCTCCTATTGATAGGCCTGGTGATGGTGTAACTGATCTGGGGGATGAGCTATAATGAGAACTGTAAGGTGTGTTAGTGTGATGGTGTGATCTAGAGGTGGAAGGTGATCCTGTTGCCAGTGACCTGACACTGCTGTGTGATTGTGAACTTGACCGGGAATGTGAGGTTCTTGTAGATGTAGAAGACCATTAACATGGCCTCTGAAGAATGCGTTGTGATTGCTCACTGTGAGTACTGACATTACTGCCTTGACAGCCAGTGTTAGTATCATTTGATCTCCCCCACATGTCCAGACAGTACCCCATCCCCTTACACTCTTAAAACTGAGTCCAGCTTGACTCTTGTATGTCCGAACCAGTGTAAGAATGGAGGCTGCAACTGATGCCTGGTGTGCCACCATGTTACACATCAGTGATACCTTGGCATTATCCCTGCTCTCTGCTAATTCAAAGTAGTGTTGAAAATGTCCATGCCTATCTGGTAGGAGGTTCACCATTTCTAGCTGACTCTCTGTTGCATCTGGCTCAAGCCCTAACTATCTCACTGCACATTTCCTGTTGAGCAGTTAATGCTTTACATGTTTCCCAAGGTAGTCAAAAATAAGTTTTGCACTTGGTATGTCTTTGTAATGTTGTTACCATGGGAAATGTGGCCTTAGATTGCCTGCCTTCATTCTGAAACTGTTCTTCTGTGTGTGGAGACATCAATGTTGATATGTAGGATTGTTCCTGGTATACAAGTGTGGGGGGAATGTTTGCCTGTGTTTGACTTTGTGATGCACTGTCACTTTCCGTAGAGTTACTAACATGTTATCAGGTTAGAAAGCCTAACTGTAAACTTGGAAACTGCCTGCCACTTCCCTCAGGTTGCCTCAAAAATGCAACTCCATTATCATCATCATCATCATCAGTACTGCTGATGTCATCCATATTTATTGGTATGGTTGAACTGTTTCTGATAAGGAGTCTGTAAAAGAAATCATTACAAAACACTAAAAGCAATGCAACAGCATATGGTATAGCATGCTTACAAGCTGGGTAGTGGGGCACACCATGAAATCTGCCTTCACTTTCACTAGCTGATGATGCACAAGGCTGACCTAATAGTGATGAATTGCGACATGCTTAATTACATCACTTTTTTTCACCATTCAGTGTTAAACATTTAAAATGAATACATTTTAAACCAACCTTCAGGAGCAGATGAATGCAAATGCTGCTACACTTTGGTTTGATGGAACAGTGTCCATGTCAACTGTATTTATTCCAGTTGCACCATCTATTGTATCACAGTCACCCCCATGGATGGATAGAAGGTATTCATCTTCTGGTGTTAACTTAATAAGATTTAGAATCCCTCCCCAACTAGTGGTCCTGGAAACTGTGTTCTTCCTGGCCTTGCATTTTGCATGTCCTACCACATGATTTGCCCTTTCCTTGCACTGTGCCAGTGATCTGTTTCTGCATCTGACTGTATTGATTTCAAGAACTACTTGGCTCTATGCTTTGCTGTCTTGAGCTTGTCTGGGCCCTACTTTACCTAAAAGAATGTTGCCATATGTCCTAAATAGTGTCAGGAGTACACAATTTTCCTCATGGGTAAAGTTATCATTTATGTGCCTGGATCCCTTATTCAACATCTGTACTACATAGAATAAAAAAAATAAAAGGGACTACAGTCAGGCATTTGGCACACTACTGGTTGGATGACATCAAACTATAACAACTGGCTTGCTAGTCCTACTGCCATCAAAAATAAATAAATAAAACATAAATGTGATTTAAAACTGCACAACTTCAGTTTATTCAATACCAAAAGTAATTACACCAAAATCAAACTGCAGTACTATCTGCCATTGTCCTCACTGACAGTAGCAGAACATCACTTTCATTAAACATCTGTATTTCTCTCTTCTGCGCAGTAAAAATTCTCATCTGTAGTAACCAGTTTTTAGATGTATGCACAACCCAAAATTTCTGTAATGATCTATTGTTCACTTATTATAATTTCAATGAACAGTGCCACATGTCAAACAACAGCAAGCACTTCAGCATAGTTAACAGTCATGCAATGACATAATTAAATGCACACTATACTCCAAAATGCATTGCAACTGACCTTTAAAACATTATGACAGCAATTGTTAATTTGCCTGTTAATAAGTGTTAACTAATTTATATAATTTTTTTTACTTTTTGATGTCTGTGGTATCTTAAGAAATTTGCTGCGTATCTCGAGTATTCAAAAGTCAATATGGCACATTTCAACCTTGCTGCATAAATTCAGGCTGATTTATACATTCAGTAAGGAAATTAGACTAATTTATATGCATGTCTATGAATCATTGTATAACATAAATGTGTTAAAAAGTACATTAGAGTATTCCAGAATTTCACCGATTGTGAATTTGTGTCACACAGTACACGAACATATCTGAAATACCCATGAGCATGCTGCGGATATCTACAAACTCCACATCAGTCTGCAGTAATGCCAATCTGTCAGTGCATATGTGCTGCTTGACCTAAACTATCTAATGTAAGAATAAACTTGTAAAGTTCAAATTGGAGTCATTTGAATGTCAGGTTGAAATCAGTCTGAAGGTTAATCCTTGTCCATCCAACACACCTAACAAGTGATACCTATCATACAGTCCCACACTGCTACTGACATTTCATCTACCACCTTTTAAAAAAAGTGAGGAAAAAAAAGAAATAGGTCCCACTTCACTGCATGATACCTTCTGCTGCTACAGTAAGACAAAAAAGTATTAGAAATATTACTGTCAAGACTTAAAGTTATAGATAAATTTAGAAATAATCCATTAGTAATGGTATGGTCAGGTAAGCATTTCCCTTTAAGAAAAAAATAGCATGTGACAAAGCAGTTTTGGTTACAACAAACCTGCCAGTGTTATCAATACTTGGTCTAATAAGCATGCAAGTAAAAGGGGGTTTGGTCAAGGTGATGTCACACACAACAGGAAGTGGTCCTAACTCTGCTTAATACACCACTCACCATACTTGCATCATTTTGATTCTGGCTCTTTGAATGATGGTAGCACCTGTGAAGGCAGAAGACAATTCTCCTGGCTGGTCTGAGAAGGGACCTTAATAATGCTCTACCTTTTGCATTACTCATACCTGCAGAAGATCCAGGTGTGCATGCATCACAGTACATGGAAGAAAATCAATATCTGGCAGGAGGTGGATTATCACCTATCAACTCTGACAGGTATAACCCACTCAAGTCAACAGTGCTGTCACAAGTATGATGATTTGCAAAAGTGTAGTGCTGACCAGCTAGCTGAGTAGGTTGACCAGATTATGGCAAGTAGCCCAGAGTGCTATAGTAAGTACAATTTTTAATCCATATATATATATATATATATATATATATATATATATATATATATAGATAGATAGTTAGATATTTAGATACAGATATAGATAAAGATATAGATATATATAATACAAAGGGGGTTAAAAACTGAACAGGTACATGCACTTCAACAGTCAGATAGCTTTACCTAAAAATATGTATGGTGATATTCTAAAATGCATAAAAAAGGGCTAGCATTGATATAATCAGACATCCATCTTTTCAAAAAAGAGAGAAAGTAGTACTATGTGTTAACAGGTATCAGTAATAAATGAAAATTCAGTAAAGAGTATGAAAATAGTAATCTGTATAGATAACTCTGTAAATGAGTTAGTAATGTTTAAATATCAATAATGTTGACTGCATATTACATAGTGATGAAATAACAGTTGCAGTTACAGATGTAAAGAATTGTGTAGCATTGCGATGAAAAAGTTGTAAGACGTTTTATAAACATTACATGAAGAGAGTTTTGTGAGGGATAGTATAAGTAAAAACAATTGCTTAACTTATTTGTTGAATATTTCCAGCTGCACATACAACATGGCTGAAATGACACTCACCACACCCTGTTGTGGGAGGGTAGTAGGGTTACTTTACTGAAAGAATGAGCAGCACATATGTTTTCAGAGAACATGCTGTTTTACTTCATTATTACTTATTACACATTAAACAAAGTTCTACAGAAAAGGAAATTCATTCTTTCTTCAGTTGTTACACTTAAGCCTTTGCAGTTCAGGCATTCCACAGAGTGCTACATGCACTTTTAAAATGAAAAGAAAAAACAGGATTTGTTTTATATATTTTTTTTATCCTACACAATTCAACAGAATATTTAACTACTGTATGTCAATAACATGCACACGTATGCACTCAAGTTAAAATCACATAGAAAAAGACAAAATAAGATAGGCTTTCAGATAATGTAAAACATGTGTATGTGGAATACATTCAAATACAGATAAACAAGACTATCCTTCTCACTTTTACTTATAGCTGAAGAAGAGATTCAATAAAACTCCCAAAAGCAGAAGAGACAACCACAATGTCTGGTGGAATTTTCTGGTAAGTATAACAAGTGACCAAAAAGTATTACTTAACTACATGTAAAAGTGCATAGTCATCCCCTTTGGAAAAAACAAAGTACCCATGAACTACCACATACGTGGTAGTCCCCTAAATACAGAAAATGTAAGAAGGGATCTGGGGACCCAAGTAGATAGTAATTTCTACTTTGATAGTCATATTGCCAAGGTGGTTAGAAAATCCTTCTATGTGGCCCACCTAATAACAAAAGGGTTTGCATCTAGAACAAAAGAGGTTATTATGCCCCTCTACTCATCACTCATCAGACCCATCATAGAGTACAACGCCCCATTTTGGATGTACCTTACAAGACACCTGTAACAGCTGGAAAGACCACAGAAGTACCTCACCAAAAGGATTACTGGCCTCAAACATATGCCCTATGCAGCCCGACTGAAGAAACTCCAGCTGTACTCGGCTGCATACCACTTACTCAGAGGTGATCTCTGCCTGACATACAAGGCCATGTCCAACACAGAATTGATGGACATGCTCCACCTAAAAAAAAAAAATCCCCAAGCCACACGCTCTAGGGATCTAAACCTCACCACAATGATAAATAGGACGTGCTGGAGGGATAGATTCCTGTCCCAGAGACTCCCCATGCTTTAGAACAGGATTCCAATCTACATTAGGCAGAAACACTCTTCAAGAGAATCCTTGACAAGTGAATGGGAAACAGAAAATTTACCCCGGGGATCACTGCAGTGGCTCTGCTGGACAGAGGCACAGGGAACTAATGGCTCTGCTGGACCGAGGCACAGGGAACTAATTTAAGGGGGCAGCAAAAGCCAATACATTCTGGCTAGGCTTATAGATGCCCTGAGCCAGATAGCCTAGTACTTACCTATGAACCTATGAACCTATGTAGTACCAATTAATATGCAGAATTCAGGGTAGCATAAACAGTAATACAACAATGCTTTTAAAACTGATTTCAGCAGTAATCAATCAAACAGCTGTTGTTATACCTTTGTAACTGAAAGAAATGTAAATAAAGACAGAAACAGATAATGAAAATTGTATTATACTGTCATTTTAACCATGATTAACCGCATTGTTTCAATAATTAATTATTTATTTTCTGTTTGTTGTCTGGGTAATTTAAAATGTGTTTGAAAAGTACAGAACTGAAAGACACAACCCTTCAAAAAGAAAAATTCTCTTGTTATTTCAAGTTCACTACTCTAATACATTATTCCCAGTTAAATAAGCACTTCTCCAAACTCTACACCCAATTGAAAACATAAGCACTTCCTATACACAAGTTTACTTCAATAAAGATATTTTTCTGCAGTAGTTTATTGAGTTGCTAACTTGCATTAAAACTGTTTTATGTGGATTTATTGTACTTTTTCTGTCTCTCCCCACCTTTTTTTCTCTTTTATTTATTATTTTGCTGATGCATTTTTTTCTCCTTTATCATTTTGCTTCTCTCCCATTGTATTTTCTTTTATACAGGTTCAAATCCCTCAGACACAGACCAGGCACATGCATACCAGGCTAGGGAGTGATCATGCACTCCCCACTGGGGATGTCTGCATAGGGTCAGAGTGAAGGTGCCACATTCCAGGCACTCTGGCACATGGCAGCCTGGCAAGCCTCACTTAACGAGGGCTTCCGAGTTTGGTTGAGGAGGTACCAGCAGAGGTGGTGGACAGGAAAATTCAACCAGTCAAAGCCTCTCTTCAGTGTGTAGAAAACATGCTTGCCGAGTTGGTGCTGACCATCAGGTCAGCACAGGTCCCTACCTCCACAATATTGGGTTCCTCCACTGCAACACCATCTGGCAGTGGATATGTTTGAGGCTTAGTGGACTGAGTATATAGTTGGAACTTTCTCGGCTTTTCTTCCCTTACTGTTTCTCCTTCAACCTCTTCCCTAAATCCCACCCACACTAACCTCTTACAAAAACAAAAATTGAAAAATAGGGGGTCTGTCTTCTGACAAAAACATAGTGGCCATCCTTTCCTACCTTTTCTAGCTCAAAACCGCTTGATGTCTTCCTTGTACATTCACATCTTTGCTTTATATACCCTTTTTTCAGTCTGTCCTATCACTCCTTTTATATTCTTTAATGAAACCATGAGGGTATCCACATAAGGATATCCCTATATGAAAAAGTTATAACACCTTTGCTTAAAAAAGCTGTTAGCTGGTGTACAGTCTGCAACTTTTCTATAAAGCTTTCAGTGTAACTACATTCAAACATGCTTGCCCACGATATGCCAAGGCAAAGACCATTTACAATTCTGCAAAATACTTTGCACATAAGAAAATATGAACTTTGTGCAACCTATGAATGAAAATTGGGTGTAATTATAGAAATTGCTTTGTGTTCCCATATTCAGCACGTTTGAGTTGAGCTGACTTTGTTTACATATCCACATAGTGCCACTGTCTGCAAATGACTGTTATGCACTTATCGAGTCCTGGACTATGAATACTGGCCAATGTCTTCAATGATGTTCATGACTTCACTTACAAAGAAATGAAAAGGATTAATTTTATTATTCTGAGTTATCATAACCTCAGATGGTCATGCCCTTTTCGGAAACAACACAAGAAGATGGTTGATTTCCTTGATGTGGCACATACAGTCAAGGAATCTACAAGATTAAATGTTGTCTGTGATAATCATTCACTTTTAGATTGTTTTACTTGTTGTATACCTTTCAGACAATATAGTACTAAAATGCATCCAAATTTACTAAGTGCCCACTGCCTACCCTCCTCTTTATGTTCATTTAAGTGGACCAACACAACAGAGTTTTGTGGCATGGTTGTGAAGTAACTGAAAACAATGTCATCTGTGTTAGTATGTCTGGCAGGAGATTTGTGCATATTCTGGATTAACTTGTATGGTATACCAGCATGTCTATTTGTGAAAATGTAAATATGTTTTAAAATGTTGAGTATTTCCCTATTTATACAGAATATTTAGAAAATCTGTCAGTGTTTTGATGCATTTCTAATTGCATATGTTTGACAGGGACATTCTAAAGTACTGTGGAGAATCAGCTGAACAGTGAGTGATACCATTAGTATGTTCCTGGTTACTAAGTGATTATTTAAAAAGCTGATTGACAGAAAAAAATACTTTTTCAAACAGCTGACTGTTATTTTTAAAATATGACAGTTGAGACTGCAGTTTGTCAAGTGCTGAGCAGTTTTGTAAAGTACAGTCAGTTACAGTAGCCAAACAATGTAGAAGAAAATAGGAAAAAACAAAACAAACAACAGCCTACAGCGCAAAAAGTCTCCTTTATCTCCACAAGACCTGGTACGGGTTTTCGCCTTCAATGGATCACAATTTAATACAAAACAATAGTAGTTTTTATATACACATCAATTACATCAATTATTCTATTAATTATACAATTAAATTCAAAAAATGGAGGGAAAATTTTAAATGCATATTTTTTTATTTTAATATAAAAATTATATGTATATATATATATATATGTGTATATATTGATAATTTTTAATATGATTTTAATATAATTTCTTAGACATTGTGAAATATAATATGAATATTAAAATTATATTCTATGTCTTTAATAATTAATTAGTTGGTCAGATACCTAATTCTAAATTGACACCAAAAGCTCTTGATGTATTAAACTTCAAGATCATCCTTGTTTCAAGTTCTAATAGTTTGTCACAAATGTACAATAAGGCTTGCCTAATATGCTGAATTTTAAACAATCTGCTTTACCCTCATGTGTCTCAAAGAAGTGCTTGGCAACTGGACTAGATAAGTTTGAATTTTTAATGTCTCTTAAATGTTCTAAGATTCTTACTCTAACCATTCTTTTTAATATACCATATACCATATATTTATTTGTACCGCGGTCAATATATATACCATATATTTTCATAATTGGTAAAAGCATGTAAACAACACCAATAGATCTGCAATTAAAATAGTGCATGGGGTTATGATTGATGTTATTAATATCTCTAATTAAAATAATTTGTCACATATACTACAAGAATTACATCTAAATGAACCCACATTAACAGCATGGACAGTTCTTTTCTCATCCTCACTGACCAAATACCAGAATCTTTTAATTAAAGAAACAAATATTCAGAAAAAGCTGTGTATTTAGGATGGCTCACAGTATGCAAAAACATATTTACTGATGTATCCTTTCTATAAGGTCTAAATTCAATAGTATTATTGTTTATAAATAGGGTTAGATCCAAAAAGTTAATTTGATTTCGATTAACCTCATAAGAAAAGGATTAGTGTTCAATAATTCAAAATTCACAAAATATGTCCCTCCCCCTATAAAAATAAGGTCATCAATATAAGCAGCTTGTATAGAATGACTTATGTTGAAAAAAATTGTGTAGGATAAATAAACTTTTTTTCAAAGGAGTCCATATATATCACAGCATAATAGGGAGCATAAGCAGCTCCCATGGCCGTTCCCTTTGTTTGTAAAAAGTATTCATCATTAAATACAAAATAATTATGGATCAAACAAAATTCTAACAGAGAAATCAAAAAACTAGTCCTAGGACCTTCACCTAACATATTTAGAATAGCATCAAGTCCCCATCTAATATTAATATTTGTATATAATGATTTGACATCAATGGTCACCCAATAACAGTCACTGTCCCACCTACCTTTACTGACTTCATTTTTTTAACTTGGGTGTTGCTGATGTGAGCACTAACCCTATTAATGTGAACTTTTAACTGAGAATCCAAGAAAACATTAACATTTTCCAAAAAAGACCCAATCCCTGATACTATAGGCCTACCAGGTGGCTCATTTAAGTCCTTGTGTATCTTTGGTAAAGCATATAGTATGGGCGTGACAGGGTCTTTTATGTACATTTTCTTGACATCAACATTGGAAAAAAATCCTAATCGTTCTCCCCTTTCCAGAAGATTTAAAAGTTCTTCATTATAAGATTTTAATGGGTCCCTACTGAGTTTAGTATATTCTTCACTATTACAAAGCAACTTGTTAACCATAACACAATAGTCAGATCTATTTTGAATAAGAATATGTAATTATTCTTCAATTTCCACTCTTCCTTGTTTAGATTAAATTGTTTTTATTAACTCTGTTTCCTTTAGAAGCACTTTCTGAAACACTGAAATGGCTGGCACTGATATGGTAGGAGTAAACTTGTTTTTAACATTTCTAAATTTTGGCATCTTTAACCTACCATATCCTGTCAAAAAACTGATATTGGAGGCAATATCGGTATTACATTCAGTAGAACAAACATCTCCTTCTTCAAGAAGACAATCAAATTCACCATGTTCATCACTTTCATCATACTCGTAATTGTATATGGACATATTCAGTAAACTATCATCAAAATCAATAGCATTAGAAACTTCATCTTCAATCTCATTTTCAATACAATTAGAGACATTTATATTCAAATTCACGTTTGCATTAACATCCGCATTGGTAAATTTCTTAAAATAAACTCTTAACAACAACTTGCGAATGAATACTTTCACTTCTAAGTAAATATCAGCAAATGAGGGAAAGAACGTAGGAACAAATTTGCTCCCCTTATTCAAAACATTCCTCATACTATCGCTTAAATGCAAGTCAGATAAATTAACACATTCTAGAGAAACAACATTGCGACAAGTCCTATCAGATGTAATAGTACTCAAACCTTCATTTTCATTTTCATTTGTTTTCTGCCATTTCTGCTTATTATAGGTGTCATTTTGAAAATTTGCATCCTCCGTGGAACTAAGATTAGAGTCTTCGTTTGAGATCTCTACAATGTCCCTATTAATAGCTCGGTTAGGAGCAGCAGTTCTGGCGAAAGAAACATTTTTCACAGTATTTTCCTTTTCTGTTGAGGAAAACGATGATGCCGATGCTGAATAGTTCTTCACGCTGCCAATTGAAAACAATACCTGTTTCATAGTCTTTAAGGTCCCGAACTAACTTGTTGCGCTTTCTCTGCACAACATCTGCCTCTAACTTGTTCATCTTTTCACTTATATTGGCCATCTGTGCTCTATAATTGACCTCTGCTACAAGTTCATTCTGTAACGTAGAAATTTCATTTTTCAGCTTGTCATGACACTTTTGATTTCTTTTGATAAGTATACGAAGCCAGCCTGTAGTACACAAAAGAGAAGTCTGTTTCCATTCTTCCAAAAGATCACCTTCATCATCGGAAAAAGGTGCAGCAGGCAATTTATCAATACGTAAACCCCTAGGTGTAATATTGAGGCTTACATATTTTTCTAATAGTCTAGTGTCAAAATACAAAGCAACTTCCTTGGCCATAAGTTTATTTAGCTGGGCAAATAGACCATCCGCATCCGCATTCCTCCCAAGATTCCATGGATCATTACTGATAAATCTTTTGTCACGCTCCGTTACCATATCTTGAAATAACATAGTATTATATGCATTATATGGACATCATTCACAATGAATTCACAATGTCCAATGAATTCACAATGTCCGATGAATTCAATATATAAATTACTTTCTTTGAATATTAGAATATCAGAGAACACACTGCAAAAAGTACGGCTTGGATCCGAAAATAGTAGCCAAACAATGTAGAAGAAAATAGGAAAAAACACACCAAACAGCCAGTACTTCACAGCAAAAAGTCTCCTTTATCTCCACAAGACCTGGTACCTGGTACCTCGGCATTTCGCCTTCAATGGATCACAATTTAATACAAAACAATAGTAGTTTTTATATACACATCAATTACATCAATTATTCTATTAATTATACAATTAAATTCAAAAAATGGAGGGAAAATTTTAAATGCATATTTTTAATGCGTGTTTTAATAATATCACAATACAGTCAGTTACAGTGCTGTGCAGTCAGTGGGCACCCATGAAAGAGAACTCAACAAAACTGTAAAACTGTCTTTTGCTTTGCTGTTATTGTTACATTACATCAGGGACAGTATTCTTTAGTTAGATTAGGAAAGCTTAGTTATTAAGATTTAGCTTTTTCTAAAATAATGGACTCCTATCCTGCAGTTTAATTTTACATTTCCGGTGATTGAGTTCTGGTGTTTATTGAAAGCTATTGATTTTCATTCTTGTAATCATTTACTTATTATTACATGTTTTTCCATTACTTTACATTGTGGCTGGGAATCAGTGTTTTTCTTTAGAGATTAGAGTGTTTATACCTGTTTGATACTCCCTAGGTCACCTTGAACGCCTGGTCACTTATTTTTATATTTAATGTTCATAATTGGACACCTCTTTAGAAAGGCATGAAGACACTCTCATTGGTGGCAGTGTATTATTTTGGAGAAGGTACACAGCTGGAATTCTGTGTCAGGCTTTCCTAGAAGAGTTTGGATGTGTGAGATTCAAATTTGCTTTGAGTGTGAGTATATCAGAGTTCTTAAACTGGGACACATTGCTCTAAAGTGTGTAATAAGGAGTTACATTTGGGGTGAACAGAGGCATATAGTCTAGTACTAGGAAAATAGAGCATGTCCTAGTGTGCTCTTAGGGGAAAGTTGTGAAATATTACTTCTATTTAATTGACAGTCTCATATTGGTGTCAGTAGTGAGGACTGAAGCTCCTTTATTAATTGCTGGTAGTCCAGTGGGATATAACCAGACATCACATTTATTGGTGGCAGTTCAGTGGGATATAGCCAGACGTCACATTGGTATATCAATCTCATTTTTAAAGAAGGATGCTTTGTTCACAGGATTTCACAATACTAACTGGGAAGTACTAACTTTGCAGGATAATACATTATGAACTTTAGATATACATTCTGTTGAAATCATTAAGCTCTAGGAAAGAAATGTTCCCCCTCATAATGAAGATATTAAGGGGAGAAAATGCATATGGCTCTCAAGCTACCTTAGCAACTGAAGGAGGAGAATAGCACTTGAAAAATGTAAATTAACACTTGGATCCAGGTTTGTACAATGAATTTCACAGACTGCACAATTTATATAACATTGGGGAAGAACAATAACAATAACAATTGGAGAAATGAGCTCTTATAGTGGGGCCTTTAGGAACAGGGTCTCCAGTGGTCCATCCTGGGGCCTATTCTATTTTCATTGTTCATTAGTGATATGGTAGGAGAGTTGCATGGACTCCATTTCAGATTACATGCTATTGATCTTATTATTATCAAAAGTGTTGTATGCCTGGTCATTGTTGAGCATTTAGCACAGACTCAGCAACTGCTTTTGTTTTTTTGTTTTTTTTTCCTGTTGCTGTTGATCTTAGGATTCGCCATTATCAGCTCATTCACCTTTTCTAAACTCATTTTTTTCACTCCCCACCCAAGTGACTTGTACAGGAAGCATCACTCTTTTGGGAGAGCCTGACACAAGGAACTCCATTCTCAATGTGTAGATTGCAGTGAATCAAAATGCCATGCACCATAAGTGGGACAGTTGCAGATGAAAAGTCATCATTCTGCAGTTCTCAGATGTTTTTCTTTAAATGCTATAGCCCACAGGTCTTCTGTGTGATGTCTCCCTAATGGTAGTACAATGCTACTGCAAGGGAAACATTGGGTTCTAAGTTCTTCCTTTGTCTGGCCACCTGGTATAGCAAAATCTCTCATATGAAAGCCCTGGACTCATAACCAAGATCTATAAAATAGCTGTGTCACTTGCACATCCACTCATGCTCCTCCCTGGAAGATGCAGGAAGGTAATGCCTCATCAGTCTGCTTTCTGCATGCTATCTCCAGCAGGTAAGGTCTGTAGCTTGTAGAACTCATACCACAGGGTCACTGCCATAGCTTTGTCCCTCTTATGTAATGAAACCCACCAAAAAATGGTTAAGTACGAATAAAGCCAGTATTAATACGGGTAATTGCACATTTTAAGTTGAGTATGAGGAGCATGCACACTTACCTGTCACTGTATGTTTTTAGCTGTGTCTTGGCAGGGAATACAGATGACAGTCTATGCTAATTAATGGCTGAATATGTAAAAATGAGCTACAGGCACAAACTGTAGGGAAAAAAAACTCATTGACACAATAAGGATGCCAAGAACAAATTCAGCAGGTCCATCCATATACTGCTAACACATATCACTAATCTTTACAATTTACCTTCTTATCCCCAGACTTTAATACATGTAAACTGTCATCAGAATGTATTCACAAGGCACTAAATAAAAAGGACGGCATAGTTAAACATCAGAAACACTTCCCTCTCACATGTCAAACCCAAAATCAGAATTGTGAATTTAGACTATAACACACTCAAAAGAAATACTAATATGTATGGATTTGCCCACACATCCCTTGACTTACTGTATATATCTATCCATCCATCCTCAACCCCTTTTCCCATTTTTGCATAAGGGGTCGGGGTGTCACTTCAACAGTGACAATCATCTCGAGCCAAGGTTTACACTGCCAGGTGGCTAACCCTGCTGCGGTTATTGTATGTGTGTGTGTGTGTGTGTGTGTGTGTGTGTGTGTGTGTGTGTGTGTGTGTGTATGCGCGCGTGTGTGTGTGTGTGTGTGTGTGTGTGTGTGTGTGTGTGTGTGTGTGTGTGTATATATATATATATATATTTTTTATATACACTAATGCAATGTTTGCCTATCGGTGACAAAAGGAAGAGCACCCTTGCTAATATAGCATATACTGAGTGTAATGTACATCCAAAAAAGAAAACAAAAAAAAAAGAGGGTGAAGGAAAAAAACTGCAAGAATAATGAACTAGGGATAGGTTTTTATCAGATCCCTTATTTAGGGCCTGCAGTTAAGATAAGAAGATAGACAGATAGATACAGACAGATATCTGTTTATCTGTCTATCTATACATACATAGATATAGATACATAGATATAGAGAGAGATAGATATTTTAAGATAGATAGATAGATAGATAGATAGATAGATAGATAGATAGATAGATAAACAGGCATGAGCAGACACCCACACAGAGATAGATGATACCTACCTATCTATCTAGATATATTATATATATATATATATATATATATATATATATATATATATATATATATATATATATATATATATATATATATATGTGTGTTGTGTTTGTATAAAGCTATATATTTATATAAGGCTACAATTTTTATTTAAAACTATAGCTGTGCGTGTGTGTGTGTGTGTGTGTGTGTGTGTGTGTGTGTGTGTGTGTGTGTGTGTGTGTGTGTGTGTGTGTGTGTGTGTGTGTGTGTGCAGACAGATATAGATATATAGGTGTAGGTGTGTGTGTGTGTACGTGTGATTGCTTTTCTACTTTGGTTAGCATAGTTACTTTTTGGAGTATTTTCAGCAAAATGTAAACAAAATGAATAATAAGTGTACATGAGATATATAATACTACAGAATGTATTTACTGTCAAACCCATGTACAGATGGCAAAAATGTTATTTTTGATGTTGATGATGAATTCATGCTGTATACCACTTTGCACACAAAACGTTTAATTGATATATATATATATTTATTCACCTGAAATGAGTCATATATCTTGCTTTGTCATAAAATAATAAAATGATTAGCTGGGGTTATAAAAATTATTTATTTGAAACTGAATTTATGTAACCTAATTTCAACATCTAAGTTTGCAGCAGACACTCTTTATTAACTGTACAAGTGTATTGCCAGCAGCAAAGCAAAATGGTAAAGTTACAACTCTTTTGCTAAGGAAACCATTTTGTAGTTCATTTGCATTCTGTTGTAATAGACATAGAGCCTAAAAGCTATATTAATCATTGTGTAGTTATCCTTAGTCCTACTAGAGCAACACCATTTAAGACCATTTTTTTTTTCTTTGGTGACTTTGAAAACTAATCACCTAAATTAAGCTGAAGCAATTCAATATAGCCTCTACAGATGACAAGTTAAACCTAGTATATAGAGCACAAGAGAGTACCACATTGTATTATATACAAAATCATCTGGAAAAAAACTGATTGGAGAAATTCCGCTTCTAGTTTGCTACTGATCAGCTCAAGTAAATCCCTGTTATCCTGTATGAATGACTTAAAGCCTTTAGCGCTTTTTGTTCAATTTGCTTAGTCTACCAGATTTTGCTGTGCTCATCACTGAACTAACAGCAACAGAGGTCAGAGGTCATGCTGAGCTAGTAACAAATGTCACAGCACATTAGCCAGAGCACAGGATACAATTATCCATTTCGCAAGTGGTAATTAGTAATGCTGCTTCACATTGATTTTGTTATGAGTTTGGCACTCAAAGAGTGGCCTTCTCAATCTCACAACTGACGCCTTGAGAGTCTAAACACTAACTGCTGAATTGACATACAGTATTCTTAAAATGAAGAAAAGCTGTTTGTTCAAGGCATATAAATTATATATCTACACTGCTGAGATGCTGTTTCTCTTTTAATTTGAAGTCAGCACACATCAACTGTGGTTGCCTTACCTCTGATTCATCGCATACCAATGCACTATTTTTTTATTAAAGAAGCATTCCATAGCTTTTACAGGTTATCATCACCAGTGTTTTTATAATTGAAGTTATTGTGGCTATAACCCCTCATTATACTTCTGAACATTTAATTTATTATGTGATATAAGGGAAAAGGTACATAAAAAAAATTTCACCAGCTTAATCTTTTTCCTTGTCCTACTGCTGAGAAGCATGAAGAACAGTAGGACATAGAGAGCACTTATTATGATGGGGCTGACCAATGGTTATAGCAGGCCTTAGGTTTCATATTGTATGGGTTATAGCTTTGTATTTTAACTGGAATGCATTAGAGGATTATCATTGAAACTGTTCGCAAGTCACACATTAAGCACAATGAGTCAATATTCAGCACTGTGAAATAGATCAATTTAATCTAGAGAAATTATCAACAAAACATTTAATTTCTGACTATTGTCTATTTATTATTTAAAACATTTATATCACGGCTGGCTGATAACAGATTCCTTGTGATTTTAATATCCTACTAATTTACAATTCCTCATATGACTGTCCTGTTATTTACACACCACAAACAATAATGAGTAGATAGAATAAATGAAACATTAAATTTGTTTTTAAATTAAATCGGTCTTGCCCTCACTACTAATACAAAGAGATGTGACTGTGACATTTGCTGTCATCCAAAATTAAATTTTATTGCTGTCATGATTGGTGTCATCTGATTTTTCTCCAAAAGGATTTGAAGAATTAAACCTCACAAATATATGAAGAAAGGTTTCAGGTAGTCTGCTGTGATAGTTTTTACAGGGTCCATGCGTGATCTCCCATGGCACTTCAGAAGGGTGTACCACAAGCAGCTTAAGCTATAGGGAAGAATCACTGGTCAGGAACCTTCCGATCCAGGTGCAGACAAAAAGCTGAGTGTTGACAAACCAGAGAAAAAAAAGAAAAAACAGGAGGTCAGCAAGTTTCTGAAATCGGCATAACTCAGAAAAAGGTAATATTCCAAGAAATGCCTTCTTGGATTTAATATATGTAAGTCCATTCTTTCAGCCATTCAGTCTTCATATTTCAGAACTCACTATAGCAGGTCCTAACATTTCAAATGGTCATCGGGGCCATGGTTTAGATAACTGTTACTGGTGGCTCAACGATTTTTTTTGTTTTTTTGTGCCCTAGTCCCTGTATACATTAAGGAAAGGGTCAGAGAGAGGATGTGAAGTGGGCTGACATGGATTTGTCTTCTTGCTTTGGCAAGGAGCCTTCTCCTTTGAATTTGAAGAATTAAACCTCACAAATATATGAAGAAAGATTTCAAGTAGTCTGCTGTGATAGTTTTTACAGGGTCCATGTGTGATCTCCCATGGCACTTCAGAAGGGTGTACCACAAGCAGCTTAAGCTATAGGGAAGAATCACTGGTCAGGAACCTTCCGATCCAGGTGCAGACGAAAAGCTGAGTATTGACAAACCAGAGAAAAAAAAGAAAAAACAGGAGGTCAGCAAGTTTCTGAAATCGGCATAACTCAGAAAAAGGTAATATTCCAAGAAATGCCTTCTTGGATTTAATATATGTAAGTCCATTCTTTCAGCCAGTCAGTCTTCATATTTCAGAACTCACTGTAGCAGGTCCTAACATTTCAAATGGTCATCAGGGCCATGGTTTAGATAACTGTTACTGGTGGCTCAACGATTTTTTTTGTTTTTTTGTGCCCTAGTCCCTGTATACATTAAGGAAAGGGTCAGAGAGAGGATGTGAAGTGGGCTGACATGGATTTGTCTTCTTGCTTTGGCAAGGAGCCTTCTACAAACAGCACTCCTTTTTTCCATACAATATGTAGATTTTCTCCAATCCAGCAGGAAAGCTGTACTGTCTAATATGTCCTCAAGAGCACACGCCCATCACTAAGTTCTGAAGAGTGATCAGTGGATCAAATCCTTTCACTCTACCACCTCTCTACCTAGTTCCTCCAGTGCATTGGCCTTCAGTCAAATCACAGTAACCTGAG
The DNA here is from genome assembly GCF_019279795.1 of Protopterus annectens. Lineage (NCBI taxonomy): Eukaryota > Metazoa > Chordata > Ceratodontiformes > Protopteridae > Protopterus > Protopterus annectens. The sequence continues at coordinate 658,690,317 of NC_056732.1, forward strand.
ATGCAGTCAGAGCTCCATCCCTCTGTACAAGAGAGCCATGCAAGAATTACTAAGTTGCACCTACTTACCTGCAGCTGTTCTTCCTGCATTTCCCCTCCCCATATTTTCAAGTATTCCACTATTTTAAAACATTTAGCTGTTATGCATACTACTTGCCTCTCTACAAAGTTATTCCTTTTGTATTTCACATAGTGTAGGAAATAAAACTTTCTTATACACAAGTTGGAATTTAATAAATATATTTAGGACTCATGGCTGACCTCACCTAGCCATCCACACTGTCATCCTTTAGTTTTCATTCTTTCAGAATATCCCTTTATAGCTTTATACATATAGAACATATCCCACCTTTCAAAGTTGTCTTTCATAGTTTATTATTATTTTTGTGGTAAAAACCTCAAATAAATTTACTTTGCATATGAGTCTGTGTTTCCGTCCACCAAACATGATGACTTATTATTATGATAAATGGAAAGGAATCCTGGTAAATCCCATTGTAAGAAAAAACTTACATCAGAGAAAATTCAGTCTTGTGAAAAAAATTAGAGTACATTATACATAAACAGACCAACTTGCTAGGGCAAAGGATTTGCTTGGACTCTGTATTAAAATGTCATCAGTCAAAATGCCAAGTGACTACACAGAAAAAAATGAAGCTGTAGTAGAAGAGCTAATCTTGAACATTGCTCTTTTCCTTTAAATTTCTTTTTTGCAGACCCCCTTGCATTCCCCTGATATGGGGGCAAATCCTCCACTCCCCAGAATTTGTATATACCAACTCTGAGATTACCATACTGTGGTGAAAAGGGAATATTCTGGAAAATGGCCATCTCAGATGTACTAATTATAAGTCCAATCATTCAATCATTCAGTCTTCATGTTTTGGGACTTACTCTTGCAGGTTCAAGTATTTCAAATGGTTACCCCTTTGCTTATCACTATCCACTTGAGTTCAAATTTCTACATATAAGATTAAAAGGTAGACTAAATAGATGAGGTACTGCACTTTTGAGCTGACAACCTTTGGGAGAGATGTTAAACTGTCAGGGCATCTGCATGATTTATATGTTGCTCAAGTAGATTTAAAAGATCCAGTGGTTCAAGCCACCAAAGAGAAGGAGATAACACATTATTTTGCACAATTACATTGATGAAACTATATTTATCCTAACTATACCCTAACATAATGGGGTGGACTAAAAATAAGCTAGATAAAGCTCAACATATTTTACTTGTGTTGTACCCTCTCAGTCAGCAGGTTATATATACTATAATACATTAAGAAATAGCTTGAATTAATTTAGTTTAAAATTAAGTTCATAATACTTCTAAAAATTAAGTAGAGGTACAAGAAAATAAATTATAAAACATATAATTTAACACACACGTATATAAGTTAAAACAATGCAAAAATAAATACTTTAGAGTATGCAGTCAGCTAGTCATTAAGTTAGTTAAAAAATAGATGAAATAAATATGCCTTAAGGGAGCTTTTAAAGCCATTGAGTACATGAGATGCCTAGAGAGTAAATTCCAAGAAAACACAAAGCTTTCAGTTATAAAATACCCTTCCTCAGTACTGATAGTACACAATTCAAAGAGCGCACCTTTTAAACCACAAAAGTTCATTACACAGCCAATAAAAACAGAGTAAAGAACGATTCAAAAATTTAAGGTCATATCATGTAAAAACATAATATAAATATAAAAAATATATATATAGAAAATACACAAGTATCAACATCAAAGTTGTATAATTACTATCAAATAGCCAGAAAAATTTATTTTTATAAAGTAGCTTGCTTTACCTTAAGTACAGGTTTGATAGAAACAACTTGATTTATACCAGGTGAATGATCTGCTCGCAAGCGTAAAATCCAATTAAGTTCTTTATTTTTTAACTTGGTATTCACATCACCCCTTCTAATCGATTTCACTAAAAGCACAATAACTCTTAACTTGAAACTATGTGTAGTATTTTCTGCTACATGTTTTGCAAGAAAATTACTCATAATTCCCTGCCTAATATCAGAATTATGTTTAATGATGCTATCTTTTAGGTGTTGAGATGATTTGCCAACATAAAAACTTCTACATTTAGTACATGTGGCAAGATAAATAATATTACAACTATTGCAAGTAGCATAGCATCTAAAAATAAAAGTAGTGTCTGTTGCAGGATGTGTAACGATATTGCTTCTTTTTATAGAAGAACAACAGCAACAACTGGAACACATAAAAGTGCCTTGTTTCATTGTCTTATTTCTATCAGTATCTCCCTTCATATCCTTATAACATAACCTGCTCTTGAGATTAGTACAATTCTGACAGGTAAATAATGGTCTCTCATTAATGATTTTACTAAGGTCAGGTAAAGTCCTAAGGATCCCCAATTGTCAGACACCACTTTTTTAATGCCAGGGGTACATCTACTATATGTTGTAATGTAATGAATAATGCCCTGTTGATTAATATTTTTCATCCTTAAGGTTTTACTAGGCACATCTTTGAAAAAGGGGCTAGCTGTTGAGTCCCTATTTTTAAGTACATCATTTTGAACTTTAACTAATATTTTTTCCTCATATCCCCTTTCAATAAACACCTGTATAGTTTCATCAGCATGTCTCATACAATCTAGGTCATTGGTATTAAGTCTGCTAATGCGTGTAACCTGGGCCTTAGCTATTCCTTTATATATATATATATATATATATATATATATATATATATAGATAGATAGATATGTGGGGGAATGCATGCTTTTTCTATGCAAATATTTGTTTCTCTATACACTTTTCTTGAAAACTGAAGTCTGTAATCCCTGTCCTTCATATTTAATAAGAACATCCAAAAATTCTAATTTAATGGAAGAACAGTGCATAGAAAATGTGAAAAATGCAGTAGTGTTATCTAAATGCTGTACAAATATAATCAAATCATTCTCATTACCATCCCATATAAAAAATACATAATCCACAAATCTTTTAAAGAACGGCACCTTCCTACTATAATATTCAAGACCAGAGTATATATTATCAATCACCCAGTCATCAAAAACCAGGGTTGTATAGGTGTTCGCTACCAGGCTGCCCATGGCAATCCAGGAAATCTGATGGAAATGCCTCCTGTCAAAAATAAATACAATATTTTCCAACACTGTGCTTAGCAGTTTGCAGATGGTTTCAGTTTGCCTTCCTGAACCATATTTATGCCGACATAAGGTTTGTCTAATCGCAGAAATACCATAATCTTTTGATATTACTGTGAATAGTGATTTGATGTCTAATGTAATCATTAGAAATTCAGTAACTGTTTTTGTTTTAAACCATAAGTTCAACTGTTGTAAAAAGTCAACCATATCCCTGATGTAACTTTTAACATATTTAGGATATTTAGATAAAATATGCTGTAAATGCACAGACTCATGCTCAGTAACCCATCTGCGCCCAGAGATAATTGGTCTCATTGGGGGTTTGGCAATAGACTTATGGATCTTTGGTAAGCCATAAAGTATTGGTATAACTGGATGAGAAACAGCAACTAAACACACCAAAACTTTATGTAGCAAAGCTTTCGGGAATACACCCTTCATCAGTACACATTAAGCAGTTAATTTACAGAACTTTAAATAGAGGAATCAATTAATCACATGATGTAGCCAGCCTAGTTATTTAAAAAGATATAACTTGTTACAAAAATAAATTACACTACATAAGCATTTCTAAACAGCATACATTAACTTGAAATACATTACTACATATCTTAAGTTAAAACCATTATCTAAATAAATATACTCTATCAAAATATAGATATTATTTAAAAATATTATATCAAAGTCTTTCTCTTTGCTTTTTCAATAAGACTGGTTTAAGGCTAACAGCATTATTTAAGCCTGGTTTCACATCTGCCTGTAACCTGATTATCCACTCATATTCTTTTAATTCCAGCATATTATTCATATCACCCTTCCTCACTCCCATTTCTACATACGACATAACTCTAAAACTAAATTTATGACTTTCTCCCCTTTCTATAATATGTTTACTTAGAGCATTTGTTAGTAACTTCCTTCTTATTTCTGACTTATGCTCTATAATTCTATCCTTCAGTCTCTGTGTAGTTTTCCCTACATAAAATGAAGTACAGTTATTACAGGTGGCTAAATAGACAATTTGCATTATATTACAATAAGCTAGGGCATTAATATTATAAGCCTTTTTACTAGTGGGGTGTATAAAACTATGTTCACCATCATATAGGTCTTCACAACATGTACAATTATAGCACTTAACTGTGCCTATTCTTTTTTGCTTTAACTTATTCAATTGTTTAAAATCTTTATAACACAGCTTCTGTTTAAGTGTCTCAGAGTTCCTATAGGCATACAGGGGTCTATCTCCCACTATTGATCTAATTTCCAGCATTGCTAACAAAATGGGCAAATTTTTTTCAATTATATTACATATGACTCTTGTATTTAAATTGTAAGTAGTGAGATATCTCACTTTCTCTTCCCCATTTTTTTGTTTACCGTCACCCTGTAATCCCCCACTAAGTATAGGTTTATATTTGTTAGATTTATCCTTTACAACATCTTCATATTCCCTATTTATCATATATTCTAAATAGCCACTATTATAAAAATCCTGTTTCATTTCCTTTACTTGTTCCTCAAATTTAACATCTAGAGTGTTCAGTTTACTGGCTCTTATTAATTGGGCTTTCACTATGCCTTTAAAAGTATGCGGTGCATACATACTTTTCCTATTGAGATACCTACATGCATCTACTTCCTTTTTGTATATGGTAGATTCTAATGTGCTTCCATTCTTATATACATATACATCTAAAAAGTTTATGCCCAATTCAGACTCAGTCATCTTAAATTTTAAAAAAATGCGTAGTTCCATCAAGATACTTTATAAAATCATTTAATTCCATCTTACTACCTCCCCACAACAAAAAAAAATCATTGACAAACCATTTGTAAAATTTAACATTCTAATTTACTCCATTATTACCATTAAAAATTACCTTTTTCTCCCATTCATATAAAACTATGTTGGCATAAGTGTTAGCTATGGGAGTACCCATTGCTACACCTGTTAACTGTAAACAAGGGTCACCATCAAATAGGAAAATATTGTTCATCAGAACTAGATCAAGCAAAGAGCAGATATTCTCTATTTCTCTAGCATGCATTTTAATTTCATTCAGTAGAAAATTCCTGATTGCATTTACTCCATATTCATTCGGAATAACTGTAAATAACGAAGTTATGTCCAGTGTTACAAAAATGTAATTTCCTTCTTCATTTCCCATTGACCAACTATACAGTTCTTGCAGAAAACTATTGGTGTCCTTTAATACTGCAATACATTTACTTAAATACTGCCCTAGGACTGTCTGAAGATATTTCGAGATAGGTTGTGTAATCCAACCTCCACCTGAGACAATTGGTCGTAGTGGGAGGGTTTAGCAGTTCCTTATGAATTTTAGGGATACCAAAAATGTGTGGAATTCTGGGACATGGTACTGTTAAAAAATTAAACAACTCAATATCTGTAACTCATATATTGCCATATTAATATTTGTTATATGCTTATTGACTTCATTACAAGTAATTTTTTTAAAGGTAGATGTATCACTTAAAAAATCTTTAAATTGCATCATGTACCAAGCTCTATCCATCAGGACAACTGCTCCCCCTTTATCTGCCTGTTTAATGATTATAGTTTCATTCTCTTGTAGCTCCTTCATTGCCTTATATTCAGAGTAGGTTAGATTATATATTATTCTTCTATATCTTTTATTATACAACATCCTTAACTCATTCTCAATAATACTTGAAAAAGCTGCCAAAATGGGACGCAGTATTGGTGAAATTAATCACATGATGTAGCCAGCCTAGTTATTTAAAAAGATATAACTTGGCTGGCTACATCATGTGATTAATTGATTCCTCTATTTAAAGTTCTGTAAATTAACTGCTTAATGTGTACTGATGAAGGGTGTATTCCCGAAAGCTTTGCTACATAAAGTTTTGGTGTGTTTAGTTGCTGTTTCTTAGTACTTTGTTTCAATACAAGTATTACCGAAGTATTTTATTTAGTTTGTACTTTGTTTGGTTTCCATTGCTCACACCAAATAAAGGAGGAGAAGTTTGGCCAGCTGTTTGTATTTACCATTCATCATGGAGATTGAAACATGGGCAGAAAGGAACCTAATGAGCAGAATGCTTCGACAAGAAGAAAATCCATTGCTAAAACTAACATTACTCAGGACCCCCCCCCCCAGGTAACCGTTGGCCGGGAGGAGGGGGATTTTAAGCAGAAACTAATTATTCTAGAAAGAAAAGTGCATTCCTACAAGCAACTCCAATGGCAATGGTTAAGCTTTCAAGCTTATTTGGAGTTGGGTATTGTTCCACGTGGACTTAGAATTCTTAAGATGCCATCCTATGCTAATACTTATAATGACCTTTTAGTTCAATGGCAACAGCTGAATCTTAAATTAAGCGCGGACTACATGCATCTTATGAATAACTTCTTTGAACCTATAGAAACTAAGCTTGTGGAGGAAATAGAAAGTTTGGAGAATGAACTGGTTACTATGTCATGTTTTAAAGATTTGTCTGATATGTATCAAACAGTCCTGGATCGTTTGTATGCTTTAGATAAGAGATTACAACAAATGAAAAAGAATAAAATTCAAAGGAACATTAATGATTTTAAAAATAGCCATATCTTTTCTTGGCCGAGAAATAACAATACCTTTGTGTACCAGAAAGAAAAGAAAATGGATTTAAGCAGTAAAAAAATTAGTTTACTGGACCAACTTGATACATTTGACGAACATGTGGCATTAGTGGAAAATTTAACCAGCGTTAACATCCACAATAAAGACAAACCCAGCCCCCCTATGCAAGTATCCTATCAAGGGCAGAGTTTGTCCAATAAAAGAAGAGATAATGAGGCAGTGGATTCTCCACCTCCCACTGCTGACGTCATGATAGATAACGCTGTGCGACCAAAAGTCAAGGAAGTGATGGTATTTAATGCCTCTACTCATACGAAGGAAACACTAAAAGAAGGAACGCCACAAAGAGAAATAACCACCTATTCTCCTTTTCAGCTGAAACAACCCGAAAAATTTCCCTTGCATACAACGACGAAAAATACACCATCACAACGACAGTTGCAGCAGCTGATTACTGGCCTCAAAAGGAAGAATGGCAGTCCGTTGATTCAGAGCAAGGTGGTGAAGCGAGTGAACAATTAACCATTAATATAGGAATGGTTAACCATGGAACTGGATACAGTCCTATGGATGAGGGGACTACAAGTAACACACAACAGTATGACATTGAGCGGTCTGCATTGCTGAACAAAGGTACTGTAAATCTCTCAAATTTTGTACTGGACAAATTTCACCTGAATGTTTTAAAGAAAGGTTTGAAATTTATTCCGAATATGTCTGATGATATTGTGTAAGCTGTAACGGACTTAAAGTTATTTGTTAGAAAAGTTAGTTTAAAATTAATATTTAAAGGTAATGATAAGCAAATGTCTTAATGCAGGAAATTGAGTTTGTTTTCACCAATACTGTGTCCCATTTTGGCAGCTTTTTCAAGTATTATTGAGAATGAGTTAACAATGTTGTATAATAAAAGATATAGAAGAATAATATATAATCTAACCTACTCTGAATATAAGGCAATGAAGGAGCTAAAAGATAATGAAACTATATTCATTAAACAGGCAGATAAAGGGGGAGCAGTTGTCCTGATGGATAGAGCTTGGTACATGATGCAATTTAAAGATTTTTTAAGTGATACATCTACCTTTAAAAAAAATACTTGTAATTTATTTATTTGCAGTTGGTTTACCAGGATAGTCCATTGGGCCAAAATGAACCCGTTTTCAATGGAGTCCTGGGGAGAAAAGCTCCAAAAATAAAACAAAACAAACAAACTAACTAGGTACATACAATAGATTACTAATGATAAAATATACAAATGTAAAAAGATATAAGCATATCATTACAAAATTCAGGAAACATTTCATACAATACAGTCAAGTGATGATAATTTGAGGTGTTTTAGGCTGTGATAAGTAATATTGCATAAAGATCCATAGTAGTTATTATGTAAGGAGCGTAATCTTACAAGGTACAGTCAAATACAGTCTTTACAGATACCATGGAAAAAATTGTGAGTTATGGGGAATTAATAAGGAAAAATTGCTGGAGTAACATGAGAGAGAAAGGAAGGTGGAAATTGCCCTTGTTAGTTATGAGGGGTGGGAGCAAGAACATTCCCACTGGGACATTAGATGTATGTGAAGAGATTTTTTGAACATATAATGGTTAGAGGTGGTGCGAATGGATGGTGGTAGTGAGTTCCAAAGGTGTGCTAGGTTATAGGATAGGAAGTATTTGCCTGGGGGACGAGTTGGTTTGTGCACTTCTAATAGGTTTTGATTATTTGACCTTAAAACTCTATCAGGTAGGTGCATCTTAAAGGCAGAAGTCAGGGAGGGACAAAGAGAGGGGTTGAAAATGAGCTTGTGGGCAAGATTTAGCTGAGATGATTGGGTAGTTCTAGCCAATTAAGTTTTTGGAGAGAAGAACAGTGGTGGGTGGAGGACCTGTGGCTATTAGCGAACTTGGCGATTTTGTTGTAGCAAGAGGAAAGTTGTTTTTTTAGAGCGGACTGGAGATTAGTTAGGAGTGGTGCTCTGTAGAGGAGGGAGGGGATAAGAAATGAAGAAGAGAGAGTGATTTTAGAGGTGCTTGTAAGGTACTGATTTTGTCGGTAGAGCATACTTTGTTTTTGATGGTTTTTTTTGATATTTAGTTGTAGATGGGAGTGGAAATTAAGCTGGTTGTCAATTTGGACACCAAGTAACTTGGTTTCTGACACCAGTTCTAGAAATGAGTTATTTTGACTAGTAATCAAGAATGTGCTTATATCGAAAGGAGTAGCTTTAGAGGGGGTAAATACCATTAGTTTAGTTTTGGAAGCATTGAGTGCTAGGTGGTTTATTTTCATCCATTGCTCAGTGATTGAAAAAGCTTCTTATGTAAGCTTTAGGAGCGTAGGGGTAGATGTGGCAGAGCAGATGATGGTAGAATCATCTGCATATTGGATGATATGTGAGAATGGAATAGATTTGCGGAAATCATTTATAAATATATTGAAAAGAAGGGGACCTAGTATGGAGCCTTGGGGAACCCCGGTGGGGGTACTAAGAAAAGAGGAGGTTGCCTTTTTCCATTTTACAGCTTGGTATCTATTAGATAATGAAGTCAATAAGCATATAACAAATATTAATATGGCAATATATGAGTTACAGCTTAGTAATGATATAGATATTGCGTTGTTTAATTTTTTAACAGTACCTTGTCCCAGAATTCCACAAATTTATGGAATTCCTAAAATTCATAAGGAACTACTAAACCCCCCACTATGACCAATTGTCTCAGGTGGAGGTTGGATTACACAACCTATCTCGAAATATCTTCAGACAGTCCTAGGGCAGTATTTAAGTAAATGTATTACAGTATTAAAGGACACCAATAGTTTTCTGCAAGAAATGTATAGTTGGTCAATGGGAAATGAAGAAGGAAATTACATTTTTGTAACACTGGACATAACTTTGTTATTTACAGTTATTCCGAACGAATATGGAGTAAATGCAATCAGGAATTTTCTACTGAATGAAATTAAAATGCATGCTAGAGAAATAGAGAATATCTGCTCTTTGCTTGATCTAGTTCTGATGAACAATATTTTCCTATTTGATGGTGACCCTTATTTACAGTTAACAGGTGTAGCAATGGGTACTCCCATAGCTAACACTTATGCCAACATAGTTTTATATGAATGGGAGAAAAAGGTAATTTTTAATGGTAATAATGGAGTAAATTCGAATGTGAAATTTTACAAACGGTTTGTCGATGATTGTTTTTTGTTGTGGGGAGGTAGTAAGATGGAATTAAATGATTTTATAAAGTATCTTGATGGAACTACGCATTTTTTAAAATTTAAGATGACTGAGTCTGAATTGGGCATAAACTTTTTAGATGTATATGTATATAAGAATGGAAGCACATTAGAATCTACCATATACAAAAAGGAAGTAGATGCATGTAGGTATCTCAATAGGAAAAGTATGCATGCACCGCATACTTTTAAAGGCATAGTGAAAGCCCAATTATTTAGAACATATGATAAATAAGGAATATGAAGATGTTGTAAAGGAAAGATCTAACAAATATAAACCTATACTTAGTGGGGGATTACAGGGTGATGGTAAACAAAAAAATGGGGAAGAGAAAGTGAGATATCTCACTACTTACAATTTAAATACAAGAGTCATATGTAATATAATTGAGAAAAATTGGCCCATTTTGTTAGCAATGCTGGAAATTAGATCAATAGTGGGAGATAGACCCCTGTATGCCTATAGGAACTCTGAGACACTTAAACAGAAGCTGTGTTATAAAGATTTTAAACAATTGAATAAGTTAAAGCAAAAAAGAATAGGCACAGTTAAGTGCTATAATTGTACATGTTGTGAAGACCTATATGAGGGTGAACATAGTTTTATACACCCCACTAGTAAAAAGGCTTATAATATTAATGCCCTAACTTACTGTAATATAATGCAAATTGTCTATTTAGCCACCTGTAATAACTGTACTTCATTTTATGTAGGGAAACCTACACGGAGACTGAAGGATAGAATTATAGAGCATAAGTCAGAAATAAGAAGGAAGTTACTAACAAATGCTCTAAGTAAACATATTATAGAAAGGGGAGAAAGTAATAAATTTAGTTTTAGAGTTATGTCGCATGTAGAAATGGGAGTGAGGAAGGGTGATATGAATAATATGCTGGAATTAAAAGAATATGAGTGGATAATCAGGTTACAGGCAGATGTGAAACCAGGCTTAAATAATGCTGTTAGCCTTAAACCAGTCTTATTGAAAAAGCAAAGAGAAAGACTTTGATATAATATTTTTTAAATAATATCTATATTTTGATAGAGTATATTTATTTAGATAATTTTTTTAAATTAAGATATGTAGTAATGTATTTCAAGTTAATGTATGCTGTTTAGAAATGCTTATGTAGTGTAATTTATTTTTGTAACAAGTCATATCTTTTTAAATAACTAGGCTGGCTACATCATGTGATTAATTGATTCCTCTATTTAAAGTTCTGTAAATTAACTGCTTAATGTGTACTGATGAAGGGTGTATTCCCGAAAGCTTTGCTACATAAAGTTTTGGTGTGTTTAGTTGCTGTTTCTTAGTACTTTGTTTCAATACAAGTATAACTGGATGAGACACAGTAAAGTATATAAACAAACCTAACGTAATGTCATTTATCATCTGTAAATCATATAATAATGAATTAACATCACCAATATGCTTATCAACCTGTAGAATATTTATCTCTTTGAAGGCTGTTTTATCATTAACAATTTCAAAAACACTGGAAAAATAGTCAACTTTATTCATAACAAACTAAAGGTAATGCTACTCAATGCCAGAAGTCTAAACCTCAAGATACACACACTCGAGGCTCTCCTCAGTATGGAGAAAATTGATGTCTGTGCAGTAACAGAAACCTGGTTCAAGGCTCCTGAGAGCACCCCAGCACTACCAGGTTATAACTCATACCATGCATTTCCGCCCCAAAACTCGGACCGAAGCACAAAAGGAGGGGGAGTATCTATATTCATCAAAGATACCTACACCTCCAGGTTAGTGGCATTGCATGAAGCATCGGAAACCATCCATGTGCAACTAACAGTGGGCAAAACTGCCTTTCAGTTTGTAGCCTGCTACAGAATACCCTCCCTATTACAGGAAACCCACTTGGCATTCCTGAGAACACTGGAGAATATGAAGGTCTCTCCAAACACTATGTTATTGGGTGACTTCAACTACCCAAACATTGACTGGGAAAACTACTCAAGCCAAAAACACCATCGCCCAATGGTTCCTTGAATTTATAAACTCTAACGCAATGGAACAACTGGTCACCACTCCCACAAGAGGGAACAACATATTGGACCTGGTCATCACCAACATGGGGACTCTATGTTCCACACCAGAGGTAAACCCCTCATTGGTAAGATCAGACCATAAACAAATTTCCCTGGACATCCATATCCCATCCCCACCCCCAGCTAAGGAGATCACTGTAAAGAATTTCTCAAAAGCCAACTTTGCACTTCTCCAGACTGAGGTGGAATCCTTCAAAGCCCCTGGGCCAGAGGAAAATACAGCCCAATCTGCAGAATCCTTTACAAATTCATTCTGTGAGCACCTGCAGGAATGCATAGATCGTGCTATCCCAAATAAAACCAAGAATCACTCCTCCAAAAACAGGAGACCGGTCTGGTGGACTCCAGCCATAAATAAGCTATACAACAGAAGGAGGAAGCTACTACATGACAGAGCAAAATCCCAAAAAGGGAAGGCATCTCTGATCAGTATTAGCAAGAAACTTCGATCCCTCATAAAATCATCAAAGGCCAGTTTCGAAAGAAAAATTGCCCTAGACACTAAAGATAATCACAAGGCCTTCTTTAGTTATGTCAGGAACATGGGTAGAAACTCCCAGATATGCTCTGAATTGTTGCATAACGGTACAAAATATACTGAACCTACAGACATAGCCAACATCCTGGCAGACAGATTCAGCGCACACTTCTCCCCCCCTTCCCCCCCAAAGGAGCAAATGCCTATCACAACTGAATGTAACCTCCCTGACATCACAGATGCACAGGTGAAAGCTGCCCTCTCCAAAGCAAAAAACACAGCATCTATGGGACTGGACAGTGTCCCAGGCTGTGTCTTACACAAGCTCCAAGAAGAACTGAACCCTCACATTAAGTCACTGTTCAAACTTAGCCTTACTACAGGATATGTACCCAAAGAATGGCATACAGCTACAGTGGTCCCACTCCACAAAGGTGATGCCACAACAGACCCCGGAAACTATCGCCCCATAAGCCTGACTAGTCTGGTCTGTAAAGCTATGGAGCATATTATCATGGAACTCCAGACACTGGACCCTACACAATTCAGCTTTGTTAAGGACAGATCTTGCCTCTTAAACCTAGTTGATTTCTTTGAAACAGTTACCAAAGCCATAGATGAGGGCAAGGTAGTCCACACAGCCTACCTGGACCTCGCAAAAGCCTTCGACACAATTCCCCACTCGGGCATCATAAATAAGCTTACCAGCTTAAATATCAACCCCTATATCACAAGATGGGTTGCAAACTGGCTCAAAGATAGAACCCACATGGTCAGAATCACAGGTACCATGTCCGAATCCAAACCAGTTACAAGTGGCGTCCCACAGGGCTCAGTTCTGGGACCTCTCTTGTTCGGTATATACTTCTCTGAGGTTCAGGCTAACACGGGGATTATGGCTGACAAAGTTCGCAGATGACTGCAAACTGGGGGCCATAATCAAATCTCCAGCTGACACAAGCATCCTCCAAAAGGGTCTCACAGAGATGGATGCTTGGTGCCAGAGCCACAGCCTCAAACTAAATGCTAAAAAGTGCATAGTCATCCCCTTTGGGAAAAACATGGTGCCCACAAATTACCCCATAGGTGGTAATCCACTAAGTACGGAAGAAGTAATTAGAGATTTGGGGACCAACGTAGATAGTAATCTCTCCTTTGATAATCACGTTGCCAAAGTGGTTAGAAAGACCTTCTATATAGCCCACCTTATCACGAAAGGGTTCACATCTAGATCAAGAGAGGTCATTGTACTCCTCTACTCATCACTCATCAGGCCCATAATTGAATACAATGCCCCTTTTGGGATGTACCTTACCCGACACCTGCAGCAACTGGAGAGACCCCAAAGGTACCTCACCAAGATGATCATGGGCTACAAACAGATGTCCTATGCAGTTTGACTAAAGAAACTCCAGCTGTACTCAGTTGCTTACCGCCTACTCAGAGGCGATCTATGCCTGACATACAAAGCCATGTCAAACCCAGAATTAATGGACATGTTCCACCTCAAAAAATCCAAGTCCATTAGAGCTACACGCTCCAGGGACCTAAACCTCAGCACAAAAATAAATAGGACATGCTGGAGGGACATATTCATTTCCCAGAGGCTCCCCTCACTCTGGAATAGAATCCCAATTCATGTTAGACATAGCCCCTTGCTGACCCTCTTCAAGCGAAATCTGGACACGTGGAAGGGAAATCACAAATTCACCCCTGTGAACTCTTCTGTGTCCCTGCTAGACAGAGGCACAGTAAACTAATCTTAAAAGGGTACCTTCTGTGACCTACTTTACAGAGGCACAGTAGGCTAATCTAATAGGGAGGCGGAAGCCAAATACACTCTGGCTAGGCTTATAAATGCCCTAGGGCAGATAGCCTAGTATCTACCAATGAACCTATGAACAATGACTGCGCCTCCCTTATCGGCTTCCTTCATTATGATGTCATTATTTATCTCCAACTCATGTAGGTCATTCTTCAATGGGTAGATTGAAAATAGAATTACATTTCTCATTTGCATAATAACACCTTAACTGCATTTCACAAACATCACAAAATGCTTCACTAACAGGATGACTATTGGGCACAAAAGTACTGCTACATTTACATACATCATTGATATCACCCTGTGCATTACCATATATACATTTTTAATCCAGATTTTACAAAAAATAGCTTCAAGTCAATTAGGGCATTGGCTAACCTGTCAATACAAGACAGTATAAACTTTAAGCCTTTTTCCAACAAGGACTTATGTGAAGAGTTAATTACCATATCAGATAAATTAATAACGCAGCATTTTTCAATACTTACATTCTTTTTCTGTTGCGTGTTCTGGGGCCACTATGACTCCTGCCCCTGTTCCTCATCTGAGATCGCCCTCAGGAAGCTGTCCATTTGCCTGTGGTCACTTCCTCCAGTAATTGTAATCTGACCACCTGCTTGGACTGTTGAAAATCCATAGATGTGGGCTGTTGTGTTGCATTCTCCACAACACGCCCAGTTAGACCATTAATGGCGTTTGTAGTTGGCATGGAGCTTGACTGAACTGAAGCATTCGTCTCACTGGCCCCTTCCTCTTTGATGTTCTGATTGGTAGTTGCATCTGACTTTACCCGACCTTAGTAAATTCCTTAATGAGAGACCATTATTTACCTGTCGAAATTGTACTAATTTCAAGAG
Organism: Protopterus annectens; assembly: GCF_019279795.1. Taxonomy (NCBI): domain Eukaryota; kingdom Metazoa; phylum Chordata; order Ceratodontiformes; family Protopteridae; genus Protopterus; species Protopterus annectens. Next base: position 658,705,557 of record NC_056732.1, read on the forward strand.
CAGGTTATATTATAAGGATATAAAGGATGATAATGATAAAAATAGGACAATGAAACAAGGCACTTTTATGTGTTCCAGTTGTTGCTGTTATTCTTCTATAGAAAGAAGTAATCACTTTACACATCCCACAACAGGCACCACTTTTATTTTTAAATGCTATGCTACTTTCAATAGTTGTAATATTATTTATCTTGCCACAAGCACTAAATGTAGAAGTTTTTATGTTAGCAAATCAGCTCGATGCCTAAAAGATAGAATCATTGTACATAATTCTGATATTAGGCGGGGAATTATGAGTAATTCTGTTGCAAAACATGTAGCAGAAAATACTACACATAGTTTCAAGTTTAGAGTTATTGAACTTTTAGTGAAATTGATGAGAAGGGGTTATGTGAATACCAAGTCAGAAAATAAATAACTTAATTGGATTTTACACTTGCGAGCAGATCATTCACCTGGTATAAATCAAGCTGTTTCTATCAAACCTGTACTTAAGGTAAAGCAAGCCACTTTATAAAAAGCATTTTTTCTGGCTATTTGATAGTAATTATGCATATTGATACTTTTGCATTTTATATATGTATATATATATATATATATATATATATATATATATATATATATATTTATTTTTTTAATACTTATATTATGTTTTTACATGATATGAACTTAAATTTTTGAAACGTTCTTTATTCTTTTATTTGCTGTGTAATGAACTTCTGTGGTTTAAAATGTGAGCTATTTTATTGTGTACTATCAGCACTGAGGAAGGGTATTTTATACCTGAAAGCTTTGCATTTTCTTGGATATTAAAACTATTTTACGTTAGTGTCAGTGGTTTATTTTTGGTATTTTGTGTATTCTTACCACTGAGCTTTTACTCTGACTGTGTTTTTGTTTTTGGATACTGTTCATAAATATTAGGATATCATTATTCATTATTAATTATTGAATGGGAAAGAGTCAAGATCATTCAGCAAAACTGCCAGATTATGAAGTCCACCAGGAGTAGTGCAGTGTGTTATTGCATTTTCTCAAATTACTTTTACATAAATTGTTAGAGATACTTTTCTTTGCAATAAATTCTGTAAGATGTTGATTTTATATCTGGATCTGATAAGATAGTGCAGAAATGTTTAAACAAAGTGCTAAATAATTTATAAGCAATACATTAGTGAAGAATTACTGAAGTATGATATCATTATTCTTGGTTTGCTTAGCAGACTGTTTTTATGAGAGATACATCTGACAATTTATACTGTGGCTTATTGTACAATCAGACAAAAAAATAAAGGTTTGCTTTGAGAGTATCCCTGGGATTCATTAAACTCTGTGAAGGCTTTGCCCAAAGCCTGCACAGAGTTCTACCTGATTGTGTGGTAAGCAATAGCACTAAATTAATATTCATGCCGTGGCTCACCTTCAAATATAAACAAGCAGGGTTTTGTGGCAGCCAAAAAAACATGTAAGGCAACATGGATAGTGAACTTAGTTACAGCATAGCAAACTGGGTTAGTGGGATTGCGTGGAATGACATATAGTATACCTGGGTTTTTTATATATAAATGTATTATGTTACAGGACAGGACAGTGTATGTGTATACTCCAGCATACTGGATAAGTGGGACTGCATGGAATGCTCCATGGACTATCAGGGTTTTCAGATAAAAATGCATTATTTTGCAGGGAAAGGACAGTGTATGTGTACACTCCAGCATACTGGATAAGCAGGATTGCATGGAATGCCACACGGACCACCAGAGTCTTTCAGACATAAATGTATTATGTTCCAGGGAAAGGACACTGTATGTGTACACTCCAGCATACTGGATAGATAGGATTGGACAGAATGTCACATGGACCACCAGGGTTTTTCATATATTAAAGTATTATGTTGCAGGGACAGGATGGGACAGTGTACGTGTATACTCCAGCATACTGGGCTAGTGAGACTGGGTGGAATGCCACATAGACCACCAGGATTGTTCATATATTATTCTATTTTGTTGCAGGGACAGGACAGTATATGTGTACACTCCAGCATACTGAGCTAGTGGGATTGTACAGAATTCCACATGGACCACAAATGCTCTGCTGTAAAGTATAATCTGTGTGATTGGAACACGCATATGTGCAATATATGCACATGTCAAGGAGTACTTGCTGCAATCTGTAGTATAGTGTGCATCCATTAGAAGCTGGCAGTCTTTAAAGTAAAAGTTTTTTGTTAGGACTTGGTAGTCTTAAAAGTAAAAGTTAAGATAACACAGTCAATCAATTGTATCAATGCATTGTATGTCACATATGAAGATACTAATCTTACCTCTTTTTTTTCTCTCACCTCACCCAAACCCTTATCTTCTCTTTTTTATTTTATTTTTATTTATTTATTGTTACCTATCATCAAAATGTGTTCATGTCATCCATGTGTACCACATCACTAAATGGTCCACAGCACAGCATCGTGCCACCCGACCTTAGTTCCCAGTGCCTCTCTCTAGTATAGCCATTGGAGTTATCCACGGAGAGAATTTTCTATTTCCCATCCACTCATCAAGATTTCTCTTGAAGAGGGTCAGCATGGTGCTCTGCTTGACATGTATGGGAAATCTATTCCAAAGCATAGGCAGTCTCTGGGTTATGAACCTGTCCTTCTAGTGCATTCTGTTGATTGTAGTAATTAGGTTGAGGTCTCTGGAGTGTGTGGTCCGGAGGGATTGTGATTTCTTTAGATGTAGCATTTCTAACAGAGCTGGGTCAGATATGGCTTTGTCAGTCAAGCAGAGATCACCTCTAAGTAGGTGATATGAGACAGAGAATAGCTGGAGTTTTTTGAGTCTGTCTATATAGGACAAGTGTTTAAGGCCTAGGATCCTCTTTGTGAGGTACTTTGTGGCCTCTCAGTTGTTGCAGGTGTCTAGTGAGGTACATGCCAAATGGGGCATTGTTCTCAATGATTGGCCTAATGAGGGAAGAGTAGAGGGAAACAATGACCTCTTTCTTCCTGGATGCAAAACAATTAGTAATGAAATCTGCCACATAGAAGGATTTTCTGCCCACAGTGGCAATGTGGTGATCAAAAGCAAGGTTGCTGTCAACCTGTGTTCCCAGATCTCTTATAATGCCTTCTGTGTTCAGTGGACTACCATCAATGTGGTAATTCATGGGAACTGGATTTTTCCCAAAGGTGATGACGACACATTTTTCGGCATTGAGCTTAAGGCCATGGTTCTGACATCAGTCATTGGTCTCAGTGAGGCCATTCTGTAGGATGTCAACATCACTTGGGGAATTAATAATTGCTCCCAACTTGCAATCATCTGCGAACATTGTCAGCCAGAGTCCCTTCGTGTTGGCCTGGACTTCAGAGAAGTAGATATTAAACAGGAGAGGACCCAGGACCAAACCCTGTGGGACTCTACTCTTGACTAGCCAGCAGTCTGACAAGGAGTCAGCTATTTTCACACTGTGGGTTCTATCTGTGAGCCAGTATGCAGCCCACCAAGTGACATAGCGGTTGATGCCTAGCTTAGTGAGTTTTTCTATGATTCCTGAGTGGGGAATGGTATCAAAGGCCTTGGCTAGATCAAGGTAGGCTGTAAGAACCACCCTGCCTTCATCCACAGCTCTGGCAACTGACTCAAAGAAGTTGAACAAGTTGAGCAGGCATGATCTACCCTTCACAAAACCAAACTGTGTGGGATCCAAAGTTTGGAGATTCCTATATCCTTGTTTATTAGGTTCATAATGATGTGTTCCATAGCTTTGCATATCAGACTCGTCAGGCTAATGAGGAGATAGTTCCAAGGGTCTGTAGTCACTCCTCCTTTGTGGAGAGGGATGACTGTAACAGTGCTCCATTTGGTAGGGACAAAGCCTGAGGTGATGCTATGACTGAACAGGGCACACAGGTGAGGTGCCAGTTCACTCTGTAGTTCATGTAGAACACAACCAGGGATACTGTCAGGTCCCATAGAAGCTGTATTCTTAGCCTTGGACAGTGCTGTTTTAACCTGTACAGCAGTAATACTGGATGCCTGAAATCTACTGGTATTGTGATTGGTTCTTTGGAGGAAGAGAGGGGTAAAGTTGGAAGCAGTCCAAATTTAGTTAACATTTTGTAGATATGTTCCCTTTATACTCTTAAAGAAGTGAATAGCTATAGTTCTTTCCTACCTCCCTCCTGCACATTCCTGCCCTGCTCTCCCTTTGTTCTCCCCCGTTTGCTCCCTATTTCACCACTGTCCTTGCTTCCCCATTTCTTTTTTTTTTAATGCATTATTATGCAATGGTGCACATTGTGCACCAACACTCAGTAACAGTAACACAAAAGTAGTTAAAGCAGTACATACAGCTGAACCTAGTACCATCTGGCCCCAAAAAGGAATGAATCATTGCTTTAACTGCAGCTGCCACAGAGTCAGGACAGTCTTGTAAAATTCAGACTTGTGCTATGGTGCTTGTTTAATGTACTGTGTTCTGTAGCCTGTGTACTTAGATAGATAGGTGTCCTGCTCTCACTGTAGTTTTGTGTGTGTGTGTGTGTGTGTGTGTGTGTGTGTGTGTGTGTGTGTGTGTGTGTGTGTGTGTGTGTGTGTGTGTGTATGTGTGTGTGTGTGTGTGTGTGTGTGCGTACCTTAAGTGATCATCTACCCATATTTGCAATAAGGCCCAACCTTCCACAGAAGGTACACACATGCACACACTCACACCTAGGGTCAATTTAGAGCGTCAAATCCACCTACAGCATGTCTTTGGGATGTGGGAGGAAACTAGAGCACCCAGAGGAAACCCCTGCAACCACAGGGAGGACATGCAGACTCCACACAGAAGGCATGCCAGCTGAGGATTGAACCGGAGAACCTTTGCTGTGAGGTGGCAATGCTAACCGCTGAAATAGAAGGTACATATATAAACAGCCATAATCCACATTAATACAGAAACAGCAAGTCATGATTAAAACACAGAGAAAGTTACATTTTGAGGATTGCAGTAGGTATTCCTGAGTCTGTAGCAGATTAACAAAAATATAATAGTGTAGCTAGTTGTTTGTTGTGAAGAGATAGAGGTTTTATTTGATGCCTGTACATAGCCATAAATTTATTAGATGTGCTTTGAGAGAGTTTTTGAACTGTGTAGTTGTAGGAGCAGAGGTCAGAGTGGAGGGAAGGTTGTTCAAGTTTCTAGCTATGTTGTGGGAGAACAGAGCTTTCCATGCAGAGTTGCTGGCCTTAGAGATACAGAGGAAAGATGTGTCAGCGGAGCGGCGGGGGGTGATTTGATACGTACTGGGTTAGAGGTTGGTTTAGTGATTTTTTTTTAGGATATTTCACAATTTTGTAGACATGTATTAATTGGTGATAGGTGAGTAGTTGAGGAAGTTCTAGCCATTTAAGTTCTCATAAAGCCTGACAGTGGTGGGTTTTGAAGGTGGAGTTCTTAGCAAATCTGGCAATTTTATTGTGGCATTTCTCGAGTCAGTCAAAGTCCTGTTTTCTTGTCTGGGTAAGGATTGGTGCAGCATACATAAGGGTGGACAGTAGGTGAGTTTGGGCTAGTGTAATTTGTGCTTGATCATATAGAACTTTTTTATGTCTATATAGTGTTCCCATTTTTTTGTGGTCCTTTTTGATTGTTTGTGAAATATGGACATCAAACAGTAGGTTATTGTCAATTTCTATGCCAAAGAGTTTGGTGTGGTCAGCGGGGGAGATGTTAGTACCCTTTCTGATGTGATTGTAAAAGGTAGATGTGTAGATTTAGTTTTGTTGGGAGCGAATATGATTAATTTAGTCTTGTAGGGGTTAAGGATGAGTTGGATCTGCGTAATCCAACTTTCCACAGAGGTAAAGGAATCCTGAGTAAGTTGTTGTAGGGTAGTGAGTGATGGTACAAAGCAGATGAGAGCTGAGTCATCTACATACTGTATAAGTTTGGCTAATTGGGTGGAGTATGAAGGTTGTTAGCAAATATGGAGAAGAGCAGATGGCCCAGGATTGAACCTTCTGGGACACCTATAGTGGTCGGAAGTAGGGGATATAATTTGCCTTGCCATTGGACAGATTGCTGTCTATCTGAGAGATAGCTTTTAAACCAGGCTATAGTGAAAGGGTGAAGGATACGGAGGTCATAGAGTCCAGTAGTATGGTATGTGATACCATGTCAAATGCCTTGGATAGGTCTAAAAATATTGCTGATACAAAGTTGTTGTTGTTTCTGTGTAGGTTAACTGTGTTTGTAAATGAGAGGAGAGCAGTTGTGCTATGGTGTTGCCAGCAGCCATGTTGTGTGGATGAGAGGAGATTGTTAGAGTTCAGGAATTGCATAACTTGAGAGTGAATGCACCTCTCAAATACTTTTGATAAGAGGGTAGGATGATTATGGGACATTAGTTAGAAAATTTATAAGACTTTCTGCCCTTGTGAAGAGGGATAATGTATGATACTTTCCATAGCTGAGGGATATAGGCTTCCTGTATGGAATGGATAATAAGGATGTAAATGGTATGATAAGGAGTCAGCAGCTATTTTTAAGAAATTGGCTGGTAAGTTGTCAGCAGCAAGGGTGGTAGGTTTACATTTCTGGAGGAGTTTTTAATTGTATTGGTAGGGACAGATGAGAGATTAAAAGAGGGGATATTATCAAGGGGTTTGCTTGGGGTGCATGAATGGTTATTTTTGGATAGTTGAGAAAAGATGGTTTCAGTGAAGTGATGGTTAAATTGGGAGGCAATAGCTTTAGTATTATTGTTGGTGGTGGGAGCTGGGGCTGCTTGTTTTACCTGGGTTTAGCAGGGAGCTGATGGCATGCCAGAACTTTTAGGGGTCTCTTGTGTGTCTGTTTTGGATGTTAAGGAAATAGTTTTGTTTATCGAGTTTGGTTTGTCATTTTGCTTGATTTCTTAGTCTCAGGTGGTTTAGTTTGTATAAGTTTGTGTTATCTCTCTTCCAGGCTTTCCAAGTCTTATCTCTAGCTTTTAGTAGGGCTCTTGTGTCCTTGCTTAGCCATGGTGCATAGTTACTTATGTTAGATACATAGAAAAATTAATACATAACTAACACAATACTAGTTCTTCAGCTGTCATACATATAATTATTATCAGCTTCACCATGTCAAGTGTTATAAGTGAGAGTGACTATAATGGAAAGTGGAACAACAGTAAAAGTGTATAGATGATGCTGTATTCGAACCCAGGATCATGTGTATGGCAGTTCTACTTACACTTGTTATCACAAGAAGGTTGAGAAAACACTTGTCTGCATTACAGTTCATTGCTATAAACTGCAATGTCATAACAGTAAAATTAATGTTGCACACCCTATCTTCGAATCAGTCTCCAGAGCTGTTGACGAGGGTAAGGCAGTCTACACAGCCTTTCTGGACCATGCCAAGGCCATCGAAGCCATCCCCCACTCTGGAATCATAGATAAACTTACTAAGCTGGGCTTAAATCCCTGCATCACTCAATGGGTTGCCAACTGGATTACTGACAGAACCCAAACTGTAAAAGTAGCCGACTCCAAATCCAGGTCCAGACATGTGACAAGTGGAGTACCTCAGGGTTCAGTCCTGGGAACGCTCTTGTTTGGCATCTACTTCTCTGAAGTACAGGCCAACACTAAGGCACTCTGGCTAACAAAGTCCGCAGATGACTGCAAACATTATTGAATCCCCAAATTATGTGGATATTCTAAAAAGGGCCTTACAGAAACAGATGCTTGGTGCCAGAGCCATGGGCTCAAGCTTAATGCCAAGAAATGTATAGTTATCACCTTTAAGAAAAACCATGTACTCATGAATTACCACATAGGTGGCAGTACACTAAACACCAAAAGTGTGATGAGAGACTTTGGGACACAGGTGGACAGTGGTCTCACCTTCGATAACCACAACCCCACAAAAGTCAGGAAATCCTTCTATGTGGCACACCTCATCACTAAGGGCTTTTCATCCAGAAAAAAGAAGGTCATTGTCCCACTGTACACATCCCTCATTAGACCCATTATGGAGTACAACGCCCTGTTTGGTATGTATCTCACAAGACATCTGCAACAGCTGGAAAGGCCACAGAAATACCTCACTAAAAGAATCACAGACCTAAAGCAGATGCCCTATGCTGACTGTCTAAAATAGTGTCTACTCAGAGGCGATCTCTACTTAACATACAAGGCCATTTCAAACCCTGAGCCGTTGGACATGCTCCACTTAAAGAAATCCCAATCCCGCAGAGCCACACGCTCCAGGGATCTAAACCTTGTCATCACAGTGAACAAAACATGCTGGAGGGATAGGTTCCTGACCCAGAGACTCCCCATACTCTGGAATAGACTACCCATACATGCCAAGCAGAGCACCTCCTTGGACCTCTCAAAAGGAACCTTGATGATTGGATGGGAGATAGGAAATTCACCTCAGGGATCATGTCAGTCACCTTGCTAGACAGGGGTCCAGGGAGGTAAACATCATGGGAAGAAATATCCAGGGAATTTTTATGGCTAGGCTTGTATAGGCCCTAGGGCCGATAGCCTAGTACCAACCAATGAACTTATGAACCTATACTAGAACCCAGGGCCATCTGTACTCTACCTCTATACACTATACTTAGCATCTGCTGCCACAGGATTAGTTACATGGCATTCCCTATTTTACCAATCTTTCTTAAGGTATTGCTGTTAACCACAGCACAGCATTGCTTATTAGGATTGCCTGATGCCCACTAGTATTAACTGAATGCATCCATTTTCTGTTTTTGGCTGTGTGGGTCCAGTCTGGCCAGTTGTCTAGTTTGTGTACTGCTGCACTTTGGGCAAACAAAATAAGCACAGCCAAATCTGGTTCTCATGATTAATATATATATATATATATATATATATATATATATATATATTTAATATGCACACACACGCACACACACACACACACACACACACACACACACACACACACACATATATATATATATATATATATATATATATATATATTAAAAAAGAAAAGGGAGAGGTAGTTGAAATGAGGAAAAATAAACCTATGACATACAAACTAGAGAATGTTAGTACACATGACTACGTAGGTCTGCATTTGAACTCTCAGTCTAATGCACCTTTACTACACTGGATGGGTGCTTTATCCCTCTTTGCTACACAAATAGCTTTGCAGCAAGGAAATTAACTCAATATGCACACAATCAACTGCAACAGCATCTACAGTGATATCAAACCATACAAGTATTATTTGTACATTTAGTACTTTTGAATGTAGTGCACCTAGTGACCACAAAACTTGTCATGATTATTGCTTGCAAATATACAACTCTGTCTTCGATATCTGTGTTTGTTGGCCATTCTTCATTCATCTGAGCAGTAATCTGAGACATGCAGTGTGTAAGCCATTCTATATCATTGGCCTAAATGTGTGAAGATATTAAGTGGAAATAATATCATATGCTGTTGGTAAAAAATGCAGGACAGGGTAGATGTGAAGGAACACAACATGTGACTTGTGTGCTGCTTATTTACATTTCCAACCTTATATCTAATACCTTGTAGATGTGACCTGATACACCCACTGGAAGTAAGGCAGCCTGCAGTGCTGTTGTATTTTACTTCTCCCAATCACTAATCAGTCACAGTTGCAATCCATTAAAACCAAACACTGAGGGAATGGCTGTGGCTAAGTTAAAATCCCTATAAGGATCCATTTTTTGGGGATTCAGCAATTCTAGTGAGTTCACACCTCATTTGCATCTCCACTGTGCTGACGGGGGGGGGCAAAGCTGAGTTACTGTTATGGCACAAACAAGGGCAGACTGTTCTTTTGTGGGTGGGGACGGTGTTGGTTTATCCATGTCTGCCTTTTTTCTCTTTCATGCTCACGCATTCACCAGCCTTTTGTATCAGCCTAATCCCTTGCTGGTCTCTGAAAGATACCTGTAGCTAAGATTCTAAGGGCTAGACATACCTTTGCCTCTAATGGAATGGGTTCCCCTTGGTTGGCTCTGGCTCTGAGTTGAGGACTGCAGAGGTTGCAGATTTCCTATAGTGAGTCCTTGTCCACCCTGTAGCACTCCACAATTTCCATAGCATGTAGGTTGTGAAAGATAAATTGGGCATGAAAACTCTCCTCCTTCTTGACCTAAGCCTATTAACAGCACCACAGCATTGGTTTCAGCCTGCAGCACATAGAAATTAATTTATGCATCAGCAGCCCCTAACATTCTGTCAATGTAGACTCCTTTCCATGCCTGTATTCCAAATCTTTTGGAATCCACAAGTAAAAAACAGCATGGAGTCTACATGGATGTTTTATAGCTTGTTGAATTGGTAAACCATGTTGGACTGGTTACTCAACTCATCTGCTTATGTAATTAGCATGCCATGGTGTTTACCTTGCTTGCATGGTGTGTGTGCCTCTACATGGGTTTTACTGAATCTAACAGTTTCTGCACCAGTGTACACATCGCATAACAATGCTTACACAGTGAAAAATGATCATGTAGGCTTTATTGAATCCCTCCACATGTCTATTACTGTTATCTACATATGTGTCCAGAATGTCAGCTCAGAGAGAAACTTCAGTTATGTCTGGTCATAACAAACTTTCCATATAAAAGGGAAGCTACTAATTTACATAGATTTGATCTAGTTCCAGATGGAAAGGGTAGGAAAAGGAGGGCTTGCTGTATATTTTAGATGTGACTGTTTACTTTTATGCACCTGCTAAAATAACATATAGAAAATTTACTTCAGAAACATCCACATTCTTATTCTCAATTTTGGGCCAGATTTCAGATTGACAGTTTCAAAATTTGTATAAATAAAATCAATGCACCAACAAAGTGAAATTAGTTTTCCTGAAACTGAGCTACTTGAAAAGTTTCCTTAATATAAAGCAAATTCTTCCTCTATAAAATTGTTTTTAAAATGAAGACATGATGCTTCACTGAAAAAGAAAACAGCTATGCTATGTTTAATAGAAAAAAAAGCTGCAGGATACAACTGTGATAGGAATAATCTTTCCATAAGCACTCCACAGTTCCCAATGTATGCTTTCCTCATAATCTGGCATTCTGTCTTGTCCAGCACAAATGACAATAAACAGTGCAACTATACTATTTTGCAGCTTTTACAAAGTAAGGGATGCCTCGTATCCTTAACATAAAAAATATATATTTACAATGTGGTCTAAAACTGTATTACCTAATTCATGACATGAATTAATACTGGGAACTATGGCTCCTTACATTATAACTGAAGCATACAAAATTGTGCAACTGGTCATCGTACAGAAAGCCCTAACTAGCAACTCTGTACAATATTGGGAAAAACACATTGAGAAACAGAATGCAGTAAACAAGACTCCACCCTACACTATGAGCAGAGAAAAGTTGAAGTATATATCCTCAGCAGAGTCAAAGTAGCTGTTTGTTAGCACACTGTAACTACATTACCTGTAGAGCATAAGGGTAATGGTATAAGATTTGGTCTGGATAGTAAACATTTTTAAGATTATATTACCGGGAAGCATTGTGGTGCAGTGGATAGCATCATTACCTCACAGCAAGAGATTCTCTTGTTCTATTCTCTGCTGTGGTGCTTTCTGGGTGGAGCTTGCATATCCTCTCTGTGTTTGTCTGGGTTTCCTCCAGGTGCTATAATTTTGTCCCACATTCCAAAGAAATGCAGTAGATGGATTGGACACTCTAAATTGTCCATACTTGTAAATTTGTGTGTGTGTGTGTGTGTGTGTGTGTGTGTGTGTGTGTGTGTGTGTGTGTGTGTGTGTGTGTGTGTGAATGTGTGACATGGAAGAACAGCCACAGAAGGGCTAGCCACCTGGTGGTGTGAACCTTGGTTCTACATGATTGCAGTGTTGAAGTGTCACCCTGACCCCATGTGCATAAATGGGAAAAGTCTTTGTGGTTGGATGGATTACTCATTGTGCTATTTGACATTACGATCCCTATTAGTGAGACTAAGTCTCAGATAAGACTTAGTCTCTGTCTATGTTGAGCCACTTTTCTCCCTATGACTGTTTTAAAAACAGGGCATTAGAGAGCATGAGGTATAGTCAGGGCCTACTCATGGTTTTGTAGTTGGTTTTGTTGAGAACATAGAGTCTACTACCTGTGAGCAAGGCTTTCAGGCCTTCCAGGCTCTTTATATATTTTTCCCGATATCATACAGAGTCACTAATTAGGACTTTGGATGAACTGTACAATGACTTGCTGCACAATTTTGCATGCTTCAATTATAATGTCAGGATCTGGGAACTGTAATAGCTCCTGATATACAGAACATACCCGCGGTGGTGGTGCTGCAGTAGCGTTGTCGCCTCACAGCAAGACGTTGTCTCATTTGATTCTCAGCTAGAGCGTCTTCTGTGTGGAGACATGCGTGAATGGGTGTACCTTTGTTGAAGGTTGTGCATCAGGGCTGACAACTCGGCACGTAAAAAAATCAACTGCCAATCATTAGAGGACCGGAGTTCTGCTGTAGCGACCCCTAACTTGGAAAAGCCGAAAGGCACACACACACACACACTGTCAGTAGCAAAGCTAAGCATGTCCCCTAAAAATAGAGCAACAAAAAATAAAAAGCAATTATTTTTTTAAAACTTTTGTCAAAGAGCGCAACAGCCAGAAACTGTAATCCATCTGAAAAGTTTCAGTCTCATTACACATCTAAATACATGAAGTACCAGACTAAAAATGGTATGGCAACAATATGTAAGCATTTCTCTAACAAATGCAGACTAGCATTCAAAAGATGACAAATGAGCATTTAAGAAGAGAAAAAAATGTTATGCATGGGGTTAAGGCTCCTGCATCTGCTAGTTTGGGATACATGTTTCATGTTGCCCACCATTTACTGAGAACACTTTCAAAGATGCCATTACTTGGAGAAAAGTAAAATACTTATTTTTGCACAAAAAGCCACACATTAGTTTTTCTTCTTCAGCAACACTGAGAGAGATAAACAGCATTTCCAGACTATCATGTTTGAATTTGTATACATAGGGTCAGTGTACTGTAATGTTCAGGGAATAAAGAAATACAGAGCTAAAAAATGAGAAGTACTAAAGCAGAGAAGTAGAGTGTTACATTGCACCAAAAAGGCAGCTACTGTGCAATAATTATAAATATTACAAATATAGCACTTTTGCAATGCAGAGTGGTTATAGTATACTGTGCATCACAGCTTTCTACTAAAACTAGAGGACAGTATATAGAGACTTCATTGGCTCAGTTCCTATACATATCTGTATATGTATCTATCTATATATCAGTTGATCAGGTTTTCAGAAACTTGAACTCCATATGGTCAAGAACATATGATCGAGTTTTTGAAAACTCAATGCTTTTGAATAAAGATTGCGGTACAACAAGGATTGGGAAATTTACCCTTTTCCTCTCTGTGGTGCAATCTCAGAACTGGTGTATATAATTTGCAGGGGTTGTGGGGGGTGCAAAAACGTAAACAAGATTTTTGTGTTTTTTTTTTTTTGATGTTCGAGTTTTTGGAAACTCATTCATATGGTCTCTTCAATATTGTTTCTATAGTTTCTGAAAAGTTGATCATCTGACATATATATATATATATATATATATATATATATATATATATATATATATATGTATATATAGGAGAGAGAGAGAGAGAGAGATAAAGTTGATTTTGTCTCCTCTGATTCCATCAAATGTAAGATCAGCCGCATTTGTTTGAATGTTGCTTAATTGCTGGTTGAACTGAGTATCTGTCAAGTTGTGCTTATTAGTAGTTAACAGTGTTGAAGAAGGGGTATGTGTCATTCATTTATACTGGGCAGTTTAATGTAGGGCACTTAAGACTGTAGTTTGATGGGTTTTACTTCTGTTCGATAGGGTGGCATTCAATTAAATGTCCATAAATATAAGGCATTCCACATACATACGCAATCACAAGCGCATATAGAAAAATAGATGTATATGGTTGCAGTCTGTAGGAGCAAATGCTCTTGCAGGCTTGTTTTCTAGCCTTTTAGCTACTTTCCATGTGAGATTGAATGGGAACCTGCCCTTACTGCACTGTTGTACAATTCCTGATTTGGTGTAATTTGAAGGGGGGTGTGGGTGGTGCAGGTGAGCTTGTCCCCCTGCCAGAAATATTTGTTTCTTTACTTTTTTCAGTGTTTCATATTTTTAGATTCAGTCTAAAATGATCACTCTTTTTATTTTTTTGCAAGTGCCAGTCAGCTTAATGATGAGACAATTATATGTGAGTGTGCATGTGTGCGCGTGTGTGTGCGCGTGTGCGTGCGCGTGTGTGTGTGTGTGTGTGTGTGTGTGTGTGTGTGTGTGTGTGTGTGTGCGTGTGTGCGTGTGTGTGTGTGTGTGTGTGTGTGTGTGTGTGTGTGTGCGTACCTTAAGTGATCATCTACCCATATTTGCAATAAGGCATCATAAACCTATCCAAAAACAGCATCAGTACCACCTTGCTCATAACTTTTCCTCCTTTAGAAAAGACCAATTCATCACAGCACTAAAATCAGTCAGCTGGCAGGCTCATCAAAACCTTCCACTTGATGAAGCTGTAGTTCTGTTCAACTCAATATTCTTTAATATTCTAAATGCACTATCCCCAGTAAGCACCAAAAGAATGAATCTGAATCCAGCACCCTGGATTTCAAAAATAACTAAATTGCTTGTAAAGAGAGACATAGCCTGGAAAAAAATGGAAGCAATTTAAAACCATAGTTGTCCATCAGTATTACAGACATTTCAGAAACTCCACTAAAAATCAAATAAAATATGATAAAAAAATACTGTATTGATATTCAGGCAGTAAATTATAACAATCCCAGAGCTTTTTGGACTACAATCATCCAGCTGTTAAATCCCTGGTACACCAACCTGATGTATACCTAATTAATCTAGCCATACTGTCAGCATAGTTAGCAGATTCAATATTTACTTCATCCAAACAGTAACCTCTCTTATTCATCTCTCAGTACAGGCAGACATAGGTTCCTCTTCTACCTTGTTAGCATTCAAAACACTTGAACTCAAACCAGTCTCAATTTCTACAATTAAAAAGAAACTATTACTAACTTAAAAACCTACCACCCTTACCCATAATAACATATCATCTGAGTACTTAACTTAGTCTCACTGTTTTCCTAGATTTATCTAAAGCTTTTAACATAGTATCTGACCAGAAATTGCTTCAAAATCTAGCTTGCCTAGGAACACATGAAACTTCACTATCTTAGTTCTCCAACTACCTCTCAAATAGGCAAAACACAATAAAATTAAAAGATGATATCTCCTCTTTCCTTCTGATTATAGTGAGTGTCCCTCAAGGATGCATTTTAGGTCCCCTGTTGTTCAGAATATTCACTGATGATCTCCACCTAGTTTCTAAACAAGCCACTATCATACAGTATGCAGACAGTTAAACAATCATCTGTTCTGCTAAAAGCATAGATAATTAAAACACCTCGCCCTAGAGTCATTATCCACCATAGAAGTCTGGCTGTTTGATGCACAGCTGCTCCTTAACCCTAAAAAAGGCAGATCTTATTTACCCCAAAGCATTCCACTGACTACAAAAGTAATTTAACAATCACTTCCTCTAACAAAACTAAACTAGAATAATAAGTCAGACTAAGCTTCTAGGGTCACTATTGATGAAAGCTTAAAACTTCATCATCACATAAAACAAGCAGTATTGATCAGTTCTGTCTCATACCCACACTAATTTATGCTGCTCCCATTTTGATTAACCTACAATCTACTCAGCTCTCACTCTTGAACCAATGCTGTAATAATAATAATAATTGTCATCATTATAAGATACATCACTGTCTGGTCTTTAATAAACTTCAGTGGTTAGAGCATTATCCTAACTAGTCTCTTTCCATAACAACATCTATTATCCAGACAAATGCTCTACTTTGAAATATATTCTCCAAGGTTCTACCCCAAGTAGACATCTGAGATTCACTGACGAAGTGGGATTAACTGTTACAAAAGCAAACCACTCAGCTCGTCACTCGTTGTATTCCACGTTCCTGGTCAAAATTTGGAACACCCTTTCTGTCTCTTTCTCTCTCTAAAACACAGTAAGGCACAAACTGGAGAATACTACAAGATTCTACATGCACAACTCCTGGATGATAAATGCCCTGCCCTTTCTGTCTCCTTTCTTAGCACTATACTTTAGTAATTGGTCCAATATTTCCACCTTGCTATCTACCTTTCCTTCTCCTTTCTTCGCTGTATCCCAAAACATTCTCTCCTACCTCTTAATAGTAATCCTCCATTTCCTCCTTTTCTCTCCTTCTATTAAGTTGTTTTCCAAATAGTTGTATAGCTCTTTGGATGCTGCTGCTATTAATTAATGGTACTCTGTTTAAATATTGCGTATTTGCTGTTTACTGGTACGCCTTTGTTGGTTACCTCTGTTTTATTATATTCTTTTGGTAATGTTTTTTTCTACAGCTATACAATTTATATATTTGCTGATTGCCAGTTCGATTCTCAGTTAGAGCATCTTCTGTGTGGCGACATGCGTGAATGGGCATTCCTTCGTTGAAGGTTGCGCATTAGAACCGGCAAGCCAGCATGTAAAAATCTACTGCCAATCATTAGTGGACCAGAGTTCCGCTGTGGCGATCCCTGACTGGGAAAAGCCGAAAGACACAACAACAACTTATATACCTCTGTTTACTATTTTCTTTATGTAATGTTGGAATTTTTTGCAGCTTTTTTCCCATGCCTCCACTGAAAAGGGGTAGTTTTCTGCCCAATTGCACTATCCCAGTAAACAAATGCAATAAATAAATAAATATTGCTTTGTGGAATACATAGTTGTGTCAATGTGTTTTTTTGCACTGTATAACTCTAAGTTTAGTGAACAAGTTGCTAAACTGACTTCCTAAACCCTAATACCTAATACTGATTTATTTAATTTCTATTTTTCTGATTTATGTGGGGGAAATTTGTGTGGAGTTGAAATATATATTTTCTTTGTGCGAGATTTTTTGTGTTGCATTTATGTTACTTTTCTTTGAAGGGTGATGAGAAAAATAGTATATTTTACCATTTCATTGCATTTAACATTCTACACTCCATTCCTGTCTCCTTCCCGCATTATCCATCCTTTATTTTGCATTCAGCTTCATTTGCCTGACCATACCTCTAAAGACTTAAAAAAATAAAAAGTAAAAAAAAAAAAAAAATGGACATTCAGAAGCCATGTAAATGAAACACTGGGATGTTCTTAAAGGGCCTCCACTGCATCAGGTTTAAGGCATTACACAGTGAAGGCTCAAGCCTGGCAAGGTCTTCTTTGCAGCTTTTAAATATATACACATATACACACCGATAGACATACACACTCATATATATATATATATATATATTTTTTTTTTTTTTTTCTATCTTTCCCCTATCTATATAGCTCATGTCTATATGGGTGAATGTGTAAGGGGATGGGATTGAACCCCACTCCAACAGACACACAGAAGTAGAGCTATCTTGCTTCCAGGCAAAAAATGTTATTGTTATTATTTTTTTGTCAAGTTGAAATTTCAGCCTGCTTGTTCCATGTATATATTTTTTGTGGTACACTTGATGTTTTTAATCAGATCCAACTCTTCAAGGTGTAGTAGAAATTTGTCTATGTGTTTGTTTATCTGAAAGAATTGTACCTGTAGTTGGTAATGTCAGATTCTATTTGAATTAAAATAAATTATGCAGGAAAAATGGGAATGTTTTTTTCTTTTTTTAAACTCGAGATTAGTCTTATTTATTTTAGTGGGGACTGATACTATTTTTGTGTAGTTCTGGCACTGTTCAGATATTGTAATGTTAGGTTCTGAGGACTTGAGTATTATGATCTTTGAGTAGAATGTGCTAGGGCTCAAGGCCATCAGTTGGAACATGGAAGAATAGAAAGGTGCATGTTGGCAAAGACTGAGGGGATAGACATTTTCAGTCAGAACCATAGTAGTCCAAGATCTTCTTCTTATGAGATAGTGTCCTGCTCTCTTTATTTTAATAAGAATTATATTTAATGACAACTGTATATATTTATATCTAGCTATCTTTAGATAGCTAGATATAGATAAATATGTCTGTCTAAAAAGATATAAACCCTACAAATTATACACAAAATATGTACAGACATTTTTTTAATAATTGGGTGATTGATATACATAGTTATTAAGCAAATGCATAAAGGCTATCCATGCAGTTTGTGCATTTCCAAAACAAAGGGGCAATGGCTGTGAAATAACTTAAACAAATGAAGTAATAATGAGATGGAAATGAGAAATTATGTAAATCCATGTATGCTAATAAGTCATTCTCCCATCTGTTTGTGAATTAAAGTCATAATTTAACAAGTTTCTGCTCTGTAGGCAAATTTGTTATAATATTCAGAATCATTATTTTTCTATCTACTTTCCTTCCATGAAGATGCTTTCCCCTGTGGCTTGCCTTTGCAGTCTTCTGGTGTGAGCTGGCTGTCTTGGCTAAGCTAAAATCGCAGCTGCCCAGCAGCACTTGATGGCCCAGAAAGCAGATATATAGGCTGAGAATAACACTTTAGAACTTTGATAATCAGGAAATCCTTATGAGGTTTAGCATAGACAGGGATATTACAATGTTCTCAGTGAGTATATACAGCTCCCACATGGGCAATGGGGGTGTGGTCTTCCTATGTCTGTGGATGCTATGGTATGTATAGCCCTCACTATGTTTGCCACAAGGACCTTCCAGAGACAGACTGGGGATGCAGTGGTTATCTCCCAGACTTCTGTCATGAAGATACTTCAGCAGTTCCTGAATGTGATCTTGGCACGTGTGGATGAATTCATATATTTCCTGGTGTCACCTCAGGACTCAGCTCAGACTATGGGTCCCTTATATGAGGTGGCATGTTCCCCCTGAGTTGCTCAGTGCCATATATTACACCAGTGTTGCATTTAGGGCCCCATCTGCTCCAGTTGGGATGTATTGCCATGTAAGGAGGGCTACCACTCCATCAGTTGACAGGTAATGTGGATGCATGGGGGTGTCTCACCAAAGTGTCTGCCCAGCATCCTAACAGTGCACATAATTCCCAAATCTATCACATTACCTCACTCTGTTGTCACGTCATGCATGGTAGGATGCACAGTTGTCATCTTGTTAGCAAGTGAAAATGTGCATAGTTTATTTATGTTGTTATTAATATTAAAATGTGTTGCTTAATACTAAACCACTTTTTCTTTGTTTTGCCCCCCCCCCCACTTTCTCTCTGAAAAAAAAACCAAACTTTTGAGCCACTCATCAGCCATATAACAGAGCAAGGAATGCATGTTTGCTTTAATCATGAATAAATCAATGATATGAGTATAAAACTAGGTATGGTGACACAACACCTATTTTAAAATACACATGCCAAGTCCCAAACCAGTGAGTTAAAATTATGTTGCAATAAACTGCGCAGCATCATCAACACATTTCATACTAGTATTGCAAACACTTTGCTAAAAAAACTTGCATCCTTCCCTTAAGACTTTCTTATATTCAAGAATGGCATTCAGAAATTCCCCAGTAAAGCACCATGTATCTTGATATATCACTACATTCTTGAAAATGCGGTACATCAGACTACAATCACTTCAAATTATGTACCTGTATCATGTGTAGCATAATCACTAAATGCCACCAAAATTATTTTCCAAAATATATTTCACATTGCCATTAGAAGTACTTCAGTGTACATTTCCAGTTCTGCTGTCATAAATTTCCATTCGTAAATGACACTCATTTAATTTGTATTGTCATTGGTCATCTGCATCTCACCCCTTCCAAAACCACAATTATCAACAAAAATGAATTCTCCATCATCAGTCAGAATAACACTTTTCTTGCATTAGTATCCAATGCAAAACTGTTAGGAGTTCTCATTGACAGTCAGCTTCAATTTGATACCCACATACAAATATAAAAAAAAAACACACCAGAAAGGTTGTATATTCTACTGCCACATTTGCTACACCATCTACTAGATTCCTTCTCTACCACATATCTCATCCCTGCTCTCCTTTATGGTGCCCACTCCTAACCAACCTACAATCTTCTATTAAAACAAACTCTCTTTCTGCTACAAAAAAATCACCAAATTCACCACTGGACACATCTTCCACTCATTGTGTCACCTTCCACACACTAAATTGGCTAGAGCTGCTCAACTACCTTATCTACACTCAACTAATGCATGCTCAAAAACTCATCTTCAGTCCCTCTCTCTGCCCCCTCCCTTGCCTCAACCTTTACAATGCACCTACCTAGCAGACTCCTAAGAACCAATACTCAGGATCTGAACTTCACAAACCTGCCCGTCCAGCAGGCAAACTTTTATTCTCTTTTTTCTTAGCATGTGTCTGGAACTCCCTCCCACCTCATATTCGCCTGACCAGTAGCCCCTCCACCTTTAAAACTCTGCTCCATTTACACCTAACTCTCTGGGAATTCTCATGTTCCCATCCTGCATAACGTCCCCAGCAGCTATCTTACTCCCTACCCCTTCTCCCCCTCCTTTTGTCCTAACTCAAATATCTACCTCCCCATTTTCCTCTGTCCCTTCTTCCCCCTAACTCATATCTCTCACCTCCTTTAACCCACATAACCCTCATCCACTGATCATACTTCCCCTCTGGAAACATACATGTTGTAAATAGCTCCTTAGTTTAATTTACTTGTAAATACCTACTTATTGTTATAGACTTAACATCTCTGTTAGCAATGATGGGGACTATATATTTGTAAACTTTTACTAATTGTTATATAATTCCTGTTTTTATCTTCCAAATTGTATTATCATATACTTTTGTTTTCATGTACTCTTCTTGTACTTTAACAACCTGTTATTTTATATATTGTATCTATGGAGCTTTTCTCCCCAGGACTCCATTGAAAATTGGCTCCTTCAGCCCAGTGGACCATCCTGGCAAACGAACTTCAAATAAATAAATACAATAAATAAATCATATGAATAAACACACAGTTCCAGACGTAAACATTATAATCTAATATCAGTATATATTGCTTCCTAATAATTTGCAACATTTTTGCTATATATTTCTTACTTGATTAATTTTACAGTTTCATAAACCATTTGCCACTCATCTCGACTGATATTAATTTAAAATGCTGGTCCTGAATTTATTTGCCTAAATTATGTTCATTTACGATTGCTGTACACAAATTAAGCTTTTTTACATTTATCTCTATGAACCTCAATAAATGAGTATTGGAAAATGGCACAGTACTAGCAGGAGGGCATGTTGGAATACATAAGTAAGAGGCAGGGAAGCGTAACAAGAAACTGTCATCGATAAATAAGAGGCACGTACAAACTCCCCTTATCAAAATTAGGGAGAACTACAAAAAAATTCTGGCCACTCAGAACACATGTACGACTTTAAAACTCAAATGTTGACAGAAGGAGATGAGTATGCATTTATTACAGATTTTTTCAGCATGAGATGAAGGCTTAACCCTGTAATTACTGCAATTAAACAACAGTAAATATAATTCAAACATTTTTCCACAAGATCACCACATTTAAGTAAGAACTGTGAGGGACAGGTTACAATGTAACAAAATGATGAAAGTACATAAATGATAGGGACAGTTGAGAAGTAAGATAGCAGAAAAACAAATCTAATACAGTAGGAGGCATTCATATTGTAGCTAGTGCACAGTTAAGGAACGTCACTGTCATTGTCATATATATTGCAAAATTAAACAAAGGTATTAATTTACACAAAAATGACTTGAAATTATTTATTTTATTTTATTATATATTTTACATTTGTTGACCAGGATAGTCCGACTGGATACATGTCCATTTTCAATGGAAGCCTGGGGGGAAAAGCTCCAAACTTACAAACAGATAAAGACAAGCAAGTTACAGTATATGCACAAACATATTGTATTAACATACCAGTTACAGTCTCACATTTCAAGCCTATGAAGAATACAGTTTATATTCAGAAATATATACAAATATGTTACAGTTTCTCTTATCAAACCTATAGGTGCAGCTATATACAGAGTATCTGAAGAGATTTGAACAGGAATGCAGGATAAACATCTTTAACCTTTTCCTTGCTTTATATGCATTAAATAAAGCAAAATGAAGGTGTAATAGGAAATTACACACATGTAAAAATGAGACATATTGAAAAGATTAGTGCACCTCTGTACAGTCCTTACAACAAGAGTTAGCAGTCATCATGGAAATGATCAGTTGTGACAGCAACCTGCATGTTGTGAAAGATCTGAAGTGAAATTGTTAATACATTACATGTAGTTAGATGGTGCAATACAGAAGGGTCTGCCACATATACACAACTGCCACTTTGCACAGCATCTAAAGAGAAGACTATGCTGCCCTGCATAGTTACAGATGCCTAAATATAACAGATGGATAATTAGTCCATGGAAGACTTAATCCAATAACAATTTACAAGACAGCAGGATTGTTTAATGACATCTGCTACATGGGAACTATTTCTCGTGTTATTACAATGTGATTGGAGTGTAAATTTTTTAACTGTGTAATGTGTGTACATCCTAATGCAGCCACCACACAATACACTTTGAAACACAAAGTACATCTCTGAATGCAGTACAGCATCATGTTGTAAATCCCATTTTGCTATGAGGTGAGCCTTGCTGATAACATTTATAATACCTGCATGACAATACATAACCATAACTCCAAAACAGGAGCAACATTAGCAGCAATTAGTATGTGAACTGCTGAAAGTTTACATTTTACATACAGCTGCTGAATACTGACCAGTAACAATGTTGCAAACCTCCATGCTTTGGTCATTAGCTCCTTTGCATGGACATTGGCAAAACTAGATTGCCAGAGACTGGTATAGGGGCGCGAATGGAGAGATGATGAAATCAGCAAGAAAAAAAGGGGGGGTAATACTGTTAGAGCTAAAGTCGTTTTCATGTTTTGATGAGTACTTTCACATTGTGGACCTGTTTTCTCAAAATCTCACCAAGAGGACACAGACATATATAGACTGTATTTTATATAACATATATCATGGAGAGAAGTAGGTTAATAAATAAAAAAGACAGCTGCATACACAAGTCTCAGGATAAATCTGTGCCCAATCATGGTGTGCGCTCTGGTGCCAGGACTGGAAAAAATGACAATGTATCACCATTAAGACACAGACACATTCCTTCAATGAAGTTAGGCCAGACTATGGGGGAGGATGGCCCCCTGTTGTTGATGGAAGTTGTAGTCCATAAAAATCTCAAAAACTGACAGGCTAAAAAAGAGCCATCAAAACGATAGAGTGGACTATTGAGGATATGGAAGAAACTATATATTGTTACTATTATGTAAGAAGCCCAGAATGTCCAGATAGAAGATATTCTAAAAGATTAAAAGAGATTAGCAGAAAGAAAAATACAAAAAAGCCAAAAAAGCTGCCAAAACTACAAAGAAAAATATATGTTCATTAGTGCAACAGATCTAATAAAAGCATTAGCTAGACAAAGAAACTTTTGCCACCTGGAAAAATAAGTGACATAGGAAGTGTGCAAGTATAAAGAACAAAACCCAGAGAATTTTGAAAGGTATAATAGAGAAATTTAGACATGGGAAAGAAAAATAGATCTGATATGGTGCAATATTAATGCAAAGGAGAAAACCAAACTAATCAATGCAAAAATAGCAGCACCGAAGATATTGAAGGAAAATAGAAGCAAAAACACCCATATATGGAAAATTTCACAATACAAAAAACAAGAACACAGAGGTGGATGGAAAAACAGAATATTAGTACAGTAGAAGTTAAATAAATAGAAACTGAAGTTATGGAATACCCGCAATGTGAACGATTTAGTGTAGAATGTCTAACACAGGTTATGTCACAGCATGATAAAACAATTAGTCCCCAAATTAAGGAGAACAGGCAGAAAAGGAGACATCTGAAGAGGAAACGTGAATGTGGAAATGAAAAAGAGATTTGATATGATGCAAAATGTATACAAAGGAGGAAGCCAAACTAATCAATACAAAATTAGCAGCTCCAAAGATACTGAAGAGAAATATAAATGACACTGGGATATGAAAATACAAAAAAATAAGAAAACAAAGAAAGAAGAAAAGAGGATTGGTAATTGAGAAGTTAAAGAAACAGAGTCAGACTTTAGGGATTACATGTGAAGTGAAGGATTTAGTATAGAAAATCCAACTCAGGTAGGCACAGCATGATGGAACAATGAGTCCCCAAATCAAGGAGAAACAGGCGGAAAAGGAAGCATATCATCACTTACCACATCATGATGCTCTGGAGCTTTTAGTTGAAAACCAGTACAAAAGTTCAGTTGAAGTTGCACAGCAAGGGATGGAAAGGAAACAGTGGCAACTCTAGCACAGACATTGGCCAGTGAGTTCCCATATGAAGGAACAGCATATGAAGCAGGATGCAGCTGAATAGGATATGCCCCAGAAAAACATTCTGGAACTTTGTGTAGCATGCCTGCAGGAAACAGAGAGCAAAAAATGTGCCCTGAGTTTAGAAGAAAGTGATCTAAGGGAAGAGTTGCTTGATTTAATAGAGATATATTAAGAATAATGAAAGAAATAGTTTACAGAAAGTAAATAAGACTCAGAATGTTAGACATCTTATACAACTAATGAACACAGCAATCAAGACCATTAACAGAAATTCGTGTGATATAACAGAAGTAAATAGGCTATATTACTGTGCAGCTAAACTAATAACAG
Organism: Protopterus annectens; assembly: GCF_019279795.1. Classification (NCBI taxonomy): domain Eukaryota; kingdom Metazoa; phylum Chordata; order Ceratodontiformes; family Protopteridae; genus Protopterus; species Protopterus annectens. Next base: position 658,730,357 of record NC_056732.1, read on the forward strand.
ATACAGTTTACCACAAAAATACAGAGTTACAAGGGAAAGGAAGAAATAAAATGCCAAGTACAAAATAAGAAATTCATTGATGACTCAAAACATTTTATAGAGAATTGGGAAACAAAGCAAAAAGAATTGATACACCACCAAAAAAAGAAGAAATCAACACAGTTTGAAGAAATGTTTATGAAGATCCTGTGAAAAATAGCAAATATGCTGAATGGATAAAAAATGAAAAGAAACAACAAGGAGAACAAATGTACATACATGATATTAAATGGGATGAAATAACAGACAGAGAAATGGAAACAAAATTAAGAAAAGTTCCTAAGTGGAAAACCCTAGGCCCAGATGCAGCTACTAACTTCTGGCTAAAAGTATTTACAGCTTTACACAAAGATTTAACCTTGAGTAAGAACTATTTATATGCGTATCCTGACAGACACCAGCATGGCTAACAGGAAAAACAATATTCTTCGTTAAGAGTGAAACTGTAAGCCATCCTAAAAACTATAGACCAATAACCTGCCTTCCGGCCATGTACAAACTATATACTGGAATTAATGCAGACATAGAGTTTACAGTCATTTAGAATAAAATTTGTCATGGCAATAGAACAAAAGGGTAAAAACAAAAACAAAGTCATATGTAACAAAGGATCATTTATTGCTAAATAAAGTCATAATGGAGAATTGCAAAAAGAGGAAGAATCTAAATATGGCATGGACAGATTACAAAAAGCATTTGGCACCATTCTGTATTCCTGGATAAAGGGGTGTTTACAGATGTATAAGGTACATCTTACATTGATTAATTACGTTAGAGTGACCATGAAACATTTAGCCCTGCAGCCTGTTAAACATATGATAATAACTGTTTCCTCATGGTGCTATCAGTCTGCCTTTCCATAGCACAGTAGCATGACAGACAGAATACAAATGAGGCCAAAGGCAAAGACTCATCAGTTTTTTGTCATAAGATGTGAATTGCCATTTGCTGTCAGTTACTATTGGTGCTCCATGCCAATGATCATGCATCTCCTAAGGCCAATGAGATAGAAGGGTGAAAAGAAACAGAGAGATGGGGAGAGAGGTTAAGCATGGGAGAGAGGGAGTGAGAGAAAAAACGTTTTAGTTACAGGCCATTTGTGGATATCTTGCTTGTGCTAATGTTTTGCTTGTCATCATAATAGCTCTGTAACACTGTTTACAAAAAATTTTTTTAGTTAGGGATCAATAAAGGGTAGGATAGTAGAAATATGATTAAGACATAAGCAGGATACTGGTAGGTTAATAGCATATGTAGTCAACATTTCCACACATAACGTTAATGTGAAAAAACATTAAATAATGTTTGAGGTACTTTTGGTTCAAACACTTGATGCTATGCTAAAGCATTCTGCAGACTTGAGCAGACCACACATGCACTCATACTACACTTGAAGGGAGAGTGAGAAAAGACTGATGCAAAGGAAAATGTCAGACTTCATCACAATAATGAGAAGTGGAACATCTCATAAGGTGTACATTGCAGCCTGCAGCTTAATGACCATATAAGAGGAACTGGCATCTCATAGTGCTGTAAGTTTATTAGTGCAGCGGGGCTATGCACAGTTCCACAATGATAACCCCACTAGTACAGTTGAAGGTAAAAACTTTATTTTTTTCCACAGGACATGAAATGCCATTTGTCATCATTTAACAATGGTGTGTGCTACCACGCATCACACAACTGCTGAAGACAAAATTGAGGGTTTGTTTATGGGTCACCTCTTACCACGTGTGTTGTGTGTGATTCTATTTTGTAAGGGCAGGGAAAGTGGCCAAGTTTAACAGGAGCAAAAATGGTAGAGGTAAGGGAACTTTCGGAGGAACTGTGGGCCAGGGTCCTTTCAGGGGCAGCCAGTAACAGCAGGTATTCCCACACTAATGTGATAGTTTTGTATTCTTTGTTAGCTGACTATTCCAATTGGTATTTCCAGAAGAGGTAGGTTCAGGTTTTAATTCAGGTATTAGTATGAAGTCATGAGATGAGGTTAGTCAAAAGATCCCTACCAAAAGACATCCATACAAATGTCCAAGGAACTCGGGGAAGGGGGGAGGACTGGAATGGGTTGCAAGACTAGGCTTTTTAAGACCCTGATGGTCACTAGCTTAGTATAAACCTATGAACCACCTATGAACCTATGACAACCAGAGGGGATGTGACTGCTACTTTATTGCTTAAAGAAGTGGAACCTAGTAGGGTGTTAGGTCCTTTTGAAGATCTGCCACTTAAACAGTTTTGCATTTCTCCATTGGGCTTAGTACCTAAGTAAAAAGAAGGTGAATGAATTTTGATTAATTCACCAGTTGTCTTTTCCAGAGGATGAATCTGTCAATTATCACATTGACTGAGAAGACACAAGGATACAAAATGCCTCATTGTATGATGTAATTAGTATTACCAAAGGTTTACAGGACCAGTAGTTAGTTAGATTAGATATTGAGGCAGCATTTCACTTATTACACATTAAAAAAGCCGATTGGTATTGTTAGGGATTTCTTTGTGGAAAAAATAATTTTGGTAAAGCAAAATCTATGGGGTGGGCCATAGCCTGTGCCACTTTTAATAAATTCAGAACACCACTGCAATGGATATGGCAGCAACAGTACACCAAGTGGTACATTATTTAAATTATTGTTTTACTGATTGGTGAGGGTAAGCACAGGGGACATTTTGTTTGCCTTTGGAAAAAAAAATCAAACTGACAGAGAGAGACTGAGTGGTTTTGTAAGCAAAAGCAAGGCAGGGGTTTGAGATGATATATAACTATGGGGTTTATTGAATTCTGCATGTGAAGTGAATGGTCCAGGTAGGAAATTTAAACGATCGGTGAGAAATCTGTTAAGAGGTGGTAAGTAGGAAGCTTCACTGGGTACATGTGTCAAGCATGGTTAAACAAATTTGGTTAAGATTTTTGAAAAATTTCAACAAAAGCTTAAACCTGTTTACAAAAGTGTCTGTAAATGTTAGTATGGTGGCAGTTTTTAAGGAGTAATGGCTTGCAGTGAAATGTCCTGGCATTTGGCTAGAAGAGTGGAAGAGGGAAATAGCATTTTTAGAACTGATGTAAATTTGAGCAGCTATGCTAGTTTGGCAGTAGGGACTGAGGAACAAAAAGCAGTCTTTCATTAATATATTAAGGTAATAGTGTTAGTTTTGGTCAGGAAGATGGCCATATCTGTTTTTGTGCAATTGCTGTTACGGAAATTAATTTTACTTAAGAGATTAACATGACATTTTCAGCTATGCATATACCAGGTAAACTAAACGTTTTAGCTGATAACTCATTTTCAGTTCAACCAATTTCATTAATTGGCTCCAACTGCAGCTATACAGTCAGTAGCAGTTCCAGAATAAGTGTGGAAAATTGGCAGGATGTAGTTGGTTGGTTAGAAGCACAGTCTTGGTGTAGGTCTGCGAGAAGGGATCATAGTTCAGCCATCTCAGACTTTATGGCTTTTATGCAACAGCTTCTAGCTGAGCAGAAGAGAAAGTCTGCAAGTTTAGTCTATCCTTATTTGGTGTACAGACGGTGTTTTGACAAAGTGGTGCAAAGAGATAAAATGCATTTGGTGGCTCTTAATGCTATGACTAAGTTGTCAAGTTTGTGTGACATTACCAAGCATCTAGGAATTGTGAGGATGTTGAAAGGATGGGAAAGGGTGAGGTCTGCTCTTTTTGATAGGAGACTACTATTAGGCAAGTTGTTCTTAAGATGGATTTGGCAGGTTTTTTAGGGGTTGCTCTTGGTTAAAGAGAGTGTGTATTGTGGTCAGTATTGTCTGTCTTCATGTATTTGGGGGTCTTTAGGGTCAGTGAATTGTTGGGTAGCTTGCATTGGAGGGATATTTGCATTACTCAGTTACCAGTTGTAATTCGGTTACACAGATCTAAGGTAGATCAGAAGGGTCAAGTGGTGCTACACGTAAATTCAGAACATTTGTTCTGTCCAGTAAGATGGGCTTTGTTGCAGTAAAGAGTTTATCATGGGAGGTCACTCCACCAGGGAAGGGTCAGGTGTGTCCATTTAAGTTGAGATGGCATTCATTACTAAGTTCTCTAAGAGGATGCATGGTCCAAAGAGAGGAGTTGTCCTCAGATGCAATCAATGAGCATGGATTACAGTGAAAGTCTGTGGGTAGGTTATAAAAAAAATCCCCCCAGATGGACGCAAAAGATGAGCCAAGCTCCAGGACACTCTCAGGATCCATGACTGGTCCAAGCAATAATATAAATAATATATCCAGTAATTGTCACTCAACCATTGCATAGCTCATTCATATCATGCCTTCTTTTAAACCTCATTCCTCCTCTGCATTTATTGATCCCACAGTTCTCATTTTTGCCTATGTAATTTGCTTCTACCCTTTTCTAAAGATCCCAATTTCAGTTGTTTTAACTGTTACTATCTTCACAACTTCAAATAAAGTTGGTTTAGACTTTGAATTCCATTTTCTAGTAATTGCTTTTTTTTGCAGCCATCATAGTTAGACTCAGCAAGGTCTTACTACGACTAGACAATTTTTGTCAGAAATGACTGCATTAACACATTGAGCCACACAGAACATGTCATAACAGGTTTATTTTTTGTACTCAGTACTGTTCAGACTGCAAACTGAAACTCACTGGCACCAGTCTCATTTGCATAACTGTTGGCAAGCCAAATAAAATTTTGAGTTCTTGCACTGGGCAATGAACTGTCATTCATTGATAGTGACCACCAACAGTCACCAGCAAGCAATGACAAGTGTCGCACAAAGGATGAAGCAAAAATAAAATAGAATTAGTGAGGTGATTTCTCAACTCTGTGGTCTTATACCATTACATTGTTGATGTTATGGATCCTTAATTTCATACAGACATAGCCCTCTCTAGAGCTGAACTGTGAAACCACGGCATTATCGTGAAACATTCACAAGATTTTCATTGTTCGCTACATCAATGATGGCATTATGATTTAGAGAAAGTAGGACGTATGTACTCAGCTTTGTAAACCTAAAAGTTTACATTAAAGGAACAATATACATGTTCTCACACTTGTCCTTTGCCCTTTCACAGTCTTGCTGAACAGGTATTTGCAGAAGTTATGATACTAAAGCATGTCACAGTACAAATAAATGTCTGCAAGACAAGAGTGGGTTCTTCCCTTTCTTTTCTGAACATTACTCAATTTTGATGTATTTGAACATGATCGCATTATAATTTGTAATGATTCTGATGTTTTTTTTTTGTATGTTTAAGTTGTATGCAGTTGATATGACATGCAGACACTTTTTACACAGAGGTAAAGTTAAGTTTTAAACATATTTTAATAAAGGTAGTATAAAGGCTATCGTCTACATCAGAAAATGTAATAAAAAACTTTGCTGTAAGCCTATTCTGACATACCCCCTGCAAGTGCACTTCCCAGTAACAGGAGTGTGATACACATTATTAAATGTTCACAACTGCTAATGAATCTTACTTGCAAGGAATTATCTATCCACAGTTCTGAATATTTGCTCTTGTAGTACTAGAATGTGTGCATATCATGTATGTGCTCACCCCATGTTTTCTGCCAGGTACCTGAAGCACCAAGCTAGCACCCGATTTACATATTCCATATGTGCATAGAGGTTAATCTGCATGATATAAGTAGAACAAGAGTTAAGGACCTTCTATCATACTAGAGAAGACTGCTTGGATACCCCAAGTGCTTCATAAACAAAATACTGCTGTTTGACTGTTCAGACTTGCTATATATATATATATATATATATATATATATATATATATATATATATATATATTTTTTTTTTTTTTTTTGTGAGAACTGTCTTGCAACTGTTATCAAAGTATTTCTTTAAAGGTTCTGCTTACAAGTATGATTTTATAATGTTTTGCTATCAAACTAAGTGATTGTTGCAGTTTACACAGCTGTATTTATAATGATATTGCAATGATCTTTTACTTCTATTTCATGGGGTTCTGGGAACATTTATCTGAGTATGTTAACAAATTTCAAACTTGAGAAGGTTATGAATGTTAAAGTGGCATTTCTGAAACAGTTCAATGATAATGGTGTTGCATGTGCCTGACATACTTTTTTATTCCATTATGAAGGTTGCCTTTGCATTGCGGTTGTTGAGGGGCTAGGTTATTATAGCTGTCTTGTTTTTTTATTACAAAGAGATAGTGCTGTCTACACTTTATATTTTTTATAACAAAGGTTTTTAACAGTTGCTATTTCAATCATCATTGACTTGTATTACATGCAAAAATTGTGTTCTGGAAACACTTTCTGAGGATTGTTGACATATGTCTGACTTGAGAAGCTTATTTCAGGTTAAAATATCATTTGATAAACTATGTCACTGCTAATGTTGTTCTGTGACCCAGACAAAGTTGTTTCTGCTTATGAAATTGTGTTATTGGCAAAGGATGGGATATGGAAGCTTTTACAGCTATTTGTTAGATGTCCATATTCATAACCAATCATTATTAACATTTTTTAACAGTGATGCTTGCATAATTATTTGTTTTCTGCTCAATGTAGATCATCTTGTAAGCACACAGCCCCTGTTGATATGTCTGATAACAGTTTTTTTTTTAATTCAGTATATGGATATAACACCTAAACCACTGTGCCATGTAAGTCTGTATTTTCAGATGCTGAGAAGAACAGCATTTCAGGCCCTCGATCTACATTTCTCACACACCTTAGTGAAAAAGTTAGGTGCCAGGCCATTCAATAACAGAGTCCAAGAGCAGTAGCTGATGGTGTGAATGCTGTAGGTGGTCATGGGCATGGCTACAAGGCTATCAGACATAGGTCCAGTGGCATGGTTTAAAATCCAATCATTTGAGCTAGGGATGGTCCTTCTTTTTTCTGCTTTCACTGAGGTAGTGAGAGTATGGACTATTCTTTGCCACTTAGCCAGGGCCATAGCATACTGTGTATGTTTCCATCTGCCATGATAATCCACAGCTGTTGATTCTTCATCTGAATCCTCATCTACATCTGCTGGTCCTGCCTTTGGTGCTGGAAACTATGGTCCTTGGCCTTGTTCTCCCTGATGCAACTGTTACTAACAATAATATTATATAATATGGCACATATTGTATTTTGCCAGAGGTGCCTGGGTCATACTGCTTGGCAACTTGACTTGAACAAGCCAAAAAAAAACTCTTTATGATATTTCTAGTCTGAGCATCTGCACCATTGTAACCTTGCTCAGAGAGTTGTGCTGGTTTCTCATGCATGTCATGAGCCAAGGTTCCAGTGCATATTCTGCATACCTCACTAGATATCCTTGTGCGGAGACAGCCTTAGAAAACCTTATGGAAGTTGTGGAAACTGCCAGGGTTATCTGCACACACATTATAGATGATAACTTGTGCATTACAGACCATCAGATAGTTGATAAAATGATAGCTTTTTCTATTTATTTACCTCTTTTCCTGTTCACCAGGTGGGGATTTTGCATTGATGTGTGTGTAGTTTATGGCTTCCAGAACCTCAGGGAAATGTGCTATGGCATAGAACTTTTGCATGGTGGTAGCTGTCTGCTCTGGGATACATGGAAACCAAATATGCTCCCTCACATATTACAGCATTGCATTGAGAAATTGGTGCATTACTCTTGAGGCAGAGGCCTGTGACACCCCCTCCCCCCACTGTGTCCATGTGGGCCTCTGAAAGTGCCTGTGGCTAGTACACTTAATTCTACATGTACCTTGGTTTCCACTGTGATTGGATCTCCACAGTTCCCATGGGGAATTAGGTGAGGGCTGCAGATGTTGACTATTTCCTCTATGGTAGCCCTATAAACTCTGTAATGATCCATTAATACTATGTCATAAAGTTCATGTTAGGTCAAATGTGATCTAAATACTGTACACCTTCTAGGCCGAGGTCTGACAAAAACAGCAGCAGCACCTTATATTAAAGTCTGTTGCACATAGAGATTTATGGTAGCAGCAGCAATCCCTAACATTTTCAAAATGTCCTTGTGGATATACTCCGAAGAATCATGGAATTCAGGGGTAAAAGCAGTGCGGCGTGTAGGCACATATTTTATACATTGCTGAATTGCTCCACCTTAATGAGTTGCTTTATTAGCAGGTAACTTGGGTCCTTATTCCCTCAGTATATTTGACCACTTACCTTTATTTTGCAGCTAAACATGTTCTGTAGATCTGTTATATGAATAATAAACAGCTCACTCATCATGTAAACAGGCTCAGTGAGACATATAGATAATCATGAATCCTCCTTGCTGGAAAAAAACATAAACTAATTTTGCTTTGTTAAAAAATACAATTTAAAACAATCTGAAAGATAAGTGTGCATTTCAAATAACCACATGGATACATTCAAAAGAGCATGTGCAGTGGCCCAGAAAAAACACATGCATGGTAGACCCATGGTTGGAAACTGCCCATGTCCTATTATACAATTAATCCACCACTGACTAAAAGTCAAAGTTTCAGCTCTGCATTTATTAAACCTGTTTCTCAGATTTCCATTTATGGATGCTTAGTTTAGTCATTTGATTGGGGTGAAGGGTGTTGCACTTACATTACAGTTGTACAACCACAGTTTGTGGGGCACCTCTCATCCATTAGGATGTACCGGTAACCATGCTGTCAAATTTACTTGTCATGACCTGTTAGTCTGTGTATTTTAGTCAATGAACTCTGTATGGAGTGATTTATAGTAGATATCATTTGTTAATTATTCTTGTATGTGCAGTACAGTTGAATGTCTTGACAAGGTGAACTTGGCAGAATGTAGTCAGTCCTTCGTTTTGTGGAGTTATTACTTCGGCAGAGTGCTTAAAGATTCAAAAGATATGATGTTCCTCTACTCAGCAGAAATAGGTATTCTCTATTGTTTTATAGAAGGTCCATTGAGGCTTTCTCATTTGTTTTGCACAGAATACTGTTTAGGCCGATAGTCTAAAATTGTTTGAGTCTGACATGTCCCTTCTTTCTAAAATAGTACTGCTACAGCCTGTCAATATAGATTTCAGACCTCTCTCCACCTACTAATATTCTGTTTAGTACAAATGATAGGTGCTACAGAGTTTCCTCTACACTTCATTGGGAATACGGTGGTATGCTGCAATGTTCCAGTGAACTTGAGGTTTTCATTTTCTATGTGGCTCTAGTTTTCACATCTGCATTTGTGTAAAACATGCCCTCCGTTGTGTGTAGAGCATTCTAATATACGATTTTTGATCACTGTGAGGTTGATACAACACATTCCTGAAAATACAACTATTGTGTCCTGAGGATAAGTGGTCACTTCTTTGCTTATTGTCAACATGCTATAGTCACAACTTTTACTTTTCAGTGTTGTGATGTATTTAAGCAATACCTTACCATTGCTTACAAACTTCAACACCAATTTAGGTTCATAAGAAGTACAGAAGTATTTGACAAGTAATGTCAGTACTTTATATTTGCTCTAGACGTGTTTGTAAAGCTAACGAATGTTACACCTTCTAGGCCGAGGTCTGACAAAAACAGCAGCAGCACCTTATATTAAAGTCTGTTGCACATAGAGATTTATGGTAGCAGCAGCAATCCCTAACATTTTCAAAATGTCCTTGTGGATATACTCCGAAGAATCATGGAATTCAGGGGTAAAAGCAGTGTGGCATGTAGGCACATATTTTATACATTCCTGAATTGCTCCACCTTAATGAGTTGCTTTATTAGCAGGTAACTTGGGTCCTTATTCCCTCAGTATATTTGACCACTTACCTTTATTTTGCAGCTAAACATGTTCTGTAGAGCTGTTATATGAATAATAAACAGCTCACTCATCATGTAAACAGGCTCAGTGAGACATATAGATAATCATGAATCCTCCTTGCTGGAAAAAAACATAAACTAATTTTGCTTTGTTAAAAAAATACAATTTAAAACAATCTGAAAGATAAGTGTGCATTTCAAATAACCACATGGATAAATTCAAAAGAGCATGTGCAATGGTCCAGAAAAAACACATGCATGGTAGACCCATGGTTGGAAACTGCCCATGTCCTATTATACAATTAATCCACCACTGACTAAAAGTCAAAGTTTCAGCTCTGCATTTATTAAACCTGTTTCTCAGATTTCCATTTATGGATGCTTAGTTTAGTCATTTGATTGGGGTGAAGGGTGTTGCACTTACATTACAGTTGTACAACCACAGTTTGTGGGGCACCTCTCATCCATTAGGATGTACCGGTAACCATGCTGTCAAATTTACTTGTCATGACCTGTTAGTCTGTGTATTTTAGTCAATGAACTCTGTATGGAGTGATTTATAGTAGATATCATTTGTTAATTATTCTTGTATGTGCAGTACAGTTGAAAGTCTTGACAAGGTGAACTTGGCAGAATGTAGTCAGTCCTTCGTTTTGTGGAGTTATTACTTCTCGGCAGAGTGCTTAAAGATTCAAAAGATATGATGTTCCTCTACTCAGCAGAAATAGGTATTCTCTATTGTTTTATAGAAGGTCCATTGAGACTTTCTCATTTGTTTGCACAGAATACTGTTTAGGCCGATAGTCTAAAATTGTTTGAGTCTGACATGTCCCTTCTTTCTAAAATAGTACTGCTACAGCCTGTCAATATAGATTTCAGACCTCTCTCCACCTACTAATATTCTGTTTAGTACAAATGATAGGTGCTATAGAGTTTCCTCTACACTTCATTGGGAATACTGTGGTATGCTGCAATGTTCCAGTGAACTTGAGGTTTTCATTTTCTATGTGGCTCTAGTTTTCACAGCTGCATTTGTGTAAAACATGCCCTCCGTTGTGTGTAGAGCATTCTAATATACGATTTTTGATCACTGTGAAGTTCATACAACACATTCCTGAAAATACAACTATTGTGTCCTGAGGATAAGTGGTCACTTCTTTGCTTATTGACAACATGCTATAGCCACAACTTTTACTTTTCAGTGTTGTGATGTATTTAAGCAATACCTTACCATTGCTTACAAACTTCAACACCAATTTAGGTTCATAAGAAGTACAGAAGTATTTGACAAGTAATGTCAGTACTTTATATTTGCTCTAGACGTGTTTGTAAAGCTAACGAATGTTACACCTTCTAGGCCGAGGTCTGACAAAAACAGCAGCAGCACCTTATATTAAAGTCTGTTGCACATAGAGATTTATGGTAGCAGCAGCAATCCCTAACATTTTCAAAATGTCCTTGTGGATATACTCCGAAGAATCATGGAATTCAGGGGTAAAAGCAGTGTGGCGTGTAGGCACATATTTTATACATTCCTGAATTGCTCCACCTTAATGAGTTGCTTTATTAGCAGGTAACTTGGGTCCTTATTCCCTCAGTATATTTGACCACTTACCTTTATTTTGCAGCTAAACATGTTCTGTAGAGCTGTTATATGAATAATAAACAGCTCACTCATCATGTAAACAGGCTCAGTGAGACATATAGATAATCATGAATCCTCCTTGCTGGAAAAAAACATAAACTAATTTTGCTTTGTTAAAAAAATACAATTTAAAACAATCTGAAAGATAAGTGTGCATTTCAAATAACCACATGGATAAATTCAAAAGAGCATGTGCAATGGTCCAGAAAAAACACATGCATGGTAGACCCATGGTTGGAAACTGCCCATGTCCTATTATACACTTAATCCACCACTGACTAAAAGTCAAAGTTTCAGCTCTGCATTTATTAAACCTGATTCTCAGATTTCCATTTATGGATGCTTAGTTTAGTCATTTGATTGGGATGAAGGGTGTTGCACTTACATTACAGTTGTACAACCACAGGTTGTGGGGCACCTCTCATCCATTAGGATGTACCGGTAACCATGCTGTCAAATTTACTTGTCATGACCTGTTAGTCTGTGTATTTTAGTCAATGAACTCTGTATGGAGTGATTTATAGTAGATATCATTTGTTAATTATTCTTGTATGTGCAGTACAGTTGAAAGTCTTGACAAGGTGAACTTGGCAGAATGTAGTCAGTCCTTCGTTTTGTGGAGTTATTACTTCTCGGCAGAGTGCTTAAAGATTCAAAAGATATGATGTTCCTCTACTCAGCAGAAATAGGTATTCTCTATTGTTTTATAGAAGGTCCATTGAGGCTTTCTCATTTGTTTTGCACAGAATACTGTTTAGGCCGATAGTCTAAAATTGTTTGAGTCTGACATGTCCCTTCTTTCTAAAATAGTACTGCTACAGCCTGTCAATATAGATTTCAGACCTCTCTCCACCTACTAATATTCTGTTTAGTACAAATGATAGGTGCTATAGAGTTTCTTCTACACTTCATTGGGAATACTGTGGTATGCTGCAATGTTCCAGTGAACTTGAGGTTTTCATTTTCTATGTGGCTCTAGTTTTCACATCTGCATTTGTGTAAAACATGCCCTCCGTTGTGTGTAGAGCATTCTAATATACAATTTTTGATCACTGTGAGGTTGATACAACACATTCCTGAAAATACAACTATTGTGTCCTGAGGATAAGTGGTCACTTCTTTGCTTATTGACAACATGCTATAGCCACAACTTTTACTTTTCAGTGTTGTGATGTATTTAAGCAATACCTTACCATTGCTTACAAACTTCAACACCAATTTAGGTTCATAAGAAGTACAGAAGTATTTGACAAGTAATGTCAGTACTTTATATTTGCTCTAGACGTGTTTGTAAAGCTATCAAATGTTTTTTAAAGCTAAGCAATGTCTCACTTCTATTTTTGGTTGAATGTATGTAGTCATGAATGTTGATGTTAGCAACATCAAAGAACATATAGAAAGCAATGTGATCATATTTAGTTGGGTCTTTGAGAACATTATTGTAGTCTTTTTCTCAAAAGTATACTAATTGTTGCAACACAGTTTCTATTTATGAAGTATAGGGAAGACTGACTTATTTATGATTGTCTGGTTTTACTTTTGTTTTATGTCTGTTGGAATCATGTCCTCTGTTAATACTTAAGGGGAGATCCTAGGTTTTTTAATATGATATTGAAGATATTGCTTCCTTTAGTTGGAGCTCATGCCATTTTTTTTTCTAAATGGTTTTATTCAATATAGTAGATTAATTGAAAGGCACGCATGCTATATGGTTAACACTTGTGCACCCAGTTCTGAGATAGTAAAAAATATCATTTTCATTGATACGTCACACCCTTGAATTTAATCCAGAAAGACTCATGCTATCTGGAAGACCTAGACATGTAATGTAGGTTTACATAATATTTTATTTAGTATCCCTGCAAAAAATTGTACTTTTCAGGGCTTTTTATTCTCATGAACAGAATTCACTTAAATATTGCTCATTGACATCAATCTGATCCCTTCATACTACAGACTGCTGAATCAGTTGAACATATCAGGAAATAAATTACACAATACCTTCTGCAGAACCCCTGAGGCAGTGTGTCATAGCTGGGGTTGAGCAGACAGGTAGGCACATGTGGAGGGTGTTGTTTAAGGGGTGGTGGTGTTCATGGGTCAGTTCAAGGCTCCTTGAGACTGGGCCATTTTTAGATGGCTCAGATGTCATTCCTGACAGTTGTGGTATGTTCACAGGCTGGAGAATGCCTGCAAGTAATGGCTGTTGTCCACACATGCAGGTAGCAAGGTTAATGGTCTCCCAAGTGTTAACTGTTTGTCAGACAGCTAAGCTGTACAGATTTTCACAGAATGTCCAGATTTTGCCTTGCATTTTGGTCCATTTTTCATACAAGGGTAGTCCTCTAGTAAATTAATGTTAATCATTAAAGGTTGGAGTTAGGATATCATGGCAGACATTTGAGTTTCAGACATCATAACGTTCAGAAAATTCATGCAAATGCAAACCATTTTTGTTATTAACTTTTTAAGTTTGTAAGGGCGATATTTGAAACTGTTCCTATTTTGGACCTTTGTCCCTCTTTTATGTATGACTTTATCCAAATGTCTTGATAGGAGGTTGAGAAGCATGCTTCTGGTCTCTTCTGCTTCTTGGGGTAGGGAGACAGTGCAGTAAAGCAGCACTCCTGGATAAGGAGCAAAGAAAAAAATAGGGGGGTTGCTGTTAAGTCCTGAGGGATTTCAGAAGTACAAAGATATCATGGATATCAGGAAAAAAAAATCACTGCCAAATCTTTGGGTCTATATTACATATTCGAACGCTTAAATGTTTGAATCGCTAAAGATCGACCTTTAGCGATTGAACATTTAAATGTTCAAATATGAATAAATATTTTTAATAAAAGCCCTCAAGGGTGTAAGGAGGGGGGGGGGCAAGCCTCTCTGCACCCCCCACACCCCGCTACTTAAATATACTAACTCCAAGATCACGCTATAGTGTAGAGAATGGGAAATTTCCTGTTTCCGCACTGTAGCGCACTGAAGTGCGAACTCGGCGTTGGTATATTTAGTAGTGGGGGGTGCAGGGGGGCTTGCCCCCCCCTGCTTAAACCCTTTTCTTTTTCTTTTTTTTTTAAATATTATTTTGTCACATATTTGAACATTTGAATGTTCGATAACTAAAGGTCGATCTTTAGCGATTCGAACATTTAAGCATTCGCATATGTAATATAGACCCAAATCTTTAGGGCTGAATTTTTGTTGCTGAGGTAGAGCATGTTCATCTGCTAAAGTAGGATTTGTCCACCCCATTTCAAAGGGATATATGTCTGTGTCCCTTGGTAGGTCAAGGCAGAAAGGGTCTTAGAGAGATAATCCTTCTCATTACAAATAGCATCATGACTTGCCAGCAGTTTTTATATGGGGGTTGGTGTAGCTGGCACATGGTAAACTCTATCAGACATTTTAGGGGTCAGGATGTTTTACAAATTATTCTGCTTGTGGTTAGCAGTTATGTTAGGAATGGGGTTTTACTGTTTAGTCACAGGGTCTCTCTTTTTTCCCCCTTGAAGTCTTAATGTGTTTTTCTTTGTTGGAGATGGAAAATATACAGAATTTGTGGCAGACGTGGGCAGTCATTGTGTCACAGGTGGAAGAGATGTTCTAGGTGGTGCCTAATCCTGAGTCCATGATGGTAGATGAAGCAGGTGAGTCCAGTTGAAAGATACACTGTCCAGTGGTGAAGACCAGGTTGGTGGCTTTCGGAAGCGGCAAGGCACTCAAGAGATGTGGTCACAGTGGATCTTCCAGCTTCTTGAGTGGTGAAGGATGGAGTGACAGGTAATGATATGCTGCTGAAAGTCCCATTAGGCAGGGCATGTTCGGAGTGTGTGGGGAATAACTGAGGGTAGCTGTGGATGAGCTGAATCAGGGATCAGGGGAAGCTGTAGGTACTATGGCGGTATGCAGAGGATTCACAAGCTGCGCCAGAGTAAAGCAGTCATTGGGGACGATAGCATAAGGTTGTTTGTGGGGAGCTTAGGTCATCTGTGGGGGCGGGATCATTCTATGAAGTTGTGTCAGACTTTGGCATACAGCTGGGTGATTGGTTAGCTACACTGGCTTTGGAGCATGGGGCAAGGACAGTTTTTCTGACCCCTCACATTCCATCAAAAAAAAACAACACTGAAAATATTAACAAAAAAATAAGGAGCAGAATAACTGGAGCAAAAGAAATGGATGTCAAACCATGCGGGTAAAATTCAAACTATTTAATGGTGCTTCCTGTTACCTCAGCTAGGTGCCTCCAGGGGAATAACTTTTACACTATTTACAACTCCAGTTTATATGAAAAACAGGCAATTAGCAATTATTCAATCAATCTATGTAACAATTGAAAATGACATCACCATAGTGAGACAAAATGTTGACCCCCATGTGTATGAATCACCCAAGACATTGCAATCTTAAAACTACTGACAAGCAGCTTATGAATGGTAAATGCTTTATAAAATTAAACAACGTTGCATCAATTGCTATTTCAATGCTTTTGTAATATATTATTTATATCACATAAAATCAAATTCAGAAATATGACCTTTATATTTGTTTATTACTCTTCTTGTTTACAATACAAGTATTAACTTCCTGATTAAGACCTTTGGGATGAAGAGCACCAAAATTAATGATTAACTTAGCTTCCAGTTTTAAAATTTAGTTAAACATTCAGTCCCCTGGCTATAGTTAGGTTTGCCAAGATGCTAAAAAATAAATAAACTAACATCCAACCCTTCATGCACCAAATGAAAATGATTGGCCACTGGGCTTTCCAACCTACCATTCCAAATCTCACCCAAATGTTCCATTATATGGCTCTTAGCCATTCTTTTAGTTTTGCCAATGTACCATCTAATTGGTATGCACCCACACCCAATGATGTATGCACTCATTCAAGAACTGCAGTTGAAAGAGCCCTTGGCCTTATATTTCTTTATTAATGAAGGCCCCATCCAAATTCTTGGCCTTACCACAAACCCTACAGCTGCCACAGGGGTAACAGCCCAAACGACCAACCCCGACTTTGCTTTTTCTCAAATTTAGAAGTTCCTTAAGATTAAGAAAAGTGCTATAAAAAGTTACCCTATTAGGGAAAAAAATTGCCAAGGCTGGATTCTCACAAACTGAAGGCGAAAATATCTCCACTGTTCTCCTTATTATATCCAAAATTGGAGAATATTTGGAAACAAAGAATAATGTATCTTCCCTGTCTGTTTCTTTTATGACTCTTGCTTTTGAAGCAAAATCATCCTGTATATTATTGTAAAAGGTATGCCCAATCACACCTGTACCCCCGCTCTTCTTTCAGCCTTATCCAAAATAGCAGCATTGTACCCTCTATTTAGAATTTACGTCTAACCTTAAAAAATTCCTGACTTACACTAGATTTATCAAAGGTATTGTTGAGAATACATTTGTATTCCCCATATGGTAATGAGGCCAAAAGATGGGGAGGATGCATACTATCATCTGATAGGAAGTTATTAACAGCAATCTCTTTAATGAACGGTCTATAGGAAACTTTTTGCATGTCTGATATGAAAAATTCCAAATCTAGGTATTGGATGTTTTTTTAAATCCATTTTATAAGTAAACTGTAAACCAACATTTTTCCTATTCACATTTTTCCATGAATCCATGGAAAACTTCCACCTCACCTCTTACAGATGAAAACCAGGTCATCTATAAACCTTTTATACACAACATGGTGTGCATAAAAATCAGTATTGTAAATAAACAGATTTTCAAAATAGCTCATGAAAATGATGGTATAGGAGTGGGCAAAAGATAACCCCATTGCCACACCTTCCTTCTGCACAAAATACTGCTTATCAAACTTGAAACAATTATGCAATAAGAAAAATTTCAGTAATTGTAACAAATAGGTGGTACGTGGGCCCTCCCCCAACATTTTCCCAACTGCCTCCAAACCCCAAGAGTTCCGTATGCTAGTGTAGAGAAATTTAACATCTACACTGGCCCACTACAGATTTTCATTCCATTTCATTCCCCCCACCAACCAAGTTCCTTGTCATTTTTGATATAAGACATAATTCTGGGTAAGTAACTCTTGAGCTGCATGAGGCCTTACCCAAAACTATTGTCCTGCCCAGTGGGTTATTCAAACCTTTGTGAATTTTGGGAATTATGAAAAAATTCCATCCGGGGCAGAGTGGTGAAGTTTTCATTGAACCTGGCTGCCAGCAGGTTGGCTATATCTATGGCATTTGTGTATGGGATATCCTTGATCACCAGTTCTGAGCAGATGTAACTGCTTCCTTTGAGAGTGCAGACATATGTGAAGCAGGCCTTATGATTGTCTTTAGTAGATGTGGCCAGTTTGGACTCGAAGTTTGCTTTGGAGGATTTCACTAGTGCTCTTATTTGCTTGTACAGGCTAAGGAGAGATTGCTTCCAGTTAGGCACCTGTTCCTTCATGGTCCTGGACAGCAATTTTTACCTTTTATTATAGAGTTTATTTATTGCAGATGTCCAGCAGACAGGTTTACTCTTCCTTGAGGAGGAGGATTTTGTCCTGTCGGGTATTCCTACTTCCATGCAGCTGTATAAATACTTGTATACCACTCTGGTGCTGGTTTGGACATATGTGCCAGTTCCAGTAGAGGGGAGGAGGTTGTGAAGCTGTTTATACCTTCTCTCAGGAGGCTGTAATCAGCTTTGGAGAAGTTTTTTGTTTGACCCTAGCTGGGGTGGGGGTGGGGAGTCAGGGGAGATAGTGACTTCGAAAGTGACTGCTTTGTGGTCAGATCTTACCAGAGAGAATGACACTGTAGGGATGCCGCAGTGGTTACTTATGTTGGTTAATAACAAGTCCAAGACATTATCACCTCTTGTGGGGTATCACCCATCTGGTCCAAGGCATTTGCATTAACAAAATCAAGGAATCTCTGGGCATTTGTGTTTTGCCATGAGTAGTTCTTCCAATCTATAGTTGGGTAGTTAAAGCCACCTAGGATCAGGGTAAAGGGTTGAATCCTGATAGATTCAAAGAGGTCCAGATAGATGGAGTGGGCATTTTGAGTCAAAGGTTGGGGCTTGTAGCTAGCTATGATGTGAATAGGGGTCTTGTCAGCAGTTAACCGCACATGGAGTGTCTCCTGTGCATCATACTGTTTGACCAGCTTGGAGGTGTGTATGTCTTTCATATATATTGAAGCTCCACTCCCTTAACTTTGCTGTCCATGGTTTGGGGTCTGAATGTATGATAGGATGAGTAACCTGATATGGCTGGGGTGCTCCCTGCAGCTTTGAACGAGGTTTCTGTGACTGCCCAAATGTCAGCATCTTCCAGGGTTAAGAATGCTTGCAATGAGTGCAGTTTCATATTTAGACTCCTAGCATTTAGCAGCATGACTTAATTTGCGTTTTGATGAAATTTTCATTTTGGTAGTTTTGACCCATGGCATTTCCTAAAAAATGCACCATGGGGGAGGGCAAGATCATTTGCCAGAAGCCTGAAATCCTTGTCCCTGGCAAAGCATCGTGGTTTGTCGATCATGTCTTCCCAGGCTGTCAGGTACTAGATCTCTGTCACATACCACAGCTGCACCATTTTTAACCCTTTGTGAGGTATTCCAGCAACATTTTGTACCTTAGTAGCACTTGTGTGATCATCTAGTAGTACTCCTGTTAGACCTTCCACCCTTTACCCTCTTCACTGTCTCTGGCCTCTCTCCCTCAGATATGGATGAACAATTTCCTATGTTTTCTCCTGCCAGTCTGGTTGATATGGGCTTGGGCATCCTGAGAAAATGTAGCAACTGCCCCCTGTACATGGACAACCCTGTACTACTACCACCTAGAAACACAATTTGTGAGAGATGCAATTACATTAAGAACTAGAGTCGATGCTCTCTCCCTCACAAGCCAGTATATCTAGCACATAGAAGGTTGTCAGCGCAAACACCACACCTCAAACACCACCCACACCTACACAACACACCCACATACACCAAGGTCCTCAACAAAAACTTACTCAAACAAAAGAGACCCCTGAGGCAAAAACACATGCAAACTCCACTGCCCACCATACCACACACCAGGCATAGTCCAAACACCCGTGTCTCACAGCCGCTAAGGCCTAAACATAAACCCAACATATTAGTCATAGGAGACCCCTTTGAGGGACACACAGATGTGCCCCTCACCAAGCTGGATAAGGAGAAAGTCACAGTTAGTTATTTGTCAGGTGCCAAACTCCACCATATCACCCATGCACTCATGTCTCTCAACAGCAGGTACTGTTATGACTCTGTCATAGTGCATGTTGGAGTGAATAACTTGAGACTTACCTCCCTGGACTATATGAAAAGAGACATGATCAAGCCCACTGAATATGTGTCCCAGGCAGGTATGTTTCTAGCCTTAAGCAGCATTGTACCATCACCCAGAATGATGCCTCAATAAAAACAGAAAATGATTGACTTTAACAATTGGCTTAGTTTCTGCTGTCATTCCAAGGGGATGCAGTACCTGACAGCCTAGGAAGACATGATCAACAAACCACGATGCTTTGCAAGATAATGCCTGCATCTGTCTCCCTTGGGCTTCAAGCTTCTGGCAAAGGCTCTTGCCTTGCCCATAGTTCCTTTTTTAGGCAATGCCATGAGGTCAAAACTATCAACATGAAAATGTCATCAAAACACAAATTAAAGGCCATGCTGGTAAATGCTAGGACTCTACACATGAAAGGGTTTGTTCAGTTGCCCTATCTGATTAGCCATATTTCCCACTACAATATTTAATTTCTGGTCGATATTTTATTCAAATTGAGTTCCTACTTATCTGGAAAGGGCAGAATATACCATGTCAGTTATTCCTTAATTAACATTCAGTATATTTATTCTTGCACTATAACTTAGTTTTATTTATTTATTTATTTTTATTTGACATTTGTTTACCAGGATAGTCCGTCTGGGTTCCATAACCCATTTTCAGCAGATGCCCAGGGAGAAAAGCGCCACACTTACGACTTGGTTATACATTTATACAATTGAGTTACCTATATGAAACTGCACATTTGGAAATTACTGAACAAGCACTTACAGTTACTTATATAATAATAAAACATATTATACTAAACATTTAGAGTTTACATACAAAAACAAGTCATATTAAACATTTAAAGTTTGCATACATTCACAATTAGAAGATTGGCTTCAAGAAGGTAAACGTATTTAGCAAGAGTAAGAGTATTTGACACCATTAAGAAACTAATACAAAAACTAAAACCTTGCACCACCTCAGCTGATAATTTTTCATCACACTACCGCAAACTGGCTGCCAACTCAATCACCTGCCCAATCAGTATCCTTATAAATATGTCTTTATCTGAATCAGAAGTACCTAACATATGGAAAGAATCTCACATCACCCCAGTCCACAAAGGAGGCTTATTTGAACCATCCATTTTCCATCCTATATCCATCTTGCCACCCATATCCAAAATTCTCGAGAGAGGTATCCATCAGCAGGTAATGTAATATCTGTTGCAAAACAATCTTTTAACCAAAATCCAACATGGCTTCCAACCCAGCCACAGCACAGCTACAGCTCTATTATCCTTTATAGACACTGTGAACAAGTCCAGAGATGCAGGATGCCATACAGCCTCAGATTTTCTTGATCTCTCCAAGGCCTTTGACACAGTGTCTCACCCCTTACTATTGAACACACTGTCTAACATAGACTTCTCACATAACACACTAAAATGGTTTCAGAGCTCCCTCAAGGATCATAAACAAGCAGTGAAATGGTCCAATAAACTCTCACCCTTTCTCCACAACCCTACTGGAGTCCCTCAAGGCTCCATCCTCAGACATGTACTCTTCAACATTTTCACAAACAACCTTCACACTGCCCCTCACCCTGGAACCCTCATTCAGTATAAGCTGATGATTCCACCATAATCTGTATAGCTCAATAACTACCAGAACTACTTTCAAAAATTCAGCAGTTCTTTACTGCAGTCGAATCCTGGCTAAGAATTATCCATCTCTTTCTTAATCCAAAGAAGACTAAACTAGTAATCTTTCACCCCAAAAACACCTCCCCTGTCACTGATCATTTCAACATCCTTGCATCTGACAACACTGTCATAGAAACAGTGCAGGAAACCAAACTTCTAGGAGTTATCACCGACAATAAACTTTCATTCAACACCCTTATACAGCAAAATATAAAGAAAACTCATCAAAAATTGAGACTCTTGTATAGAAACAAACAGTTCTTTATTGCAGCACCCAAAACTACCCTTGCAAAAACATTTTTACTTCCCTCCCTTCTTTACGGTGCCTCCATCTTAACTAACTTGCAAACTTCTACCATAATCAAGATGGAACAGTGCTACAACAAAGTTGCAAAGTTTGCCACAAACTCTAAATATCACACACACCACTGTAAACCACTACTAGAACTAAACTGGCTTGAACTCCCTAAATAACTTGCTATTATTCAGCTATCCGCCTTGCACAACCTTATTTTCAAACTGTTAAATAAAATTAAGAATTCAATACACAGGAGGTTCAGATTCAAAAGTTTACTAGTGTACACCAGGAGGCAAAAAACCATACAAGTACAGAATTTTGTCTGACATGAAACAGGAAGCACACAATTTTATATAGGTTTAACATTCAAGCTATGCCCACCTTACTGACGTGATATGTCACAGGGCATCTACATCACTTTAGCTTACAAGCCTCTATTCTTTTAATCTGCTGATGCAGTATATTTAAAAAAATCTTTTCCTCTAGATACAATGCGACCTTGCTATCCAGCTGGTCAGTCATAATGTCTTTCTGTAAAGTTACTTGTTCAAGGTTTCATATCAGTTCGAATACAATAGCAGCTTCAGTCTTTTAATGTATGTCTTTCTTCTCTGTTATACTTTCTCACACAGCTGCGTGCTATCTAAGTAACACATATACAAGGCCAGATCATCCCAACAGGAAAGAGTAGAAGATTTCATTATTTCATACATTTAATTTTCTGACCCGGCAGATAATCACTTATGAAAAGCATAAACATTAAAACTTGCTAAGCTAGCATTATGTCAGGGTCAGAGATCAGCTTTTGCTTCAAGCCACACTGCAGTTTCAAAACTACTTCACATTTAGACATGAATTAATTTTACTACTATATGATTAATAGAATAAAATGCATTATATACTACTTTGCTTTTAAACTAGCATTTCTCATGTATTCAAATACACATTTTTCTAACATTTTCCCCCCTATTAATACGTTTTATTCTATTTTGAAGTATGCATAGTGTCATTTCATCTCCTAGCCTTTTCCACTCAGGATTTTCAGCTAGGTGAGTCATTTAATCTATACTTCAGAAAAAGCGTAATCTGAAATCAATCTTTCAATTTCAATATCTTGGTAGAAAGTTTCAGTAACAGATACATCAACAAAATCTTTGATTAATCTTTTCATGCAGGGAATTCCACAGCAAACATATGCTCCTATTAGGAGTATACCCACACAAATGGCAATCAGAATATTCATTAGGATGGAACTCCACCCCCCAAATAGATTCTGGAAGAAGTCCATCAGTAGGTTTGGGCCTGGTTCAGTCATGGCTGATACTTGCTGAATTACCTCTAGGTGATTATTTATCTCATGATGATTATGAGGTATATAAGCACAGCATTCTTCTTTGATAAGCACGCACGTACCACCTCTCGCCGCTAGGGTGAAGTCAAGAGCCATCCGATTTTGTAGCACAACAGTTCTCATTGCATTCAGTTCATCAGTCACCAGTTCTAGGGCAGAAAAAGTTGCATTACTCATTGCTTCAAGAAGTTTCGATACCTTCCTCAGCTGCCAGATCGATTTGACTGCTCCATAGGCTGGGAATATTCCTGCCCAGGATATAACACTGTCACTCAAGTCCATATGAGTCAATTCGCTTTTGTCTTTTACTGAATTATGGTCTTTCCAACCAGCTTCAATCTTCCCAACTGGATTCACAGGTTTCTTAACTGGACCTTCGGATTTTCGAGCTGTTTCTCTTAGGTTTCGTATCTTACCCAAAGGTAATTCTGCAGTATGTCTTATTGCCGGAACCAAGTAACCCAAAAAACAACTGCCGGACCAATTCTCAGGTAACCATTTATATGCCTTTTTCCCACAAATAAAATAACAGTTTTCTACTTTAGTACTAATATGCATCAGCCCTGCATGAAACATTTTCTGATCTATAACTGACAATTGTTTAAACAGAACTGGATTTTTTTTAATGTCACTCATAGTTGTTTTCAATGAGTTCAAATACGAGTCATAATTAGTATTGCAAAAAGTATTGCCATTACTATTCTTAATACAACATCGGTAAGAAATAGTTATGTTACAATTGCTCCAGCCCACGTGGAGAGTGTCATTTTTATAGAAACATACAACTCCTTTTTGTGTGACAGGTAAAAACAAAGCTATTTTGTCCTGTGATCTCACAGTTCCTGTGTCGAAAAGTAAATTCTCCCAAGTCTCATTTATCCCCAAAGGGACAGCGGACATTATCAGTTCTCCATATGCTGTCGGTATAGCTGTACAAACCCAGCAATTTGAAATGTTCATAGTCTCTGCATATACACGTTTCATGGCTAGGTATGTGTTAAAGTTTGGATGCCAGTCTATAGACATTTCATCAAGCCTTCCCACTTTCACTTGTGTGGTTGTGTGCAGGATAAACCACAGCAAGAGGAAAATTGTTACGATTACAGTTAATAAATGTACACTCAACAAAATGATTATGCAACATCTCTGGGGTTGATCTAAACTTCTATTCGCTTTGTTTTTGGCCATCTCGGTCTGGTTGTGTATCAGTCACAAAGGTTTTATCAAGTTGAAAGTTCTTTACCGGTTTACAATGCGTCAAATGAACCCAGGACGTCCTCTCAGCCACTCTGACTGCAGTAGGCGTTGCCAACAGAACCTGGTATGGTCCCTCCAACTTTGGACTCACCCAATTCTTCCTTTTCATCACTTTCACCCAAACATATGTCCCAGGAACCAAGACTGCTTCCACCGATCTGGTCTGTTCCTTATCTGAAAAAGAGTTAAACTGCAAAACAGATTTATTTGTTAACAGTTTCCTCATATAACTAGCTAATGAACTGTCAGCCTCCTGCTCTGCAGGCATGAGAGCTTTCCACTGAGGCACATAATATGCTCTCCCAAAAACCATTTCAAAGGGAGTCAAACCCTTTACATTTGGAACCGTTCTCATACTCAGCAGTGCTAAAGGCAGACAGTATATCCAATTCTTTTGGGTTTCCTCTACTAGCTTCCTAAGTTTATTCTTTAGGATGCCATTGCACCTTTCCACCAGTCCTGCTGAATGTGGGTCGTAAGCACAATGGTTCTTTAAGGAGATACCAAAAAATCTCCCAAGCTGGTGAATCGTCTGATTCACAAAATGTGTGCCATTGTCACTATAAATCCTCTCCAGAATGCCAAATCTAGGGATTACTTCTTTTATCAGGGCTTTTGCCACTGTTGCTGCATCCGGGTTTTTGTTTGGAAAAGCTTCTACCCATTTAGAAAACATGTCTACAATAACTAAACAAAACTTTTTCCCTTCACATTTATTCAATTCTATGAAATCCATACAAATAGTATGGAATGGGTATGGTGGTATAGGAAAACTTCCTTGCTTGGTTTTAAATGCCCCTTGTGCGTGATGCTTGTTACAAGTATGACAAGCTGCACGAAATTTTTTTGTGTAATTTGTGTATCTGTATGTTTGGAATATTCGATTCACTAACTGTACCATCCCCCCTGTTGAGACATGGCACTGCCCGTGGCTCAACAAAGCTGCATATCTAAATAAATTAGATGGCAATATCGGTTTTCTTTCTTTGAAAATGTACAGTCCATTCTCAAGAATCGCACCTCGTTTTACCCATTTTTGCTTTTCTGCTCTTGTAGTAAGCATCTGCATTGTTTTTAACATGTCTAAATCTAAAATCTCAGAGGGTTGTAATTCCTCATTTAAAATTAAAGTTTCTGAGTCTGAGGCTGCTTGCTTTGCAGCTGCATCAGCTCGTGCATTGCCTTTCGAAATCTTATCCTGCTGTTTTGTATGAGCTACACATTTAAAAATAGCTACTTTGGTAGGTAACTGAATAGATTTTAATAACTCCAAAATAAATTGCACATGATTAATAGGTTTTCCACTGGATGTTATCATTCCTCTATTTTTCCATTGTTGTGCAAATACATGTACTGTAGAAAATGCATACTGACTATCAGTATATGTGTTCATACTCTTGTTTTTTGCTAAAGTACATGCCCTTGTCAAAGCTATCAATTCTGCTGCTTGTGCAGATAAGTTGTGTGGTAAGGATTGAGCTTCTAAAATTTCAGTGTCTGTAACTACTGCATACCCTACCAGATTCTTCCCTGTAGGACCCCTTCTGCATGAGCCGTCCACGTAATATGTCACCTCGGCATTATCCAAGGGCATATCTGTAAGATCTTGTCTAGGTAAGGCTACCTGTTCAATTTCCTGCAGGCAGCTGTGTGGTGTGCCCTCCGCAGGAGTTGGAAGTACTGTCGATGGATTCATTGTCGTACATCGTTCAATTGTCATATGAGGTTGGCTCAGCAGTATAGTCATACATGAAAGATGCCTAGCAGGAGAAAGGTATGCCACTTTCTCTTGCAGTAAAATTATTGCAACTGCATGAGGCAGTCTCAATGTGAGAGGGTGGAATAACACCACTGAGGCCAAAGCCTGTACTGCCATTGCGGCTGCAACTACTGCTTGTACACAGTGAGGCAAAGATTGCGCCACTGGGTCTAACTGTGATGAATAGTAAGCTATGGGGCGTTGCTTGTCCCCATGTTGTTGCATCAATACTGACGTCATATACCCTTGCTTACAATCTACGGTCTGAAAGAACCGTTTGTGATAATTTGGAAGTCCTAAAACTAATGAAGAAGCTATTAACTGCTTCAACCTGCAGAAAGCCATTTCTGCTTCAGTTGTCCATTGTAAAATGTCTTGTGCTGTCATTGGTGTCTTATATATCAAGTCAGTCAGTGGAGCAGATTCCAAAGCATAATTTGGTATCCAGCTCTGACAAAAATTTGTTGTACCTAAGAAAGACATCATTTCTTTCTTGGTTGTTGGTTTGGGTGCTTGCAAAATCGCTGTTTTTCTTTCCTCATCTAGTATTCTACCTTCATTGGATATTACATATCCTAGGTATCTAACTTGTTTTCTCCAAAGTTGTAACTTACTTTTGTTTACTTTGTGTCCTTGTGTTGCTAAAAATTTCAATAATGCTACAGTATCCTCCCTGCACTGTTGCTGAGTGGGTGCTGCTAGCAAGATGTCATCTACATAAAGTAGAATTTGACTACCTCCCGGTGGAGTAAACCCTGCCAGGTTGCTAGCCATTTCTTGTGCAAATATTGTTGGGCTCTCACAATATCCCTGTGGTAGTCGAGTATACGTATACCTCTTACCCTGAAATGTAAATGCAAACCAATATTGACTATCAGGATGTATAGGTATTGAAAAGAAAGCATTGCTAATATCTACCACAGAGAAATACTTCTGTTGCGGTTCTAAATCATTTAGCAAAGTATGTGGGTCTGGCACCGTGGGTGCTCTAGGTATTACTGCATTGTTTACAGCTTGTAAATCTTGTACCATCCTCCATTCCCCATTTGCTTTTTTAACAGGAAATAGGGGTGTATTACATGGTGAATCAGGAGATTCTACCAGTACTCCTTCTTTGAGTAATGCTGCTATTATAGGCTTAATTCCTATTTCTGCATCTTTTCACAAAGGGTATTGTCTTTTCTGTGGTCTAAAAGCTGACTTTGGGGTTATTGTAACTGGTCCTGCTGTTCGAATAAGTCCTACATCTGACTTGCCTATTGACCAGAGAGTTGTTGGAATTTCACATAAGGTCTTTTCTTCTTCTTCTAATAAGAATGCTAATCAGCTGGCCTCGCTAGATTGCAAGTGTACAGCTGGATGTGTCTGTGTCAACCAATTCAGTTTTTGTTTTTGTATCCCTTGTTCTGACAGTTCTAAATCAGTCTGTTTCCCCCATCTTGTTACTTTTTCTCCTAAGTCTGCCCATGTAACACCTTTGTTCTTTGTCAAGCTGACATGTGGCAACCGATCTGATCTATACAATGCAAGGAATTCTTGAGGTAATGAACAGCTAACTACACTGTTCCCCTCAGTATCCCAGTACAAAGTACGCAAAACCAATCTAGTTGCACGATTTCTAAACAGTTCTTGCTCATACTCTCTATCAGGTCCTGGTGTAGCACAGTAGTATAGAGTACAGTGTAACAAATGCTGTCGATCAGTGTCAAGGGAGGGGGCTTTACTGATGGCTACGTTCATCAGTTCCTCAGTTACTGCCCCTGGACCAGTCGTGACTAGGTCCTGGCTGTACCAGTAAAAAGTTTCTCCCTCAGGTCGCACTACAAAGGTATCCATTTGTCTCTGTGCCTCCATACCTTGTACAGTCGGAACTACTGCTATGCCAAATATCTGCATAAGGTCCCTGCCCAATAGGTTTACTGGACACTTTGCAGAAACAACTATTTTACTTCTCTGGGTCATACCTGAAACAGGGTCAGTTATTGCTATATCATGGGAAAGTGGTTCCCTGTATAGCTGTCCATTTGCGGCTTTTACTAGTATATAATCAGGTGATCCGGATTGTTCTGTTAACTTGGAGGGGTGTATCAAAGTCCGTGATGCTCCTGAGTCACACAGGAATTTGACTTCTCTTTCCTCCACCAGAAGTGTAACTTCCGGTTTTGTATCTGCCAAGTAGAGCTCTAAGCTCAATAATGCTAAGTCCAAAATTTCACTTTCTTCATCCTCCATATCTACTTGCACTTCCTCTACTCCTTCTGTTACATTTACATTTGTTTTCTGTTTATTAACTTCTCCTGATGATTTCTGACTTTTACATGATGTATCTTCACTATCATATAGTCAGTCCTCATCTCCCTTATCTTCTGTGATTACCTTTTTGTTTTGCCTACAATCCCTTGCACTTGAAGCATTCACCTCTCTTTTTCC
This sequence comes from Protopterus annectens, assembly GCF_019279795.1. NCBI lineage: Eukaryota > Metazoa > Chordata > Ceratodontiformes > Protopteridae > Protopterus > Protopterus annectens. The sequence goes on from NC_056732.1 coordinate 658,758,859, forward strand.
TTTCTTCAAAATCTTCTGATCGTTTCTCAGACTGTTTGTTTCCCTGGGTATTTTTCTTGCCCTTTTTACCTGACTGTAATACAAACACTTCAGCTCCATCTTCAGCAGTGAAGACTTGTGCCTTCTTTTTCTTTTTACTATTAAAATGTCTCTCAGCATGTCTAGCGTATTCGAGTAAGGCTTGTAGCCTCCCTGTTCGATGATCTATCATATGCTTCGTAATGAAGCTACTAATAGGTGCAATGCAACCTTTCAAAAATGCATTTTTTAATTGCTGTTCATATGGGGAATCATTTGTTTGGTTCTCAGGAACCGACATACCGCTATGATTATTAAAACATTCTAATAATCTAGCATAATATCCATCTATTGTCTCATTTTCCTGTTGTATGCATTGATTAATGCAAGTCGAGTCCACTCTGGGTTTCCATTTCTCAGAGATTCGGTCTGTCAGACCTTTCACTCTGTTGTCTAACTCTGTGTCACTATGTGGGAGTGGTCTAAGCTCTGCATTACGAGGATTCCAGGTGCCACAAATCATGTGCCAATCCGGACCTATAATTTGTCTTACTACTTTTTCTACTTCTTCCCCATTCAAGTGGTAACTTAACCTCATGCCTTGTAAATCTTCTAAAAAATTCAAAAAATTAACTTTCGGATGGGGATTCCCTCAGTAGCCTTCCAGATATCTTCCGGTGTCCATGGTCTATATAATAAGAGTGTTGGATCCTGCCCTTCCTGTCCTGCCTGAGGATTTGGAACTTCTATAAGTGGGCATATTTCTTCCTCACTCTCATCCTGTAGATTTTTCTCTATTTGGTATGATTCTGTGTCCCTATGTGTTTTACGTGTTCGGGACCTAGTCTTAATAGGATCTCTAACAAATGGTTGTGGTCTTGCTGAAACTTCAGGATAATGCGGAGGCGGACCAGCCTGTCCACTCACTTCATATCCTGAAAAGGGTAAGGGAGGGGTAAGGGAGGAGGAGGAGGAGCTGTCGCTATTACCAAGTTATTATCCTCTTTGTCTAAAAATAATGTTTTTGAATTTTTAAGCTTCTGTTCTCTACGATTTGCTTCCTCAATCCACCTGTGTGCTTGAGGTATGCCTAGTTGGCGTTGCTTTTTTGCCTGACCTCCTGCATCAGATTTAAGCTGTTTAAGGAGTTTAACTAGTGAAGGTTTATCTAGTTTACCATCAAATTCATATATATTAACCCATTTCGTATAATACCTAACGTTATCAGAACGTTGTAATTGCATGTATTTTGCGTCTTCGGTTAGGGGCGGATCTCGCGAGGTTTTAGTGCACTGATTACCCATGTCCAAGAAAATGTTACGTAACCCTTTTTTATCACGTGATATCAAGTTCTTAGTTCCTGTTCACAGTTTATCTAGAATAACTGCCTATCTTATTCTGTTACTCTGATCTATGACCAAATATACAGTACTTCCTTTTGTCCCTGATCTGCAAAACAAATCTTGACAACAATATACTGTAACCTAGTCCCTGATCTAAAACAGAAAAAAGGCAAATTCTTCCTACCTGAGCCTCCGGTATTGAAAATCGTTCAAGTTCCGCTTTTCGGCCACAGATCAGAAAGTGGCCAGCCTCTTTACACACGACAATTCAGTCGGAGGTCTTTTCACTCAAGAAGAACCATTTCAGTAACTTCTCCTGCGCAGTATTCGACCACCGATATGCTCTGATCTGCAGCTTACCAAGGGAATTCCGTCTTGCGAAGGACCAAACTGTTAAATAAAATTAAGAATTCAATACACAGGAGGTTCAGATTCAAAAGTTTACTAGTGTACACCAGGCGGCAAAAAAAACATACAAGTACAGAATTTTGTCTGACATGAAACAGGAAGCACACAATTTTATATAGGTTTAACATTCAAGCTATGCCCACCTTACTGACATGATATGTCACAGGGCATCTACATCACTTTAGCTTACAAGCCTCTATTCTTTTAATCTGCTGATGCAGTATATTTTAAAAAAACTTTTCCTCTAGATACTATACGGCCTTGCTATCCAGCTGGTCAGTCATAATGTCTTTCTGTAAAGTTACTTGTTCAAGGTTTCATATCAGTTCGAATACAATAGCAGCTTTAGTCTTTTAATGTATGTCTTTCTTCTCTGTTATACTTTCTCACACAGCTGCGTGCTATCTAAGTAACACATATACAAGGCCAGATCATCCCAACAGGAAAGAGTAGAAGATTTCATTATTTCACACATTTAATTTCCTGACCCAGCAGATAATCACTTATGAAAAGCATAAACATTAAAACTTGCTAAGCTAGCATTCTGTCAGGGTCAGAGATCAGCTTTTGCTTCAAGCCACACTGTAGTTTCAAAACTACTTCACATTTAGACATGAATTAATTTTACTACTATATGATTAATAGAATAAAATGCATTATATACTACTTTGCTTTTAAACTAGCATTTCTCATGTATTCAAATACACATTTTTCTAACACAAACCTACTGCCTGCCCTGCCCTAGCCAATCTAACCACACCTTACAAACCAAAGTGATCCCAACAATCTGAAGACAAAAATCTCTTAGCTATCTCAAAACCCACATCTCAAAAATACATGGCTCTGCTCCTGCATAAAGCCTGCCTAATGCTCAGCTCTTTCCTCTTCTTCCATAATAGCCTCATCCTCCTCTTCTGGTCACATTTCACTCCCTCACAGTCTGCAAGGGCCTAAAGCTCTTCTAACTCCATCTCTGTTTCTATACCATATCCTTAAGATACTACTCAGGCTGCAATGTCTCTCTTCGTAGCTCTCTCACTATCTTTCTGCATCACTAACTTTCTGGCTATTCTTTTCCTAACTGAAACCAACATTCTATTTTTTCATGTACTATAACAGTCAATGTCATACATTGCACTACCTACATACTACTTTTGGACACTATCTACTCATAGGCTATGTATATGGTGAGAGTTACTATCACTATCTATGTTTTAACTCTACAGAATTGTTTAGATGTGTAGTCTTGTAACATAGTTACCTTCAACTTATAGTATTTCTAATGTCATTTGTATTGGATTGGATTATACTGTATTTGTTCTGCATGTGGAACTTTTCTACCCGAGCCTCTGCTGAAACGGGTTCAGTAGACCCAGTCAGACGACCGCAGTAAACAAATGTCAAATAAACAAATTTCAAATAAATAAAAAAATAAATATCTGTTTATACTGTACTAGACTTAACTTAGACTGAACTTGAAGACAAATGTTACAAGAAAATCATTTCTACCTCTATTTTATTCTTCTTTTTTAGTTAATGTTGTACTTGTTGACAGATACTTTCTTGACACTTTCTCATGTTTTCAATCCAAGCAGGTGGCATTGTACGTTTGAGCTGGAATTGGATTCATGTCCTAGTATTCTTGGATGAGAGGATAATAGGGATTGCTACTCCTGATGTGCTAGGTGTTAAACCAGTGTCCTTTTTGTCTATTCTGTTTGTAGTGTCAGGTGGGCATTAACAATTCTAAAGCACAAACGTACAATCGTGGCTATTCTTAGAGCAAGTGTATTGCATTTAGCTCAGTAAGATTCACCTGGTCAAAAACTGAAACTATACAAAAGTACATGCATGCATGCATATTGTATTAATTATATGCCATTATTTTCCGAGGAAAACAATGTAACTGCTGATACTGGCTATACTATGCCACCAATTAAAGAGCAATATGAAAGCTGTTTTTATATTTATTACACTGTGCAGCTAACCCAATACACAGATGTCAGACCTGTTATTGCCCCTGGTTTGCCCCATCCTTTCTGTATCTGCCTCCTCATGCATCTGGACTGCAGCACTCCATTATTAAATTTAATCCCCTTACCTTGCTGCCAATATTTTCTCTTTAGCCCATGGTTATGTTTATTTAGTTCCATCAATACCTACCCAAACTATTTTTCACTGTTAAAATATGCAATATATAATACATATATGTGTATCTGTGTGTGTGTGTGTGTGTGTGTGTGTGTGTGTGTGTGTGTGTGTGTGTGTGTGTGTGTGTGTGTGTGTGTGTGTGTGTGTGTGTGTGTGTGTGTGTGTGTATGTGTGTGTATATATACATATATATATATATATATATATATATATATATATATATATATATATATATTTATATGGATTCACTTTATAATCTTGAAATACTGAAATATAGAATTTCAGTATCTCAAGACTGTAAAGCTGAAAAACTAAAACACTGAAACCCCAAAAGCACAAAATACAAAATATCGAACGTAAACATACCATGCACCACACAGCACAACACATACACTGTCCTCCCCACATTGCAAAAAACAAACAAAATGCCACACAAACACAATACAAATAAATAAACCTATCTTGCTGCCCCCCACACCCCCGCTACTTATATACACTCATTCCGAGGTTGCACCAAACAGAAAAAGACAGTAAACTCATTACTACGCACTCTATAGTCCCCTCACACACACACACACACACACACACACATCACAAATGTAAAAACACCACCACTTTCAACACTTACACACTCATACTCTTACCTACCTACCCTATCCCACACCTAAAATCTCTGAACACACTCACATACACTCAAATCCCTACCCAAAACCTTAAAAGAATATTCACTTACCTTACTCTCCAACCATATCCACATACCAAACCGTAAATCAGGCAAGCAGTACATCCCACATCACATAGCCCACTACTACAACTGCAAATCCGACATTTCCGGATTTGCGGTTATGGGGTTTTGCTATTTTGGAAGTTCGGCTTTATAGTCTTGAAATTCTGAAATTCGATAGTTCAGTATTTTGAGATTATAAAGTGAATCCATATATATGTATAGCTAGATAGACTAGACAGGTATAGATATAGATATATAGATAGATATAGCTATATATATATAAAATATATAATATATATATATATATATATATATATATATATGTGTGTGTGTGTGTGTGTGTGTGTGTGGGTGGGTGGGTATCTATCTATCTATATAGTTATGTGTATAAAGACAGAAATATATTAGTATGAAAATGTAGCTTGTTAGGCAAGAACACAGAATCAAAGTTTGGAAATATTTTCTGTGATTCTTTATGGACGTATTTAGATTTCAGAATTCTGTAGTTATATCTGACAACAGAATAGACTAGTATGCTCTATCTGCAATCAGACAAATTATAAATAATCAAACAATAATCATTATGACACTGCATATATTAATGAAACAATGCAAATGAGAAAAGTAATTGGTTATTCCCATTTCTTGATATTTACCTATGTCAAAAGTTTGCAGTTTATGTTGAAAAATGGGAAATCATAAGTCAGAGCATATGTAAATATTATACATAACCAAGCTAGTGACAGAGATAGATGGTGATGACAACTTAAACTCAAAATGCTATGTTTAGAAAGTACCTACAGCAAAAAGTCAAGAAACAGAGAAACTCTAATTAAGAGAAAGAGAGCATGTGCAAATAGGCTGCATTTGCTTAAAAACATATTCAGTAATGCTGTCATTCCTACTGCAATGCTGGGAAGAAATGTTCAAAGCTTTTTGCAATCAATCGAGGAAGAGGCATGTAACCCAAGCTTGTACGGATATAGTTGTGTTTAAAGCAGGCAGTCATCAGGGAAAGATATTACATCTGCTCAGAAAACCAATGCTGGCATTTTTAATATCCTTAAGCATACATCTCTTCAGAGGCTTTAGCATAGAAGGAACTAAACAGGTGGCAATAATTGGCATTACATAGATTTGAGCTTTGAATATGACTTGAATTTCCATGGATATTGTGTAAAGTCCTTTGCAGAGCCAAAACTTTAAAAAATGCCAAGCATTCATTGCTTCCATTTCACAAGTGATTATGTGCTGAGCAGAAAGGATTTTAATTTTTTTAGTTTGAATGTATTACTTCCTAGTCTTGTCAAAGCTTCATTAAGCTAAAAACCAAATTTATAAAACTATAAGGCAAGTGATATTATTTCTAGTAACTAAACACTACAAGTGTACTAAGTTAAAGTGTAAAATCAGTGACAATTCTGAAATTGTGTGCAGCAGATGCAGTCTGTCAACAAGTTTATGAAACAAGTCAAAGACTTAAAAGCCTTGACAGAGTCATAAACTGTTAAATTATCTGGTAACTGAGATGTCTTCCAGCTGCCTATGTGTTTTGTGCTGCAAAGAAAGGGTAAGCAACACTAAATACATAATCTATTCATATTCTCTTCTTCTGCCTCTGCTATGGTAACATGTCTTCCATTCCCTAACTTTAATAGCGTAGGACTTTGCTCTGGGTTGACATTGTTCTTGGTTGTACCTGTAATAGATGAAATGGCTGTTACATATGCATTTTTAGGTTCATAAGTTCATAGGTAGGTACTAGGCTATCTGCCTGAAGGCATTTATAACCATAGCCAGAATGTGTTGGCTTTCGCTGCCCACTTAGATTAGTTCCCTGTGCCTCTGTCCAGCAGAGCCACTGAAGTGATCCCTGGGGTAAACTTTCTGTTTCCCATCCACTCGTCAAGGTTAGGTGGAGCATGTCCATAAATTCTGGGTTGGACATGGCCTTGTATGTCAGGCAGAGATCACCTCTGAGTAGTCGGTATGCAACCGAGTACAGCTGGAGTTTCTTCAGTCAAGCTGCATAGGACATCTGTTTGAGACCAGTGATCCTCTTGGTGAGGTACTTTTGTGGTCTTTCCAGCTGTTTCAGGTGTCTTGTAAGGTACATCCCAAATGGGGCATTGTACTCTATGATGGGTCTGATATGTGATGAGTAGAGGGGCGCAATGCCCTCTTTTGATCTGGATGCAAACACTTTTTTGATTAGGTAGGCCACATAGAAGGATTTTCTAACCACTTTGGCAATGTGATTATCAAAGGAGAGATTACTATCTACTTGGGTCCCCAGATCCCTTATTACATCTTCCATATTTAGGGGACTACCACCTATGTGGTAGTTTGTGGGTACTTTGTTTTTTACAAAGGGGATGACTGTGCACTTTTTGGCATTTAGCTTGAGATCATGATTTTGACACCAGATATCCATCTTAGTGAGACCCTTTTGGAGGATGTCTGTGTCAGCCGGAGAGTCAATTATAGCCCCTAGTTTGCAGTCATCTGCGAACTTGATCAACCATAGTCCTCCTGTTCTTGCCTGTGCCTCTGAGAAATATATGCCAAACAGGAGGGGTCCTAGGACTGATCCCTGGGGAATGCCCCTTGTCACCAGTTTAGAGTCGGTCCTAGCTCCCACAACTCTCACCATATGGGTTCTGTCCATGAGCTAGTTGGCAACCCATCTTGTGATGTAGAGGTTTATGTTCAGGCCGGTGAGCTTGTCTATAATACCAGAATGAGGAATGGTGTTGAAGGCCTTTGCGAGGTCTAGGTAGGCTATGTATACCACCTTTCCCTCATCTATAGCCTTGGTAACTGTCTCAAAGAAGTCCACCAGGTTTAGGAGGCATGATCTGCCCTTAACAAAGCCAAACTGGGTAGGGTCCAGTGTTTGGAGGTTCCCAATGTCTCAGTTAATGAGTTCCATGATGATGTGCCCCATAGCCTTGCAGAACAAGCTGGTCAGGCTTATAGGGCAATAGTTCCTGGGGTCTGTTGTGGCTCCACCTTTGTGGAGTGGAATAACCATTGCTGTGTGCCACTCTATGGGTACATAGCCTGTGGAGAGGCTGAGTTTGAACAGTGTGTTTAGGTAAGGGGTTAGTTCATCTTTGAGCTCGTGTAGGACGCAGCCTAGTACACCATCTGGTCCCATTGATGCTGTGTTTTTGGCTTTGGCGAGGGCTGTTTTAACCTGAGTGTCTGTGATTTCAGGGGCTCTACATTCTTCTGGTATGGTTATGGGCCCTTTTGGGGTTGAGAGGGGGGTGAAGTATGCACTGAACCTGTGTGCCAGGATGTTGGCGATATCGGTCGGTTCAGTGTATTTTGTGCCATTCTGCACTAACTCTGAGCAGACACAGTTGTGTGTATTTTTTGTTGTATAGGGTATGCTATTGGCTACAATGCCTTTATATTGACTGTGTACCTAGTACAGCTCTTTTACTGCCCCAGAGTAACAACTTAAATTGCCTGCATTACTCTACAGCCAGAATCTTAGCACAGAGTATCATTTTTCATGTACTGTTGTATCAAAAATACCTGCTGTTTCCATAGGTTACCACTCATCTTTCACTCGACATGCTACATGCTTATCTGGTTGATTACAGTAAATTTACACCTAGCTTTCAGCTAATGCAGTAGTTCCCCTACATGTTTTTGTTACCAAGAGAGTAGTATTTTTGCACAGTATTACCATGTACTTTGTGGGAGGCCACAGTGGTGCAGTGGTTAGCATTGCCGCCTTACAGCAAGAGGTTCTGTGGTTCAATGCTGCAGTGCCTTCTGTGTGGAGTCTGCATGTCCGCCCTGTGGTTGCGTAGGTTTCCTCCAGGTTCTCCGGTTTACTCCCACATCCTAAAAACATGCTGTAGGTGGACTGGACACTCCAAATTGGTCCTAGGTGTGAGTGTGCATGTACATGTGCCTTCTGTGGACTGGCACCTTGGCACCGTGAAACTCCACTGTCAATCATGAGCAGACAGGTGATCTGCTGTGATGACCCCTAGCTGGGAAAAAGCCAAAAGAAGAAGAAGATTACAATGTACTTTGTGCCATGTAACACTAAAACCCTGACTTGCATTATATATGTGAGCTGATATCATATGGTTTTGAAGATTGCTGTCACAGCTGTCTGTAATCTACTGTTATTGTAATGCATTTTTGCAGTCCTGTTTCTCTGCTATGAGAATAGACCACATACAGTAACTACTGAATCTCAGATTTGTAATTTTCCTTAATTAAACTGTTTGAACTCATTCCCAGTTATTTAAATATAGTATGTGTTACCTTTTCAATTGAAAGGGTTATACCTCATTTCTGATACTTTAAGAATAGCAGTTTAGATTTAGTTCAAAATTAAAGTAAGAAAATTGCTTTGTTTGCAATACTTAGTGTGCATTGAAGCAAACAATGTATGTGCGTTTATGCAGTGCAAACATGTAGTTCAGGATGCTTTAACTATTATAGTGGTACTCTTTTTTTGTTCTGCACTCAAGCCAACTGCATGTTCTATGCCTGTATTCTGCATTGTTATACAATAACTCTCTGTTGCATCACTTCAGTAGCTCTGCTTTGTGATGCATTTTGAATCATCATCAGTTCTATAACTGACTTTGCCTGCAGTTTACAGCCTCCCTTTAATACAAGAAGCCAATCATGTGGAACGTTTGTATTGTTTACTACAGATTTGCAGAAATACTAGAATTTGCAGCATAATTCTTTAAAAGTAATTTGCTATCAGGTAGCAACACTGTGTAGCTAAACTGTGCTTTCCTGGTAACTCTTGTTCTACTGATATTTTTTAATGTGACTATATGCAGAGATGAGTTATGTAAAGTTATAACAGCAGTGTTTTCTGAAGATGCATTTTTATTGCTTTCTAGGTCATTGCAAATTCAATTGTTAAGTGAGGAAGAAAATCCCCTGCTTTGTTATACCACAGAAGAGGCATACACAAAGCTGAGATGTAAAAAGGTGCACAAGACAGCAAGGTGGACAAGTTGTAAGCAGGATTGCATTAATTTTATTAATTTTCATTTAGAAGCATATATAATACCATAAATATATGGTATATGCCTCTCTCTCTCTCTCTCTCTCTCTCTCTCTCTCTCATTTTTTTTTACAAAACAGCTACTAAACAGGTATAGTTGGAAGGAAATATTTTAATTTAATTTTGTTTTTGCTTGTTGAAAGCATCAAACTTATTGAAGATGACCAGGAAACAAGAAAATGAAGAGGTCAGCCTTCAACAGACTGCAAACAGCAGGAAGACTACCAGTAAGTGAATAAATGAGAATGCATCACTTGACTACGAATGAAAAGGTACACATATTTAAACAACACAGAACCTTGCTGGTTCATAGTCTACTCTAGTCCAAACATTCAGAAAAATACTGCAATTCTTCAGCAAATAAACACAGCAATTCTAAGAGACAAATTATAATATATATCTGAATTCCTTCATAACAAATGCAAAGTAGTTGTAGGAATCATTATTGATCCCCTGTGTAGTAATCTACTGTTATTGTAATACCATTTTTTGCTCACCAGGTTATTGGTAGCCCGCCACCCCCCACCCGGACTTCCCTGTAAGTTCATTGCTGTGGCTCAGTGTTACTGTTCTAGTAAATGACCAGGAAATTAATGAATGAAAATTTATAGAAAATGGTAAAAAAAAAAAAATCTGTCATTAAACAGTTTCCATTTTTAAGTTCCAAAGCACAGTGGCTCAATTAACCAGCCTACATGCATTGTAATAATATAAAAAAGGTCACAGAGGTATGTTTAAGCACACTAAATACCCCATGTTGTGGTCCCATAACTAAGGGAACTAAAGGTATAGTTACTGTTTCTGATGAACAAAGAATATGAGGAAATTGGTGAGAGAAGAATGACAGATGTATCAGTCATTGTTCTGTGACATTCATAGCTGACACTTTACTCCATCAGCATTGATACTGTGTGTGTGCTACTACCCTTCAGTTTTACAATTCATTCTAGGTTCTAACACACACAATTTGTGTATTTTTCTTATTGTCTCTCTTTCAGTGACATGGATTAATGGGTCTTTTTACAGCCTATGTCTCATCAAGATTTCTTCCTCACTTTTGCATTCATGAGATGATGCCACTTGTAAGGTTTTTTAGCTGACACAGCTGACTAACTTAGTAGAAAAAATACCATTCTTACATTGTCACTTCCATGCATTGGTCTCTGTGTGGTTTGGGACCATATGCAGATTTATTTTTCTGTAGGCTGATGTGGAAATTGCTTCTGTGACTTTAAATGATATGTTACAAATCAGTTCCATTCATGTCATGTTTATTTGATGTTATTTCAACTTTTAATCACCTCTCTTTCTGTTGAAAGAAACAGCAGTAAAGTAAAAACAATGACGTTTGGATCTAGATGCCATATCCCTGATTATATGTTGTGCAATATGAGATGATTTCCTTACTACATGATAGTTATATACCTAATAGCTGTCCACATATGTTTCCAAATCTCGGACTATAGAGTCTATTCTTAGGGGTGTATGTCAATATAGAAGATTACTGGGGTGCCCATCTTTCTGAAAGATAATATGATACACTTTTTGGCTTTGAGTTTTTGACAATGACTCTGACACTAGTTATTAGTGTGTGTCAGGCCCTCTTGAAAATTATTTGTGTCTTGGGATGACTTAATAACTGCATCCAATTTGCAGTCATCTGCAGACTTGGTCAGTCATAAGCCCTTGGTGTTAGCCTTGATCTCAGAATAGTAGATGCCAAACAGGAGTGGCTCCAACACTGAGCCTAGTGGCACCCCACTAGTAGCTGGCCTTTTTCTGAAGGTAGAGTCTCCTACTCCAACTTCTTGGGTCCTGTCTGCAAGCCAGCCGCCTATCCAGTGAGTGATGTAGGGGAGTATACCTACTTTAGTTTACAATGCCCAAATGGGGTACTGAGTCCAATTACTTGGTCTCACTGAGGTAGGCAGTATGCATCATTTTGACTTCATCCATCACTTTGTGACCTTCTCTAAGAATTCTTTCAGGTTTAACAGGCAAGACCTGCCCTTGATAAACTTGAACTGATTGCAGCCAATGTTTGTAGGTTTCCGATATCATCATTTAGGATATCCATGATTATTCTTTCCATAGCATTGCTTTTCAGTCTAAGCAGGCTTATGGGCCTGTAATTCCACTGGTCTGTGGATGGCCTGTCCTTGTGCACTGAGATAACCATTGCAGTCTTATATTCGTTTTGTACAAAGCCTTTTTGGAAGCCATGGTTAACCTGTTAATATAGTGGGTCTGATAGTTCATGTTTCATGCTGTTAAGGAGGCATCCTGGGATATTATCAGGACTCACTGATACAATGTTTCTGACCTTGGAGAGTGCCTTGAATACCTGCTGTCTAGTAATATTTGGTGGAGTAATGGATGTGGGGTTTTCCTGAGGGGCATTTGGCAATGAAGGGGGTTGGGGTCAGACTGGAGCTAGATTTATTTGCTAGGAGGTTTGCTATATCTTCTGCCTCTGTATAGGTGGCACCATTTACAATTAATTTGGTACACTGCTGTGTACTGCCTTTGAGGTTAAGGACACAGCTGAAGAAAGCTTTGTGATTCTCCTTGGCACGAGAGGCCAATTTTACCTGAAATCTGGTTTTGCCTTTGGAAGACTTGATTAGCCCCCTCCCCCAAGTCACTTGTTTAGGATGATGAGACATTTTTTTTACCTTGGTGGACATTACACCCATATACTTTTTGTCAGGAATGTCTTCCTTTTTTATACAACCTATTGATGGGGTGGCTTGAACTTTGAGTTGATCCTACAGTTAGTCCAGGTAAGTACAGCTGTTTCTATGCAGCAGTTAACAGGATCACACAGAGTTTTCTGCATAGGCACCAATGTTCTCTGGGTTTGGGTGTGTTGAAGTTTTGCCACAGTATCATTTAGTAGTAGGAAGTTTGCCCTAAAATAATTATAAAGGTTCCAGGGTTAGCCTGTGTACCTGTTTTTACCTTTACCTCAAAGGAGACAGCTTCATGGTCTGATCTGACCATAAAGCAAGAGCATATAAGAAATGAATGTAATATTTTTTCAGAATCAACCTTTATATTTCAAAGTACAAGGCACTGATTGCAAATGATTTCCATATTGTTTTGTTCAGACCAGACAATCATGTTGAAAAGTTTCAACTAGATGAAACAAATTAGAAGAAGCTTGAACCAGATGAAGTAAAACAAATCCATGTTTTACAAGGAAATGTTCATGCATATCACTTAAAGTGGGGTTAATCTCAACACCCCTTTACATAACTGCATTAACTCTAGTGTTACACAACTATAGAGAAAAGTGAAACTACCAATCACTTTGAATCACTGCTTTCACACAAATAGAACCTGCAACACAAGCTACTCCTAATGTAATTGATCTGCAGTGAAATGCAAATCAAGTAAGTGCACCTGATGAATCAAAGCCTCCCCTAGTTTCCACTTGCATAGACAAGGACAGCCATGAGTGCCAGTGTGTAACTTATTGGCATATTCAAGGCATAAAGTAGTGTTTGTAAGTAAATGCCATCTGCTGCATTAGTACAGAATACGAAGTATATAAAATACTGTTTCAAGTAGTGTCTTTGGAAACAGTATGAAACTATCAAATATATTGGGTGGTTTGGCTTATGTGAAGTTTGGTATGAAAAACTTAATTTATAACATACAGTTACAGACATCTACACATTTGAAAAGGTATCAGATTGAATGAGATATTCAGAAAAAGTACTCACTATTGTCAGTTGTTTTATGCAAAGTTAATCAAGCATAGAGCAAACTGAGCATTTTAATTTGCATGCTATAGAATCTGGTTAGTGATTGATCCTGACATAAAATGTTTGCCTGGACAGTATCATATCAGACTGTCTCCAAATGCAGAAGCATTTGTTCATGCCCATAGAAGATTGTCAATAAGCCTACAGGAGACAATAGACCAAGACCATTAAATAATAAATAATCAAAGTGCAACTGTTAATCAAGCAGGCATACTAAATTTATTAGCAGTATAGTGTCAGATGTGACTCAAGATAAGCTGAGAATGTGTACATTCCAACAAGACCTGAATAAAGTGATTCAAAGAAAGCATTTCTGCTAACAGTTAAATATTTTGTATCAACAGTATCTAATGTTAAAAATATTTTCTCAAAAGCATCTTTACCAGAATTTCTTGCAGATGAAGCTTGATGAAACAAACATGAAGATGTATTCTTTCAGTACATTGTCGAAGATCTAATTTTCGCAAGCTACCCTTTGATATTTCATGTCTATACACACTGAGCAGAGGTCTATACACACTGAGCAGAGTGGATGAGAGTTGTTGACCACAACTGTTAGCTGAGATATATAAGTATCATGTTTTTTTTTCGATTATTTAGGCAGATTATTGTTTCTAACAATTAATATATAGCACTTTTATCGCCTGCTTTTTAGTCTTTGAGTGTATTTTATTGCTATTAACTAATCTGCACAAGTAACTGATTTGTTTGCAGTTAAAAGCATTCTGTATCTTTACAAATCTTTATCTGTTTAAAAACTTTCATTTGTGGCTTTCTCTAGTGCTTACTGTCTGTGGGCTATTGTTTTTGTCCCCACTCTCCCTCCCAGTTGGTGTCTTGCTGTTATACTTGGTGGCTTTGCAGTTGCCCACCCCTATTGTAAATCTGATCTGTGACACTCCTCCCAGTCTAGTGTCATTAGCTCATTCTACCTAATAGAGAGAGAACATTGGATAAGGCCTTCTGTTTCTCCTTTTTCCCTTTAAAAAAAAAAAAACATTTTTTTTTCTGCCTGAATCTCCTTGTGTTCTGACTGTGCTTCTCAAACATTTTGGAAATATAGAGTATATTTCAGAGCATTTATTATAACTGTAATTGCCTTAATTATTGTTACAACTTAAGTGCTCTAGGTTGGACTGCATCTGAAGTGTTTGTGTGTTTTAGCTGCTTTTCTCAATATATAGACTTCGCTGTTTCTTTAACTAAATAAGCTCTGCAAGGTTGGTTTATTGTATTCCTGCCTGTATTTCTGAGTTTTTTGCACTTTTAAAGTTTGTTTTTGCTTAGTTTAACTGGTAGGCTACACACTCAAGTGTGCTAGCCAAATTAAAACATGTACTGTGTTTCTGTACCTAATTTCTGCTACTTTGTAAAAAAAAAAAAAAAAAAAAATCCTTGTTTCCTGCCTTTACTGAATTATAATAGTCCAGTCTTCAGGTATTGCTGATCTCTGGGCTGTGTCATAGTTCCTGTGTTGCCCATATCCTTATTTGGACAGGAGGAAGCTTCTTTGTTCACCAGTGGGGAGCTCTGAGCAGCCTATCTGTCCCTTGAGGAGTGGTTCCAGCCCAGTGACTTGTAGCTTATTGGCCGTTTTGGGCCATTTCCTATCTCTTTCTAACCCCCTGCTTTAAAGCCAGCTGTAGCATGATTTTGCACTTGTAATTTAAAGTTTGTCCTGTTTGTTGCATTTACCTGTTGAGGCTACACACTCAAGTGCGCTAGCCTGTGTTACATATTTATTGCATTTTCCTGCTGTTTGTTGCAAAAAAGAAAAAAAAAAAAATTATCCTTGTTTCCCGTCTTTCCTGACCTAGAGTAGTCCAAATACAGGCTTTGCTGTATTCTGGACTTTGGAAAGTTCCTGTGTTGCCCATTTCCTTTCTTGGATAAAGGGAGGCTTCTTTGTTCACCAGTGGCAGTGGGGAGCTTAGAGCAGCCTATCTATCCCTGGAGGAGTGTTCCCAGCACAAGAATCTGGTAGTCTATAGGCCGTTTTGGACCAATTTCTAGCTCTTTCAAGTCCCCCTGTATAAAACCCTCTTTGGCGCGGTTTTTGCTCTTGTTACTACTCAGCCAAGCTCCTCGTGGTCCTGCAGAGTGGTGCTAGCAACAGAGAGGCTAAAAGAGTGACTGCTAACCTGATAAAAGTGTTTTTTTTCCTGATACTACCTGGGCGACTGTCCGATCTATCTAAACTGCAAGTATTTTTGCTTCTTGAACTGTTTTAAACTGTTTAAAATTGTTTTTGCACCTGCACTTTTAAAGTTTGTCCTGTTTCTGGCACTACCTGTTGAGGCTACACACTCAAGTGCACTAGCCTGTGTTACATACTTATTGCATTTTCCTGCTGTTTGTTGCAAAAAAGAAAAAAAAAACAAAAAAATATCCTTGTTTCCCGTCTTTCCTGACCTAGAGTAGTCCAAATACAGGCTTTGCTGTATTCTGGACTTTCGGAAAGTTCCTGTGTTGCCCAATTCCTTTCTTGGATAAAGGGGGGCTTCTTTTTTCACCAGTGGCAGTGAGGAGCTTAGAGCAGCCTATCTATCCCTGGAGGAGTGTTCCCAGAACAAGAATCTGGAAGTCTATTGGCCGTTTTGGGCCAATTTCTAGCTCTTTCAAGTCCCCCTGTATAAAACCCACTTTGGCGCGGTTTTTGCTCTTGTTACTACTCAGCCAAGCTCCTCATGGTCCTGCAGAGTGGTGCTAGCAGCAGAGAGGTTAAAAGAGCGACTGCTAACCTGATAAAAGTGTTTATTTTCCTGCTACCACCTGGGCGACTGTCCGATCTAGCTAAACTGCAAGTATTTCTGCTTCTTGAACTGTTTTAAACTGTTTAAAGTTGTTTTTGCACCTGCACTTTTAAAGTTTGTCCTGTTTGTTGCATATACCTGTTGAGGCTACACACTCAAGTGTGCTAGCCTGTGTTACATATTTATTGCATTTTCCTGCTGTTAGTTGCAAAAAAGAAAAAAAAAAAATGATCCTTGTTTCCCATCTTTCCTGACCTAGAGTAGTCCAAATACAGGCTTTGCTGTATTCTGGACTTTTGGAAAGTTCCTGTGTTGCCCATTTCCTTTCTTGGATAAAGGGAGGCTTCTTTGTTTACCAGTGGCAATGGGGAGCTTAGAGCAGCCTATCTATCCCTGGAGGAGTGTTCCCAGCACAAGAATCTGGTAGTCTATTGGCCGTTTTTGGGCCAATTTCTAACTCTTTCAAGTCCCCCTGTATAAAACCTACTTTGGTGCGGCTTTGCGCAATTTTGCGCATAGCGCAGCATCGGGCAGCTCCGCTTAATTGGGTTTAAACCATTCTCGGCTCCACAAAGTCTGCTCTTCACTTTTTCCCCTTAGAACTGATCTAGTTCTCATAATAAACACCCTATTCCTACTCTAAAGCCTGGCACTTGCTCACTAAAGCAATTATATAAGTTAGCACTAAAAAATTAAAAGCACTACACCCTCACAAACTCCCCTTGAGTACCTTGTTCCCCATTGGCCCTTTTTTCAATTATAAAGGAATTCCCAATACTATTCTAGCATGTCCAAAGGTCAGTTGTCAATCTCCTCTCTGGTCCAGCTGGTGAATCTGGGAATCTTGAGGCAATGTTACAACTGCCTCATGTACACAGACAACCCTCTCCTCCTCCCAATAAATTCCAACACATGTGATAGATGCAACCATATAGCCAAAATGGAGGCTAAGCTCTCTCAACTCAGTACTGGCATAACCAGTCAGGAGGAGAAGGAAACCACACTCACTACAATTCCAGTCTCACATAGACCTACCACGACTGCAAACCAAACACATAAACACACAAAAACATAATCGGAGGCTCTACATAAAAATCTGCCTAAGCAGCAGAGACCTCCAAAGCAATCACCCAAGCAACCGCTAACCCAAAACAAAACACATGCAACACATAGCTCACAAAGCCAGTGTGCCGAACAGTCACAGCCCTTAAGGCTAAACAACACACCTGATACACTTGTAATGGGTGACTCTATCGTCAGGCACACTGACGTCCCGCTCACCAGGCTGAACTAGGAGAAGGTCATGGTGAGCTGCCTGTCGGGCGCCAGGATCCACCACATAACACAAGCACTCAGGTCACTCCAAGGCAAGTACAAATATGACTCAGTCATTGTCCATGCTGGTGTGAATGACCTGAGACGTACCTCCCTGGACTACATGAAAAGAGACATAGAGGAGCTCTCTGAGCATGTAGCCCAGGCCGGTATGACCCTGACCTTGAGTAGCATCTTACCCTCACCAAGAATGATGCCACAATATGAAGACAAGATGATCAATTTCAACAATTGGCTTAAGTATTGGTGTCATTCAAAGGGGATCCAATGCCTGTCAGCCTGGGATGACATGCTCGACAAGCCACGATGCTTCGCTAGGTATGGTTTGCACCTGTCACCCCTGGGCTTTCGGATATTGGCAAAGGCTCTTACCACCCCCATAGTGCCTTTTTTAGGCAATGCTCAAAAGACAAACCCACCTCCATAGGTATCACAAGGGATAAGAAACTAAGAGTAATGCTACTCAATGCCAGAAGTCTAAACCTCAAGATGCATGCACTCAAAACTCTCCTTAGCATGGAGAACATCGATATCTGTGCAGTAACAGAAACCTGGTTCAAGGCTCCCGAGAGCAACCCAGCACTACCAGGTTAAACCTCATACCACGCTTTTTGGCCCCAAAACTTGGACCAAACCACAAAAGGAGGGGGAGTATCAATATTCGTCAAAGATACCCACACCTCTAGGTTTGTGGCACAGCACAAAGCATCAGAGACTATCCATGTGCAACTAACAGTGGGTAAAACTGCCTTCCAGTTTATAGCCTGCTACAGACCACCCTCCCAAACCCAGGAACCCCACTCGGCCTTCCTGAGAACACTGGAAAATATGAAGGTCTCTCCAAACACCATTATATTGGGTGACTTCAACTACCCAAACATAGACTGGGAGCATTACTCTAGCTCCAACACCCTAGCCCAAAGGTTCCTAGAATTTATAAACTCAAATGTATGGAAAAACTTGTTACCACTCCCACAAGAGGGGAAAACATACTGGACCTGATCATCACCAACATGGGGGCTCCATGCTCCAGACCAGAAGTGTATCCCTCACTGGTAAGATCAGACCATAAACTAATCTCACTGGATTTTCACATCCCGACCCCACCCCCTGCTCAGAAAACCACAGTGAAAAACTTCTCTAAAGCAAATTTCATACTCCTCAAAACCGTGGTGGAATCCTTCAAAGCCCCCGGGCCTGTGGAAAATATGGCCCAGACCGCAGAATCCTTTATAAATGCATTCTATGAACACCTTCAGGAATGCATGGATCATGCAATCCCAAATAAAACCAAGACCCAATCCTCCAAAGGCAGGCGTCCTGTCTGGTGGACCCCAGCCATAAAAAAACTATACAATAGAAGGAGGAAGCTACTACATGACAGAGCAAAATTCCAAAAAGGGAAGGCATCTCTGATCAGTATTAGCAAAAAACTACGGGCACTCATAAAATTGTCTAAGGCCAGCTTCGAGAGAAAAATTGCACGGGATACTAAGGATAATCACAAGGCTGTCTTTAGTTATGTTAGGAACCTGGGTGGGAATTCCCAGATATGCTCAGAATTAGTCCAAAATGACAAAAAATACACCGAACCCACAGACATTGCCAACATCCTAGCTGACAGGCTCAGCACAAACTTATCCCCCTCTCCCCACCAAAAGGGCAAATATCTATCCCAGCAGAGTGCTGCCCCCCTGACATCTCAGATGCTCAGGTAAGAGCCTCACAGCATCAATGGGATCAGACAGTGTCCTGGGCTGCATCCTACATGAACTCCAAGAAGAGCTAAACCCAAATATAAAACTACTGTTCAATCTCAGCCTTACTACAGGATATGTACCCAAAGAGTGGCGTACAGAAACAGTGGTCCCTCTCCACAAAGGTGGTGCCTCAACGGATCCTGGAAACTATCACCCCATAAGCCTGACTAGCTTGGTCTGCAAAGCTATGGAAAGGATCATCATGGACCTCATAAATAAAGATATTGGGGACCTACAGACCCAAGATCCTACCCAGTTCGGCTTTGTTAAGGGCAGGTCCTGCCTCTTAAACCTGGTTGATTTCTTTGAAACAGTCACCAAGGCCATTGACGAGGGGAAGGTGGTCCACACAGCCTACCTGGACCTCACAAAAGCCTTCGATACAATACCCCACTTGGGCATTATAGATAAGCTCACCAGCTTAAATATAAACCCCTATGTCACTAGATGGGTTGCAAACTGGCTCAAGGACAGAACCCACATGGTTAGAATTGCTGGAGCCATGTCAGACTCCAAACCAGTTACAAGTGGCGTCCCACAAGGCTCAGTCCTGGGACCTCTCTTGTTTGGTATATATTTCTCAGAGGTACAGGCCAACACGAAAGGACTGTGGCTGACCAAGTTTGCAGATGACTGCAAACTAGGCACCATAATCGACTCTCCAGCCAACACAAGCATCCTACAAAAGGGCCTCATAGAAACAGACAACTGGTGCCAAAGTCATGGCCTCAAGCTAAACACCAAAAAGTGTATAGTCATCCCCTTTGGCAAAAACAAAGTGCCCACAAATTACCACATAGGTGGTAATTCATTAAGTACGGAAGAAGTGATTAGGGACCTGAGGACCCAAGTTGATAGCAATCTCTCATTTGAAAACCACGTGGCCAAAGTGGTTAGAAAAACATTTTATATAGCCCACCTAATCATGAAGGGATTCACATCTAGATCAGGGGAGGTCATTGTGCCTCTTTACTCATCCCTCATCAGGCCCATAATTGAGTACAATGCCCCTTTTGGGATTTACCTTACCAGACACCTGCAGCAACTGGAAAGACCCCAAAAGTACCTCACCAAGAGGATCAAAGGGCTCAAACAGATGCCATATGCTGCCCGGTTAAGGAAACTCCAGCTCTACTCAGTGGCATACCGCCTGCTCAGAGGCGATCTGTGCCTGACATATAAAGCCATGTCCAATCAAGAATTAATGGACATGCTGCACCTCAGAAAATCCAAATCCCATTGAGCTATGCGCTCGAGAGACTTGAACCTCAGCACTGAAATAAATAGGACAAGCTGGAGGGACAGATTCATAACCCAGAGGCTCCCTTTACTCTGGAATAAAATCCCAGTCCA
Organism: Protopterus annectens; assembly: GCF_019279795.1. Lineage (NCBI taxonomy): Eukaryota > Metazoa > Chordata > Ceratodontiformes > Protopteridae > Protopterus > Protopterus annectens. The sequence goes on from NC_056732.1 coordinate 658,779,533, forward strand.
GGTTAGGTAGAGTCCCTCATTGACTCTCTTCAAGAAGTATCTTGATGAGTGGATGGGAGATCGTAGGTTTACCCTGGGTATCACTTCTGTGTCACTGTTAGACAGAGGCACAGTATACTAACCTCAAAAAAGGGCATAGCAAAATTCATTTAAAATGGGTGGCGAAAGCCAAACACACTCTGGCTAGGCTTATAAATGCCCTAGGGCAGATAGCCTAGTATGAACCTATGAACCTATGAACCTATGTATACCAGAAATACTTCAGAGATCCAAAGCATGGAGTGTGGAAGGATTGAATAATATAAATAAATAAATTAATGATATGGTACTGGGATAAACTAAACACAAGAATGGCTTTGGGCTACTCAAGCTGTTAGATAAACTAAAGCATTATAATCTGAAAAAGAACAGAAATAAGTTTCAGATTTGTAAGAACAGTCTGAAGTACATGGGCATATAAATAACAGAAGTGGTGAATCAACATACTGAGAAGAGTAGGAACCATAGTATCTCATACACATCTCAAAAATACATGGCTCTGCTCCTGCATATCTGTTTCTATACCATATCCTATAGATACTACTCAGGCTGCAATGTCTCTCTCTAGCTCTCTCTCTCACTCTCTTTCTGCATCTAACTTTCTGGCTATTCTTTCCTAACTGAAACCAACATTCTATTTTTCATGTACTATAACAGTCAATGTCATACATTGCATTACCTACATACTACTTTTGGAACTTCTACTCATAGTATGATGGTGAGAGTTACTATCAGTATCTATGTTTTAACTCTACAGAATTGTTTAGATACTGAAGAAACATAGTTACCTGAAGCAACAACTTATAGTATTTCTAATGTCAGCTGTGTTGGATTGGATTATACTGTATTTGTTCTGCATGTGGAACTTTTCTATAGTGCTGAAAGGCAATAGACCAGATTCAGATGACAGTAAACAAATGTCAAATAAACAAATTTCAAATAAATAAAAAATAAATATCTGTTTATACTGTACTAGACTTAACTACTGACTTGAAGACAAATGTTTACAAGAAAAATCATTTCTACCCTATTTTTATCTTCTTTTTTTAGTTAATGTTGTACTTGTTGACAGATACTTTCTTGACACTTTCTCATGTTTTCAATCCAAGCAGGTGGCATTGGTTTGAGCTGGAATTGATTCATGTCCTAGTATTCTTGGATGAGAACCAGTGTCCTTTGTCTATTCTGTTTGTAGTGTCAGGTGGGCATTAGAAACAAGATCTTCTAAAGCACAAAGAACATGTGGCTATTCTTAGAGCAAGTGTATTGCATTTGGCAGTTCAGTAAGATTCACTGGTCAAAACTGAAACTTTAGAAAGTACATGCATGATGTATTATATATATTATATGCCATTATTTTCCGAGGAAAACAATGTAACTGCTGATACTGGCTATACTATGCCACCAATTAAAGAGCAATATGAAAGCTGTTTTTATATTTATTACACTGTGCAGCTAACCCAATACACAGATGTCAGACCTGTTATTGCCCCTGGTTTGCCCCATCCTTTCTGTATCTGCCTCCTCATGCATCTGTTATAACTACTACCGTAAAAGTGTGGCCAGATCAATTATAAGCACTGCATAGGGTACCAGCCTAATGGAACTGAGATTAGCCATATTCAAGGTCCCATGTTCAATTCAGACAAAATAGTAGCATCTACTCAGGTAACTGAATCTATGTTGGAGAAAAATCCATGAAGCCTAACTGAGGAGTTATGAAATGAAGGAAAGATCACATGATGCACCGTGCTGACATAAGGTCAGACCACATAGAAAGCGTTGTGCAGATCCATGAATTTTGCAATATGGCCAAATATGAAGCAAGAACTGCTGTCTCATCACATAACAGAATAGTTATGTAATAGTCATGGAATGAAGTTTGAACTGATTTGTTTCAGTACAAGGATGGCTGTTATCTGACTGTGTGGATTATTACACTAGATTTCCAGAAGTGGTGAAGCTGAAATACAATGAGCATGAGTGTGATTATTGTTATGCAAAGTGTTTTCTCAGGATATGGTCAACTGATTCATAGGTCTGCAAGTGAATGGGGATTCAAGCTTATCCCTTTCAGCACATGGAATCCTTGATCAATTTTCAATTAAAGATAGTAATTCAATCTGTGAAGGACCGCATGAAGAAATGTAACTGTGTGGAAGATGGAGGCTGTTGTCTATGTTAGAATACAGGAAAACACAACTACAAGAGTAGTACTATTACCAGCAAAAAAGTAGAAGACTCAGAGATAAACTACCCAAAGCAGTTACATTACTATAATCTTATTACAGTCTCAATTAAACCCAGAAGTTGAAAAGGAATTAGATGAAAAAGAATCAGAGCAAGCCAAAGCTTTATTATAACATGAAGTCCAAACAGCTGTCTAGTTCACAAAAGGGGGTAGACTGAGACTTCAGTATGGGAAAAAACCCACGAAATGAAGAGTTGCCAGTGATCTTATTGTCAAAGAAATCTCTAAAGTTATGTCAAAAATAAAACGATCCATGTCCAGACCGAATTATTAAAATAATCAGAAAAGGATAAATAGATTCAAGTCAGTAATGGATGGAAATGCAACTGAGAAGGAACTAAACTTATGAGGCAATGAACAAAAACAAGAACTATGCAAGATTTGTATTTTGTAATACTACAAAGATATATTGTTATTTTTTTGCACTGTTTATTTTTTTATTTAGTTATTTAATTTATATACATATTGTAATGTTACATTTTGCTGTTTACTTGTAAATCTTAATAAAAAACATTTACAAAAAAAAAAAACAGAAAAGAAAACATGAACAGTAGGCATTTGCTGAATACCTTCGGTACAAATGAGATGAGATCAGACTTTTAAATAGGAATGTACAAGTAAGTCAGCCTCATGCATGTCCATAGCTAACATAAATGTACCCTACATCAACAAAGGAGGTAGTGTTTGTTGGGCAAATATCTTGAACTTTTGGCTTGATAAGCTGGTAAAAGTTGATAACATCTAGTATGAATCTTCACTATCCAAACTTACTTGGCAATATAAAGAACCTCATGTAAAACTCTTTTCTCTGGTCTGCCAAAGTATTGGTTGAGCAACATGGCTGCCAAACAGTTCATGAAGTAAAGGCAAAGACAAATTAATCTGATATTTCTGAATTGTAAGCATGAGCCTTTGAAATACAGCTGCACAGACTTATGTGGTATAACAAGATCAGATAACAGCTTTAATTCAGTTTTCTAACATAAGTTTGAATTACTGAATTAAAAAAAAATTGTAAAGATTCTTCATGCATGATATGATTGGAGAAAAGAGTGAAAGAAATTATTGCAAGGGCCATTATCAATTATTTCCATAGGATCTGTCATTCTGGGAAGATGTGAAGAGTAACTCTAAGCTACCCAACAAATCAGATGCCATTAAGTAAATGAAAAAGAAAAAAGTGCACACTAGAATTAGAATCTTCCTCTTCTTCTTTAGGCTGTTCCCGGTTAGGGGTCGCCACAGCAGATCAACTGTCTGCTCATGACTGGCAGTGGAATTTTACGGTGTCAAGTTGCCAGCCCGGCGCCCAAGCACACAAGAATTAGAATAAAGGAGTTTATTCTTCAGCAGAAGTGTTTTGTTACAGTACACCATTCCTCTGTCAATATAGATATATATATATATATATATATATATATATATATATATATATATATATATAAAAGTCAGAATGAATTAATTATTTCATTCACAAACAAGAGCAGTCCAATTAGGTATATTTAAAACAGCAGTTCAAAATAATAAATTCTTATATTTTACTTATATAAGTGAGCTACACTGGTTACATAATTCAGGAACTCTACATGATTACAATTTAATTTGACAATTTGATTCATATTTAATAAAACATTATATGGTGCCTTACATCTGCATGAGATATAACAATCTGTTGATCTTAAAATTAAAATCATGTGTTCTTACATTTGAAAACACATATACAAGCTAAATTATACATTTCATTGTTTTTCCCACATTTTTAATGATTACCCACCAGTTTTCTGGATAGTCTGTTAGTCTTTTAGATATGGATAGCCTGGAAATTAATTGCCCTTGTGGTTCTGTGTTCTATCTATATATGATAAAACCAAGAAGCAAAAAATTCAAAAGAGCGGTAGGCAGTGAGGTTGGACGCTGTTGGCAAATATCAATAAATGATGTGAATGTTTTTTAATTCCAAGCACGTATTCACCATAAAATCCCACAACAACCACAAAAACACTGTAAAACAAGTGCATTCCTCCTGGTTACCTACAAGACTTCATCAGATTAATTACACATCATATTACCTCAACTTAAATACTTTAAATTAAATCATGTGAACACCAACAAATTAACTTAGAAAGCTTATACTTGATTGCATACAATCCCACATAAACAAACACACACACACACACACACACACACACACACACACACACACACACACACACGCAGATAGATAAATAGATAGATAGATAGACAGAGATAGATAGATAGATAGATAGATAGATAGATAGATAGATAGATAGCATAAATATATATGAGTTTGTATGTGAGTATGTATATCTGTCATTCTGTGATAAGTTACATCCCATCGCATTGAAACTATTCTCACCAATTCACCAGTCACGAGTGATGGAGGTATAACTGCACTAATGACCAAGTGGCATATCCCAATCTTTCTTTAATGTAGTACCAGCTTTGCAGTCAAACCTGAGTGCTGTAGCATTCTGTGTGTGATCTAAATTGTAGCAAACAGCTTGCTACAGTTCTAACTAACTTCATTCTAACTAAACATGAGTGCTGTACCATGCCATGCATGTATGGTATAAACTGCAAGAACTGTTTGGTACATTTATAGCAAGCAGTTTGCTACAGTTTAAAAGAAGATTTTTTTTTTTTTATCTAAAGCATGAGTACCATAGCACTCTCTGCCAAGTAGGATATAAACTAAAGCAACTGTTTGCTACATTTATAGAAAACATTTTTCTATAGTTTTAAAAGAAGAAATTATGTTGAAGGAAGGTTGGGGCAGGGCACAGAAACAGGATCTGAAATCTGATTAGCTGGGGTGGATTTCCTTTTCTTTTTTTTTTTTTTTTTTTTTGCTCTTCAAGGGAAGATATATCTAATCATAATAAGCCAGTTGCTTATGCTGTATCGATCAGCTTATTACAGTTAAATGCTTCTTTTTTTTAACTCTTGCTGAGGGGGGTGGGGTGCTGGTTCATAATACTGGCCCATGGTGCTGATTGAACAAGTTATGCATCTGGTAGGCTTCTCCTCTGTACAGCCATAAGGGGTTCTTTACTGTGCTACCTCCTTACTTTAATATTAATTCTGTGTTCATACAATACTGAAGGAAATACCCCACAGAAGTGAAAAGATTAGCTGAACAAGCAGTGATCACACAATTGTATTAATATAAATGGAAACACCATTTGACAAATGCAATTTCAGGGAGACAAAGCTGGTGAAACAAGAGTGTCCAAGTAAGATAATGCATTGGTAGATAGCTAGATAGATAGAGATAGCTAGATAGATAGCTAGATAGATAGATAGATAGATAGATAGATAGATAGATAGATAGATAGATAGATAGATAGATGAAAGTTATAAGCAGTTTAGCAGAGACTTGGTTTGAATTTGAACTAAACTTTTAGAAATGTTGATGTTATTGTTTACAAAGGTCACAGAAAAAAAAACCTGAAACTCATGCAAGTGGAACTTTATGAAAATGTCAACTTGAGTGCTAATAGTAGTTTACTAATTGAAGGACAATTAAAGAAACTTTGCAAACATTTGAGCAAATTAAAACATTTTCTGAGGGACTGACCCTTACCTAAGAGAGATAATGCTTCACTTCTGCAATTGATTTCTTCACATTAAGCTTTCCAACCTACTAGGAATCTAAAATAAAAATTAGGAAAATTCAAGGCAATGAGTGACCTATACCTATTTTTCCGAGATGGCCCAGCAAACTATATAACAAGCAATAATACTTGTGAGGTCCTTGGACTTAATATGGTATGACAAATGAACAGTGCTGCTTTGAGTTATGCCCAGTACTTGTCTCCCCTGAATAAGGTCCACTCTACAATGAGAAAGCAAAGCTCTAAGCATTAGCTTCTTAGGATGCAATATACTTCACACTCAGCCTAGTACTTTTCAATGCCGTCTTTTGAATGTTAACAATAAATTGATTAAATAAGTAACCTTTGTAACCCAGGCTTGAAACTGAAAATAGTCCAGGTAGATTTATGTACTACTCTAGTCAAAAAAATAAAATATAATTAGTTAAATATATATATATATATATATATATATATATATATATATATATATATATATATATATATATATATATATATTAACACATACAGAGTTTGTAAAGACAAACTGCTTTATATGCACAGAGGATTACTATTTCAAAATATTTATTTTTCTCCAGCTTCTGGACAAAAGAGGACAAGCCCTTTCTCATATAAAAATGTGTCGCACATAGCCTTTTTTGATATATTCATTACAAGAATGTAGTTGCACAGAACAAGAAGCTTATGCATAGCCAACAGCTGTTTGTCTTGTTGCCCTCCATTTATGAAATAACCACAAAATAAATCAATGCTATATGGCCAGTTTATTGGCAACTTAGTGGCAGATTTCAGACTTTTATTCAATTGCATTTATTGTTCATATTTTATCAAGTATAATCAGTTTCACCTTTCTTATTGCACATATATTTCAAAGTACAATCCGATTCAACATTCATTAGTTTTCTTTATTGATTTTTTCAGCATTTTCTACCCTTGTGTTTTTCCCCCTTACACCGTACCTCTTATCCTAACCAGCTGCTTTTGCATTTTGGTTAAAGGATGCTAATTTAGACTCATTATGTCACATCTGGCCTGCCATACTTTACCAGTTTGTCTTAGTCAATCAGCTGTATTCTCAATAACTTGGAGTTTGCAATTACTTGTAAGCTGCATTTGTTGACAGATATGTCCATCAGCTTGTTCAAACAGTGGAAGAAAAATACTTAACCTACTCAGATTATCATGGGAATATCACAGCTATTGCATTTATTCACAAAATTTCCCATGCAAATATCCCAGACTATGTTCTCAACAAGCTAGCATGGTGAGCCATTCCCCACCATATTTAAATTGCCACAATTTTACCAATTCACTATACCTCTATACAAATAACCGGGTCGATATTAAATCATCGAATGCATAGAAAGCAAACAATGATTTATTGATCCCATGTAAGCGAAAGCTTACAAACTCGAATGCTTAGAACAGTGATTTTTTTCCAAGAAAAAAAAAATTGCTGTTCCAAAAAAAAAAAAAAAACACCTAAAACATAACATAAAGTGGGGGGCTTCACCCCCTACACCCCTCTAGTAAAATATACCAATTCAGAGATTGCACTACAGTGACAAAAATGGCAAAGAAATGGATGCAGCCAAGCGATTTCTTTCCCAGGGAAAGAATTTGCTTATATGCCACTTTGTCATTTTGCCTTTTCGTCTTTTCAAGTTCAACCAAGACACATTCGAAAGAATGCGTATTTGGTCATCTAATAGGAACCCCAAATAATCTTCAACTGAACTCCTTTTCTTGAGCCATCAGCAAACCCATAGAACCATCTTTTTGCTACATGCTTCTCTGAGCCTGCAGCAAATTTGCAACAGCAAATATTATGGGTGCCCATTAAAGATCTCTAAGAAAAACTGTTGTTATGGCATATTCATTGTAAAGATAACGGCATGGAACTTAGTGACAGGAAGGTCCATAGGGGTGTACAACTAGCAATAAAGTGCCTCATTGATACTGAGGAACTTTTCTTGTCACTAAATAGCCAAGGAGTGTGGCATCTTATACCAGTTTGGGATTATATGCAGTTGCTGAGCTGATAACAACCACTCATGTGTCAGTTGGAGATGCACCAAGTTAGTAATGTTCACTGATATACAATATATCATACTGTACAACATTTAAAGGAAGGACTGATCAAGGCCCATGTACATATATGTTTTACTAGGTACCTCTGGTCTGCTTCTCCATCAACAACTAGTTTTGTTCGTCAAAGGATAATACAGCCATAGTTGAACTGAAATTCACACTAAGGGGGCTTCATTTGTATATGGGCAGGTAAAACTGGCATATACTTCCCTACTTATGCTCCATTGGTGGAGTGTTCAGTACTACAGAAGAAAAAAGAGCTGAGGTCAGGAAGGCAGCTGTACATGGCATAGTCCGATAGTGTTGTGGCACCAGTATGGAGGTGAGTTACTCATATCAGCTACAACAGAGACCACTGCAGGGGTGCATAATAAGCATGAAGCCTCAACAGGGCATGATGGACAATGTCAACTTGGGATTTCCATGCTGTCTTTATTTGTACACACAGAGCATCTGAAATGTGTACCACATCTAAGGTGCGTATACCCAGATACGAGTTACACATGGGGGAGAAACCAGCATGATTCTAGGACCATCTCTGATAAGACTGCAACACTTGGCATTAGACAGTAGATGCACAGGTCAGTTAACAAGATATAACTGGCTGTTACCCACAACACTGTGAAAATTGTGAGTGTGTGTTTTGTGAATTCCAGGATGACATAAAACAGTGCACACTGACATAAAGTAAGAGGAGAGGAAAGTAGACAAAACTGCTGAGGTCACTGGTGGCAAATGTTCCCTCCATCAGTATTGCAATGGATTTACAGGTCAGTTATCCAGGTTTAATCACCTGCTTCAGACAGCATTGTGGAAATGGTGAGTGAGCTTTGTGAGAGAAGACCAGATTGTTGTAGCTACTTGTCAGACATATTGACTCCAGCAGTACCTAAAACAGCTATATTGTATCTGCACACTGATTTACAAGGTCATACCTTCTATGCCCTCAGGAGCATCAGAGTTTGGAGAGGTCAGATACAGACTGACCCAAGTCAGACTGTCCGAGAAGGTGAAGAGAAGGCCTTACTGTCACTTGTGGCCACACAGCCAACCATGCTCATTCATGGGCACTGTTCAGATCATGGATGACAGAAGTCCTTTAGATTAACACCTGGGATACATTAGGCTTTTCATGCAGAATTATAATATTCCACCCCTTCTTTTTTGCCTGAGGGCCTACAGGCTACAATCCTTTCTTGTGATGAATGACCACTACATAGACAATGCTGCTTATCAGGATCAGCATACACACTGCTTCTTCTGGGTGAATGCTCACTATTTGATAGGTCTACATTTTTCCTGCTAAATTTCACATTAAGCTCCAACTCTGCAGTCAACATACTGGATGATAATTATAATCACATCATGGCAGTTGGACTCAACTATTGGTGAATGCGATCTTTGGCTTACCACACCCTCACAAAATTTCATGGCTACCATGTTAACCTCCCATGATTCCATTCCATCTCATATTGTTACAGTCACTTTTCATTGTGTTTCTTAACTGTTATGACCTTACCTTATTTTATAGTGTTGAAGTCATCTGTCCTGGTGCCCCCCCCAAAACCAATTCTGCAAGTGATAATGACTGAACCCTAACCACCTAGTAACTTGTGTGACTCTGGAGATGTCTAATGTACAGCATGGCCAGTCCATGCACTGTCATCTATTGCCTGGATATTATAACACATGTATCATTTTATTCTCAATTGTCTGTGTCATGGCCTATACTTGTGCACCACATTCCACCTCTTTGACAGTACTGCAATGCATTGCACCTATCTCTCTTTCTTGGCCATGGTACTGCTGCTTTGTGTTCCACACCTTACTCTATAGTCTCCCCTTCTACTGCTGTTACAACTGGTATGAAGGTCTTGCCAAGGTGCTAACCTGCTGCTCCATCAGATTGAGTAATGCCATGTTGTACAGTATTTCACCTGCAACACCAATATTGCTGTAGATTTCAGGACTGTATTGCAGTGCCTCTCCTTGCATATCCAACCAACATAAGCAGTGGCTGATTATAATAGTGGCAATTTAGGTGGATGCCTAGGGCTTATGGTTTCAGGGCCACCCATGGCCCACTTAGAAGAAAAGCTCTGTGGGATGCCTTACTTCTTTATTTTATTTTTTTGTGTAAGGAAATGCTTCATTTCTTTACTTAAAAAGATAGCATAAGAAACACAAACAGCTCATGGAGCTGCTTTAGAAACAGCCATAGCTGCAGAGCCATATGGGGAGGTGCGTGGTTACATCCATTGACCTTCAGGGATCATTGCACTTGGGTCTATATCAGTTAATCGAATGCACTATTCGCCAAACACCTCTTTGTCAAACTCAATTAAAAGAAACATAATCCATTGAACAATCATTTAAATGAAATAATTTCCCAGGTAAACAACCACTTGGCCAACCCAGTGACCACAACAAAAACAGCATTATTTAAAACCCAACACTACAGTAGGGAAAAGGGCAAATCCCTGATGATGGCCCACTTTTTTTTTCCCTGGGAAAAACTTTGATAAAATGATCATTCAACGGAATAAGATTTCATTTAATTGGGTTGGACAAAGAGGTGTTCAGGGAATAGTGCATTTGATTAACTGATAGGGGCTCATTGCACTTAACCAGTCAATTTATGAACTGTGTGTTCCTTGCCAAGACAGAATGCAAAAAATAATAAAATCTAAAAGACTGGTTGGTGGCCAGGCAGCTAAGGTGAGGTAAGTTTTTTTATTTATTTCTTTTATCCAACCTGGCAATCAGCCAGATATTTTAAATACTGATAGTGGACATCTATGTAGGGTTAATGGTCACTAGCATAGTTCTTAACTTTCCCTTATTTTACCCTATATTGTTGGTATTTTCCTTGTAGAATTTGTGAAGTTCTAAGACCTCATTAAGGACTGTAATGCATAGCTCTCAGTTGTGCCTCCCTGGCTTTGCAGTATGTCCTTTATATTTCCTTATATTTCTTTAGCACATTCTTAATCATTTCAGTCACTAAATAATTGCAGATGCTTGAGTTTCAGACTTCATGCAGAAAATGAATGACAATACCTGACATTGTTAGTCTATTTCTGTACAGTTTGTAGTCTTCTACCAATTTTTTGAGGGCTTGTCATTAAATAATGGCAGATCACATATGAGGTGTGTATAGATAACAAAATAGCTATAATTGTTAGGGAGAGGGGGTTTCTATAGATGCAAATAACTGACTGCTGTTGTTTATTCTGATTTTGTAAAACTAGTAAAGTATTTGTGAGACAAGTCGGAATACTTTCCAATGACTATTGTTTGCGTGAAACAAAGCTGAAATGCATTTATTGTGTGCTAATTTTTTTTTTCATCACAGTCAGACATGTGATGTATACACAGTCAGCAAGTGTCTATAGCTGATAGGTAGGGGTGAGGGATTTCTCTGGCTGAAAGAGTCTTACCCTCTTGATATATGCTTATTTCAAATAACTAAATCATCTGAGTTAAAGAGCTGGTGGGCATCTGAGGGGTTTTAAGTTAGAAGGCTTTACAGTGGTACTAGCTACTATAGGTTTGTGTGAAACTTGAAATATATTACTGTAAGTGTTATTTTTATCACAATCAGATGTCTGAGGTGTTCTCCCTCTGTCTCTATGGGCTTTCTCCCATGTCTGGAAAACATGCTAAGTGTTTCCATCTTAGACTCACCAATGAATGGAGCTGTGGGCAGCAGCACATACTCTACATGGTGCTGTATAGGGGTAAGAGTTGTATAGATTAACTGCTTTGGGGATCTAATGTGGTACGCAGTATCCTCAGGATAGGAGAACACAGATTACAGACTGCATGCTGTGGCAGGGCTAGACACTTGACAGTGTAAAATATGGCTCTAGGTGATTTGGTCATGTTGACTAATGTCGCCAAAATGGGCATGGGCAGTTACCGGTGATAAGTGGGTTGAGGATCCAGCCTACTCTGACCTATGCCAGGGACCCTTGCTAAAGGTGGAAGGGGTATATGTGCCCCTATTGGCTGGTGTGTGTCCATTGTAAAGCCCAGCAGCCCTGGGTCAATAAGCTACTGGCTGGCTGGTGTCTAGTTGCCCAGCCTGTGTTACCTGGGATATCTCTGTTGAGAGAAAGCTGGACATAAAACCAACTGAAAATATCCACAAACCAGGTAACCAAAGGGAGGAAGAACAGCAAGTCCTCTGTAGAAAACACTCCTTTATTGAATAAAACCACAGTAGTTAAGCGCTTTCATCCCTCTCATAGGGACTTCTTCAGAACAATACCATCAAGATTTCCCAGCATTCATATACATCTAACAATAAACCAATTAATACCTGTTAATTGCATTATTTAAAATTTACATTGTTAACAATTAAAAGAAACATACCCTTGTAGTCATACTATATACCACAACCCTCACACTCTACCATATTCTTTTAGTGACCACTGCCCTATCATAGTAAATAGACACACTCCCCATTTCACCAGACCTTTCAGGTTTATCACCTCCCGCAAAATCTCATCCTTTAGTCCAGACTCTTTCATAGACCAACTCTATAATATTAACTGGTCCCATCTCACTACACTCCTCTCAGATCTGTCCACTCTTTTAACTCTACCTTTCTAAACATCCTCAACTCCCTAGCTCCCCTCCGTACTATCAGAATCAAAGCAAACACCGCTCCTTGACTGACCAAAGATACCAGAGCCTTAATGAAAAGATGTGACAAGATATGGAAATTATGGACCAGAACTAAGATCCCTTCTCTCCTACAGACTTACAAAGAACTTAGAAATCAAATAAAAAAAATATTAACAAAGACAGGATCAACCCTCCCACTACCCTAAAATCTGACCCTAAAAAATTCTGGAACCCAATCAATCGTATACTGCATCCAGGAAACCCTTCCCCTCCCAACCTATGCCCAAATAAAACTTTTGAAGAAACTGACACTGAATTTAACAATCATTTTATTAATTCAGTAACTATCATAATTAATGACCTCCCCACTAGTAAAAATACTAAAACCCCCACTTTCTCATCTTCCCCTCCTTCTCCTTCTAACTCTTTCACTCTTACATCTGTCTCAACTAAATATATTAAATCTCTACTCTTTAAACTCAAACCCTGCTCCCCTTCAGCTGATAACCTACCCTCTTACTTCCTACATATAGCTGCTGAACCCCTAGCCTATCCAGTATCCATCCTGATCAACCGATCTATCTCTGAGTCATACGTTCTATCAATATGGAAAACATTTTACACATTACCTATACATAAAGGAGGTAATTGTTCTGATATATCAAACTTCAGACTAATTGCTATACTGTCTCCCCTCTCCAAGATTCTTGAGAAATGCATTCACAAACAAATAATGCAATACCTTCTCCAACAAAACCTTCTAACTCACACACAACATGGATTTCATCCCATACACAACACTACAACTGCACTAATATCCTTCATTAATACTGTATCACTGGCCCGTGACAATAATAAACTAGTCTCGTGTCTGTTCCTCGACCTGTCCAAAGCCTTTGACACTGTCTCCCATCCCCTCCTCCTAGACAAACTCTCTCACCTAAGATTCTCTCCTCCCACCATATCCTGGTTTTCCAGCTATCTCTCTAACCACCAGCAAGCTGTTAAATGGCACTCTGCTCTTGCTCCTCCCCCCCCAAGCGTCCCAATGGGTATCCCCCAAGGATCCATACTGGGGCTACTGCTCTTCAATATTTTCACCAACCTACTTTACACTTCTTGTGCCAACTCCACACTTAACAAAATATGCTGATGATTCTACCATTGCTGACAATCCATCTGACCAACACTCTACTACCCAAGCATCATTCAACACCATAGAGACATGGCTTTGTGACAACAAATTAATTCTCAACCCTAAGAAAACTAAGCTCCTACTCTTCCTCCCAAAAAACCTCATCAATCACAAAACAACATTTTCCATCCTGTCTAGCAATAACACTATCATTACCTCTGACCCTAGCACTAAACTGCTAGGAGTCATAATAGATGATCAGCTTAAATTTGATCTCCAAATCACCACCTCTATCAAAAAGACTCACCAGAAACTCAGATTTCTTTACCGAAACAAAAGACATTTAACCAACTCAGCCAGAATAACTCTCTCCCATGCATTTCTTCTTCCCACCCTCCTTTATAGCTCTCAGTTATACACAAATTTAACACCACACTCATTACCAGACTTGAAACTACATATAATAAAGTTGCCAGATTTGCTGCAAACCAAACCTATGCCTATCTCTTAAAACAATTGCAGTGGCTCGAATTCCCTCATTTGCTGCTACTACAGCTACTGTTAATTATCCACTCCATCCTCTATCTACCATCTTTCTGCCCTAGCCTTCGATCAATTATAACTAAATATTCCCCAACCAGGACATTATGTAGCTCAGACTAAGACTTCCTACAGATCTATAAACCCAAAACCAAATCAGGGTGTTTACTCTATAACTATAAGTCTGCTGCATCTTGGAACCAACTACCCCTAGAAATTAGGTCCCTTGACCAAACAAAACATTTCAAACTAGCCACTCGGGAATATCTAATAAATAAATGGTCCTGCCATTGTAGTCATCCTCCCTGAAACTACCTACCCCTAGCTTGTCTCTCATCCCTCCTTTCTTTTCCACTGTGTCTTAATATTCATCTACCTCTCTGTCTCATTGCTTAACCTCTACATTACCTTACTACTCCATCTGTACCTATACTGTATATAACTACTTAGGAATAATGAACACTGTTTTCCCCTACATTGACATTGTACCTAAGTTTTTGTTGTAAAAATTCTGACATTTTTTAAAAAACAATTCAAATTCACCACTTCATTTATACCTGGAAACCTAGTGGCATCCAGAGTCAGTTGCCATTTTAATTCACAAACATCTAAAAACTCATTTAGTGCCCCCCCTTGTTGATCCACTTTAATTTGTTGTATTATTAAAAACTTAAATGAATGTCCTACATTTTCCATAAGATGCCTACTCAAAACATTTGTATTCTTACCATCCCTTATGTCTAATAGACAACAAGGGGGGACACTAAATGAGTTTTTTAGATGTTTCTGAATAAAAATGGCAACTGACTCTGGATGTCACTAGGATTCCAGGTATAAATGAAATGGTGAATTTGAATTGTTTTTTTAAAAATGAATCACATTTTGGGTTAACATTATTATTCAACAAGGTTACACAGTTCAATAACATTATTGTATAATATATATATATATATATATATATATATATATATATATATATATATATATATATATATATATATATATATATATATATATATATATATATATATATATATATATATATATATATAGTATGGGTAACCCAGCCACTGGGGATGCACAAGCCAGTGCATTTCTTTGTGCCAGTCCCAAGCCCAGATAAATGGGGAGGGTTGTGTCAGGAAGGGCAACCGGCGTAAAACTTCACCAAATCATTTCATGCAGACACCAATAAGTATTTCCATACCGGATCGGTCAAAGCCCGGGTTAACAATGACCGCCACCAGTACTGTTAGCCAACAGGGTGCTGGCGGAAATTGGGCTACTGTTGGCCGAAGGAAGAGAAGCGGCGGAAGACATGGCCGAAGGCAGGAAGAGAGGAGAAAAGCTAAGACTGTGGTAGTGAGGGTCAGAACTTTGAATGTTGGCAGTATGACTGGTATAGGGAGAGAGCTAGCTGATATGATGGACAGAAAGAAGGTTGGTATGTTGTGTGTGCAAGAGACCAGATGGAAGGGGAGTAAGGCTAGGTGTATAGGAGGTGGGTTCAAATTGTTTTATCATGGTGCGAATGGGAGGAGAAATGGCATAGGAGTTATTCTGAAGGAACAGTATGCTAAGAGTGTTTTGGAGGTGAAAAGAGTGTCGGATAGAGTGCTGTTTATGAAGCTGGAAAATGATGGTGTAATTATGAATGTTGTTAGTGCATATGCTCCACAAGTTGGGTGTGCAATGGATGAGAAAGAAAAATTTTGGAGTGAATTGGATGAAGTGGTGATGACTGTACCCAAGGGTGAGAGAGTGGTGATTGAAGAAGATTTCAATGGGCATGTTGGTGAAGGGAACAGAAGGGATGAGGAAGTGATGGGTAGGTATGATGTTAAACAAAGGAATGCAGAAGGTCAGATGGTAGTGGACTTTGCGAAAAGGATGGTCATGGCTGTGGTGAATACATATTTTAACAAGAGGGAGGAGCATAGGGTGACATACAAGAGTGGAGGAAGATGCAGACAGGTGGATTATATTTTATGTAGGAGAGCCAGTTTGAAGGAGATTGGAGACTGTAAAGTGGTGACCGGAGAAAGTGTAGTTAGGCAGCACAGGATGGTGGTTTGTAGGATGACGTTGGTGATCAAGAAGAGGAGGAGGTGTGTGAGGGCAGCACCAAGGATCAAATGGTGGAAATTGAAAAAGGGTAATTATGAGGTGGTGTTCAGGGATTAGTTAAGACAGGCACTGGGTGGCAGTGAAGAGTTACCAAATATCTGGGTAACTACAGCAGAGCTAGTAAGGGAGATGGCTACAAAGGTGCTTGGTATCACATCTGGACAGAGGAAGGATGACAAGGAGACATGGTGGTGGAATGAGGAAGTACAGGAGAGTATACAGACAAAGAGGTTGGCAAAGAAGAAGTGGGATTGTCAGAGAGATGAAGAAAGTAGACAGGAGTATAAGGAGATGAGGTGCATGGCAAAGAGAGAGGTGGCGAAGGCTAAGGATAAGGCATATGAAGAGTTGTATGAAAGGTTGGACACTAAGAAGGGAGAAAAGGACCTGTACTGATTGGCTAGACAGAGGGACCGAGCTAGGAAAGATGTGCAGCAGGTAAAGGTGATAAAGGATAATGAGGGAAACATTTTCACAAGCAAGGAGAGTGTGTTGAGGAGATGGAAAGAGTACTTTGAGGGGATGATGAATGAAGAGAATGAGAGGGAAAGAAGGTTGGATGATGTAGGGATAGTGAATCATGAAGTACAATGGATTAGCAAGGAGGAAGTAAGGATAGCTATGAAGGGAATGAAGAATGGAAAGGCTGTTGGCCCAGATGACATATCTGTGGAAGCATGGAGGTGTTTAGGTGAAATGAAAGTGGAGTTTTTAACCAGATTGTTTAATGAAATCTTGGAAAGTGAGAGGATGCCTGAGGAATGGAGAAAAAGTGTTTTGGTACCGATTTTTAAGAATAAGGGTGATGTGCAGAGCTGTAGTAACTACAGAGGGATTAAACTGATCAGTCACAGCATAAAGTTATGGGAAAGAGTAGTGGAAGCAAGGTTAAGAAGGGATGTGATGATTAGTGATCAGCAGTATGGTTTCATGCCGGGGAAGAGCACTACAGATGCGGTGTTTGCTCTGAGAGTGTTGATGGAGAAGTACAGAGAATGTCAGAAGGAGTTGCATTGTGTTTTTGTAGACTTAGAGAAAGCATATGACAGGGTGCCTAGAGAGGAGTTGTGGTATTGTATGAGAAAGTCAGGAATGTCAGAGAAGTATGTAAGAGTGGTACAGGATATGTACGAGGGTAGTGTGACAGCAGTGAGGTCTACAGTGGGAGTGACAGATGCGTTTAAGGTGGAGGTGGGGTTACATCAAGGATCAGCTCTGAGCCCTTTCTTATTTGCAATGGTGATGGGCAGGTTGACAGACGAGATCAGACAGGAGTCCCCGTGGACTATGATGTTTGCAGATGACATTGTGATCTGTAGTGAGAGTAGGGAACAGGTGGAGGAGACCCTGGAGAGATGGAGATATGCTCTAGAGAGAAGAGGAATGAAGGTCAGCAGGACTAAGACAGAATATACGTGTGTGAGAGGGAGGACAGAGGAATGGTGAGGATGCAAGGAGTAGAGGTGGCGAAGGTGGATGAGTTTAAATACTTGGGGTCAATAGTTCAGAGTAACAGTGAGTGTGGAAGAGAGGTGAAGAAGAGAGTACAGGCAGGATGGAGTGGGTGGAGAAGAGTGTCAGGAATGATTTATGACAGACGAGTACCAGTGAGAGTGAAAGGGAAGGTCTACAAGGGGGTAGTGAGACCAGCTATGTTATATGGGTTGGAGACAGTGTAATTGACAAAAAGGCAGGAGTTTGAGCTGGATGTGGCAGAATTAAAGATGTTAAGATTTGCACTGGGGTGTGACGAGGGTTGACAAGATTAGGAATAAGTATATTAGAGGGTCATCCCAGGTTGGAAGGTTTGGAGACAAAGTCAGAGAGGCACGATTACATTGGTTTGGACATGTGCTGAGGAGGGATGCTGAGTATATTGGGAAAAAGATGCTAAGGATGAAGTTACCAGGTAACAGGAAAAGAGGAAGGCCTAAGATAAGGTTTATGCATGTGGTGAGAGAGGACATGCAGGTGGCTGGTGTGACAGAGCAAGATGCAAAGGAGAGGAAGAAATGGAAACAGGTGATCTGCTGTGGTGACCCCTAACAGGAACAGCCGAAAGGAGATGATGATGATGAGTATGAATACAAGGGTATGTTTCTTTTAATTAACAATGTAAATTTTAAATAATGCAATTAACAGGTATTAATTGGTTTACTGTTAGATGTATATGAATGTTGGGAAATCTTGATGGTATTGTTCTGAAGAAGTCCCTATGAGAGGGATGAAAGTGCTTAACTACTGTGGTTTTATTCAATAACAGAGTGTTTTCTACAGATGACTTTGCTGTTCTTCCTTCCTTTGGTTACCTGGACACAAAACCAACTGAACTGCCAAACATGAACTGAGAATTGCTACTCTTAATGTAGGTTCACTGACAGGATGCAACTTAGAAGTGGATGACATGATGATGATGCAGGGAAGACTGGACATCCTATGTATCCAAGAGATGAGATGGAAGGGCAGTGCAGCAAAGCCACTTGGTGTGGGATCCAGATTCTACTACTCAGGTGGAGGGCAGGCTAGAAATGGTGTATGAATTGTGGTGAGAGAGAGGCTTCAGAAGGCAGTGAGGTATATCATCAAAATTAATGACAGACTCATGGCAATCAGACTCCAGTGTAATGATAGGACACTATTCACAATCTCAGCCTATGCCCCACAGCAGGGTTGTGAAAGTGATAAAGCAGGATGACATGAATTGGTGTTGATAATGGGTGACTTGAATGAATACACATATCAGGAAAACAGAACAGGATATGAGGACTGCCTGGGTCCACATGGGTGGGGCAACAGGAATAAATAGAAGAAGCCATTCTAGACTTCTGTCTAGCAAATGGCTTGATAGTAGTCAACACATGGTTCACAAAGAGAGACAGTCACAAGATCACATACAAGAGTAGCCAACATGCAACTCAGGTAGACTTTCTTCTAGTAAGGAAAAGTCACTGGGGTAGAATCTGTGATTGTAAAGTCATCTCCAGTGAAACAGTTGGCCCACAACGTAAACTACTAGTTGCCACAGTCAGCTGTAAGCAGTGGTCAGAAAAGGATCTAAGGTCAACAGAGACCAGGCTGAAGACCTGGAAGTTGACCGGAGAGAAAGTTCAACAGTTCAAGGAATTATTCAGGGCTCTAGCACCCCAGAAAGAGGAGGAAATAGGTTGAGTTGAACAAGAATGGCAGCTCCTAAAAACAGCTTGTATTAGGACTACAGAAAATAATATGTGGTCGAGCCAGGTATGGAAATAAGGTACATAAGGAAAACTGGTGGTGGAATGCAGAAGTCCAGGAAATCATAAAAAGAAAGAAAGAAGGAATGCATGAAGAAGTGGGAGATAGAAAAGACTGATCAGACTAGGAAGGACTACTGGTTGGATAACAAATAATTTAAGAAAGAAGTTGAAATAGCAAAGAATATGGCATCACAGGCAATCTACCACATTCTGGAAAGTGATTCAGTATGTGGCACAAAGAAATTATGTCAGGTTACAAGGCAAAGACAGAAAGATAAAGAAGATAGTGAGACACCCTTCATAAGGGATGCCAGCAACAACCTGCTCACCAATCCACAAGACATCAAAGGCAGATGGAAGGAGTATTTCCAGCAGCTTCTGAATGACAAAAACCCCACAGAAGCTGTACTGCCCCAAAGAGACAGCCTATGATGAGAGAAGAAGGCAAGCCCACCCTAGAAGAAGTAAGAACAGCACTAAGGAAGGTGAAGTCAGGGAAAGCAGCAGGCTCAGAAGAGGTCACAGCAGATATGATAAAGATACTAGGTGAGATAGGGGAGAAATGGCTGTTGAGGGTACTAATACCAGTGTGGAGAGAAAGGCATATCCCAGATGACTGGAGAATAAGCATACTCATGCCAGTGTACAAAATCAAAGGGGATATCCACAAATGTGGGCAGTACAGAGGCATCAACTCCTATCATACTGCATAAAAGTCCTGGAGAGGGTGATTGATAAATGGATAAACAGAGTAGTAGAATGTAAGATGGGAAATGAGCAGTTCAGATTCAGATCAGGTTGCAGCACAACTGGCCTGATGTTTGCAGTGAGACAGATACTTGAGAAGAAGCTGGAGATGAGGAGAGAGTCCAACAGGGCATTCCTAGACTTGGAGAAAGCATATTACAAGGTCCCAAGAAAGCTGATCCAGGCAGTACTGCGGTGGTTTAAAGTCCCAGAAACATTGGTAGAATTAGTGCAGGCTATGTACAAGGACCCAATGACTCAAGTACAAAGAGTGTTTGGCCTGACAAAGGGGTTCACAGTGGGAGTGAGTGTACACCAGGGTTCAGCTCTGAAAAGTAATGTGTACAAGACAATGATGCGACAAGTACTTCTGTATGGTACAGAAACCTGGGTAGTAAAAGCAGAACAGTTGAAGAAGCTAGAGGTGATGGAAATTAAGTGCCTGATAAGGGTGGTAGGATTTACACTGTGGGACAGATGAAGAAATGAGGACATAAGAGCAGAAGCCAAAGTAGCTGCAATTACAGAAAAGATCAAAGAGAACAGATTACGGTGGTTTGGACAGATGCAGAAAAGCAGAAGACAATCTGTTGAGGAAGATTTGGGACAGACAGGAAGAAGGTAAGAAGAAGTGAGGCTGTCCAGCAAAGAGGTGGATAGATTGTGTGAAAAAAGATCTGTGACAGTCAGGCATGAGTGTTGAAGAAGGCAGGAGTGCAGAAGTGAACCTAGAGAGTTGGCGACAGTTAAAACAATACCACAACCCCGTGTTAAAAAATGGGAACAAGGGGGCTGAAATTGATGATATCTGAGGTGTACTTTGTCAGTAAAATGGACATAACTGCTGGTTGGATATGGGAGATGGATCTATATGAGATTGAGTGTAACTTAACATCTTGTTCTGTGCTCATTCTAGCAGTTTTCATTGTTCTAAGAAAATTGTGTGAGAGAAACCCATGGCTTAAATACCACAGAGGGATGCAGTGTGTTTAATCCATCATCGAACAGAGGTTTCCCTTGAGTATGCCAAACATTGACTGCACATACACATGCTTTAGCATATGCTGCATCATTGATTATTTTCTACATGATCTGGGGCTGTAGACAGAGGTAATCAGACAAGGCGCAGAGGCATATCCAGCATTGTCGGCAAACAGCATATTACATATGCCCTGCTCACTGCTTGTATGGCAGCTGTGTGTGCAGACCTGTCTATCTAGTCTCAGTGTGAACCTACCAGGTAGATGACCCTGTGAAAAATCCCTTCACAGGAATATTTGGATAAGCACAGATATATGCTAGATATATGAATCACAGAAACTGCATAGATGGCACACAAACACATTATAAATAATGTTCTCTGTATTAACAATCATCTGTCAGATAATGGAGTGAAAGCCATTCCTGTTGATATAACAGTCCCTCCGGCATATATTGCAATGTGTCTGCAATCAATGGCTCTCAGTACCTCAGGAAAATGGACAATATCATAAAAGGACTTCATGGTAATTGTTCTCTTCTCTATAGTTTTTGCAAACTAGATATGTTATTTTATATGCTGCCACATAATGCCAAGAGATTGGCTCAGGATTTTTAAATTTGGCACCAATCATATTCTTAATGTACCAGTAGGTGGTTGTCAAAATGTCCCTGTAGTTAAGGTTGGTAAGACTCTGGGTGCCTTTGTAGCCAAATGAAAGGGCACATCAAGCATCATCCTTGATTCCATTTGTGGTGACACAGCACAAGATCTTTATACTTTCCATGTCCACGTGAAATATTCAACAGTCTGCTTGTCATTCAGCTGGTGGCATGTCAGGCACTGTCTCCAGTTCCTCTATTGGTGAAGATGGCTGTGAGGAGAAAAAATTGTGGTGACTTGTTTGAGGTGGCCTGTAACACATGTTGATGAGGTATAGCTGCTGATATTCCAAACATTACTCCCCTCATGTACACCATCACTCTATGTATAAAGCACATATATGCACCATGGCATCTGTTTTATATGTTTCTAAACTGGTTTGCCATGTTGGATTTCCTCTTTTGATTACAGTTTTTACTCCCCTGTCATTATGCACTCTTTACAATGGATTACATACCACACTATTTTGACCCCTACATGATCATGCTATCTATGTCTCTGAACTGCCTACATCCTGCACATTGCATGCATTCATTTGCACTGCACAGTGCAATAAATGTTTCTAAAGTCTGCACTTCTGTATTAAAGTCGTTTATTCCCATGTCATTATGCATTCATTAGTATGCGCTACATACATACTAATTTAATCCTGGAGCCATCACTCACACTGTGTCAATGTCAGCAGTGTAAAAGATAACACACTCACCTTTGGTGCAGAGAGTTATGGGTTCTGGTCCCACACCAGCTATATTGAATGCTGACACTTCAGAAACCCCAACTGCTGGTGTTGCAAGCAGATCAAGTGGGAATAAAAGATTCCATGGCACCTCTTGAAAAGTGTCAGGGAAGCTCCCTGCTGCTCTGGCCAAATTTCCCCAAGCAGTATAAATATCACTTTAGGTTTCCCCTGAAAAGAGGCCACTAGCCTACTGGGACTAACCCAGTCAACAAAGGATAAATAAAATTGCCCACACTGTATATGTTATCACTATCTGCATTCATTTGCATTACACAATTTGCTAATACTCTACAACTTTTAGCTCTTTTTTAGTGGTCTGACTTGAAGAGTTATTTTCTACTAGCAGTGTTATGTCATAAAAGGCATACATTGCTGCCATTTAGGTTTTTTCCTTTGCATGCCATCACATTCCATGGTGCATACATGTTCTGTGTCAAAAAGAACTATCCATTAATTAGACCCAATTCAATGGTTTAACATTGGTTTAGATAAGCTTAGATTACATTCAGCCTTGTATCTTACTTATTCCTTTTTTGCTTGAAAGCAACTAAAGTCCTGAGCAATAATAAATGCTTGATTTCCATGGAAAAGCTGTTTTATCATAAAGATTTGATTGTTTTTTTTTACAGCAGTGGGGTACAGAAAACAGTTAATGGGGAATGAATATAGTTCAAAGTACTGCAGAAAAAGTGTAGTCCTTTGTGAACATATTTGGGAATGTTCCTCATACTCTGACATTGAAAGCAGTTCTCTAAATAATGTAGAAACTTGTTAGCCTTTCTGCCAGCTACTTTTCTTATTTTAGACTATGAACTCAGAGATAATAACAACTGAGCACATGTTCTTTGTTTACTTCTTAATTTAGCACAGCCAATGTGGCTCTGTGCATCAGCAGACTAAGAAAACTAGGTCATACTGTTTTCCTGAAATGTCTTGTCCTTTGAAATTATGATGGTCCTAGATAAAAACACAACCCCATAAATAAACAGCAACTTGAAAGCAATCTAGGAGAATATGTTTATACTGTCAAAACATGATTTGTTCCTTGTATTTAACCATTATTATATTTAGATAAAAAGCTTCTAGTAAAAGTGATTCCACTGATTAATGATGGGTGGTAAAGGAAATGTGTTTTCTCTCCATAATAAAAGAATTCCTTTTTGCTAAACTGCACAACAAAATGTTCTATCTGGTTTTAATGCTTTTCCCAGAAGTACAGTAGTTTATTATTATCTTGACTTATATTTTACCAAAGAAAGTATTATATAACATGTTACAGATGTGCAATGCTTAATCTTTCCTTTAGTTTAAGTTTATGCACAACACTGTTAGTGTATGCATTCTTAAAAAAGGAAATTACTTTAACTATAATAAACATTTTAACACTATTTGTTTAACATTTTTGACTTATGACTTTTATGAAGCTTGGAGACTTGTAGATAATAATTTGTTTTCTGGCAATGCAGATCTATGTGTATAGGTTCTTTTTAGTGATAGCCACTGTGATAGTAATATTGCATGTGTAAATCTGACTGAAAGCCTGGACCCCCATATCTGTTTCTTAACAAGTAATCTGAGAATGTTAGCACGTAGCAAAACAGAGACTTGAAAATGTAGTTAACTATCTCCCTGTATTGCAATAGCAACTTGCCAGGCTTGTCTATAGTGTTTGAATAAAAACTGTCCATACATGCAACTCAGTGAATTGAACTGGATTAAAGTTATACATCCCAAACAGCACATGTCATGAGAGATTAAGTGGTGAAAAGAAACAACAACAACAACAACAACAATGGTGAGTCTAAAGAGAAATGTGGATAAATGGATAATGGTGCCTGTGTAGGCTGGTGAAACACAACGTAGGTGAGAGACAGAGATGCCTGTAAACCCACTGAAAGCCTAAAACGAGCTGAAATGGGATGTCTGCATATATAGCAAACTTCCTGAAATAGTGCAATGCAAGAAGGACAGTCTATATGTGTGTATATATATATATATATATATATGTGTGTGTGTGTGTGTGTGTGTGTGTGTCTGTATGCCTAAATATATATATATATATATATATATATATATATATATATATGGATCTACTTCAGTTGACCTAACTTCCAATTGCTTGAAATTCATTTGACTGAGACCAAATCACCTAAATTTCACTTGAGCGACCTAAACCTCATTACCTCATTTCACTGACAATGAGTACTGGCACTGTGTAGAGCACTGTAAGGAAAGTAAAAGGTATATGCCCTGTTCCCAACGGTAGTCTGACCCTGGAGTTAGAATATATAGTTAGGGGAGGTGTTGGGGGCAGAGCTCCCCACATTGGGGGGGGTTGGGGGGTGTAGCTTTCTGCCATGTGTGTCATGATAGGATACTTGAGCACTACAGAGACATCAAGAGTAAGAAAGATACAAATGCTTTAGCACAACACATTACACATTACGGCTCTGAACACACTTTTAGGTTTATGGTGTTACAGGTTTTTAGACATTAGTATGAGAGTTGGTGACTTAGTTAATTGGACAGAAGGGGCTGAACAGAAATGGATTTTGCTTTTTAATTCAGAGAAACCACCAGGCTTAAATGGGGCTTTCACACTAAAGCCTTTTCTGAAGTCACGCCCTATGAAACACTGAGCATACATATTTAAACAGGACTTTTAATTTATCACGACACATTTGTTATGTGCATTTTATATATTACTTATTTTATTTAATACACATTTGTTAGGATATTTTAGATATTTTTGCTTAATTTTCTATATATGTTGAACCAGTGTCTCTTTAAAGCTTGCCTAGTTGGTTTTAACAATGGATTGGCTGCTGTTGTATATAAATGTTGGTTGTCTTTTAACTAGTTTGTCTGATGAAGTGATAAGCAAATCGTTAAAGTGCTTGTCTTTATCTTTTTGCTCTGTTTAATAAATTGTATTTTGCTTTCTAGTCTAGGCTCGGTACCTTATTTATTTTTACTTTGCAATCACCAGTGAACTTGGTGAGCCAAAGGCCATCTACTTTCACCTGAACGTCTGAGAAACAGATGCCAAAGAGTAAGGGGCCCAGCACAGACCCCTGTGGTACTCCACTGGTGATGGGTCTACTGGTGAAGGAGGAGTCACTAATTCTGACAGAGTGTGCTCTGTTGTTGAGCAAATTGGCTACCCATATAGTAACGTAAGGTTATTCACAATCTGGGAGAGTTTCTCAATTATACCATAGTGGGGAATTGCGTTGAAAGCCTTGGCAAAGTCAGGATAGGCAGTGTGTACTGATTTAACTTTGTCCATGGCTTTGCTGACAGTCGCAAAGTAGTCCACCTATGTAATAAGCATGCTCCACCCTTAATGAAGGCAAGCGGGGTTGGGCCCAGCATTTGGAGGTCACCTATGTTCTTGTTGATAAGGTCCATGATAGTTCTTTCCATGGCCTTGAAGATGAAGCTGGTTAGGGTTATGGGTCTGTAATTTACAGGGTCAGTTGATGGCCCCCTTTTGTGCAGGGGGATTACTGTTGCTGTTCTGAATTCTGCAGGAACATAGCCAGTCCTCAAGCTATGATTAAAGAGACTGCAAAGTGGATCCACTAGGTCTTGTTTTAGATTGTTTAGTAAACAACCTGGGATATTATTTGGTCCCATTGAGACAGTGTTTTTGGCCTTGGCAAGTGCAGAGATGACCTGTTTTCTGGAGATACTAGACAGAGGGCTAGTGTCAGGTATGCTTTGGGGTATGGTAGATGTGTGCAATGAATCTGTCCGCTAGCAGGTTGGTGATATTATCCGGTGTAGTATGAGTGATCTCATCTACAACCAGTCTGGCACACAGCTGGGTGTTCCCTTTGAGATTTTGGACATAGTTAAATAATGCCTTATAATTATTATTGGCTAGGGGTGCAATTTTAGTTTCTTAATTTGCTTTAGAAGACTTTAAAATATTTCTGATTTTCTTGTTTAGGCTTAGTAGAGAACTCTTCCTATGCAGAGTGATATCCCTCTTGCTTTTGTACAACAGTTTTTTCCTCTTGTTATAAAATCTGTTTATACTTGAAGTCTACCACAGCAGCTTGTTTTTTATGGGATGACCTGATTTTCATCCAGTCAGGTACAGCAGAGATTATGCAGTTGCTTAAGTGTTTGCTTAAGGGCATTTGTGTACACTTCTGCATAGTGATCATTGAAGTCTGTGATTGAGAGTGGTGTGACACTTTTTATACCATCTCTTAATAGGCTGTAGATAGCTTTGGTAAAGTTTTTTATAATTTTTGTTCCTATGAGGGTGTCAAATGAGACTGATTTGTGGTCTGACCTAACCAGGAAGGGCATCACACATTGGGGAAGTACAGTGACCCCCCCCTCATGTTGGTGAGTACTGTGTCCAGAACATTAGAGCCCCTAGTGTGGGGGGGGGGGTAGACTATCTGCTACAGAGCATTTTTATTAACAAAGTCCAGGAACCTCTAGGTGAGTCTGTCTTTGCTTATGTATGGCCCCAGTCTATGGTAGGATAGTTGAACTCTCCATGACTAAGGTGTTGGGCTCTATGGCGAGCGATTCCATAAATTGAGGTTGGCAGTGTGCTTATCCTGGTTCATGGTGGGGGATCTATAGCTAGCAATAATGTGGTATGATACTTTCGAGAATGTCATGCTGTTTGACCAGTCTTGAAGTGTATTTGATTTTAATGAAGATGCATACACCTCCACCTCTGGTTCCTTCACACATATTTTGAGGTCTGAATGTGTGGAAAGCATTGTAGCATTGCATGGCCAGGGTGCTCTCAGCAGCCTTGAATCATGTCTCGGTAACTGCACAGATATCTGTATTCTCTAATGTGAGGAGTGCTTCCAGGCAGTGCAGTTTCATGTCTAAACTACTAGCATTAAGCAGCATGAGCCTGAATTTGTGTTGATTAGATTTCGTTACATTGGAAAATGTGTTGTTTTGACATTGCTTAAAAAAGACACTATGTGGAGGCAAGGGCCTTTGATAGTATCTGAAAGCTTTGGGAGGACAGGTGCAGACCAACCCAACCATCTCTAGCAAAGCAGCAAGGTCTGTCTACCATATCTTCCCAGGCTGGCAGATACTGGATCCCACTGGACTGACACCAGAAGCCGAGCCAATTGTTGAAGTCAATCATTTTTTGTTTATATTGTAGCATCATCCTGGGTGAGGGTAGGATACTGCTTAGGGCTAGGGACATACCTGTCAGGGACACATAATCAGAGATTTCAGTCATGTCTCTCTTCATATAGTCCAGAGAGGAACATCTCAAGTCATTCACTACAACAAAGACTATGACAGAGTCACAACCGTACTTGTTGAGTGATTTGAGTGCATGCGTGATTTGTTAGATCCTGACACCTGATAAGCAGCTGACCATGACCTTCTCCTTGTCCAGTCTGGTGAGGGAGACATCTGTGTACCTTCCTATGGAGTCACCTATGACCAACACATTTGATGAGTTTTGCCTTAGGGGCTTATTTGGTGAGACACAGGTGTGTGTGTTGATATGTGTAGTGTTTTCTTTTTGCTTAGTGGTGACTGTGGGTGGTGTGCATTTGGGAGGTCTCTTTTCTTTTGCTAGGCTTTTAGTGAGTACCTCCACGTATGTGGGTTTATGTGTTGTGACCTTATTTTGTGTGAGAGGTGAGGTTTGTGTGAGAGGTGAAGCATGTGTGCTGACACCCTGTTTGATGTCTAGTTTGTGTTTAAATGAGAGAATTGACTCCAGTTCCAGAGTGTATTTGTATCTCTCACATAGGGTAAGAGTTTGCTTTAGGAGTAAATGGTTGTCAGTATACATGAGGCAATTGCTACATTGCCTCAAGAAGTACATTTCAATCAAGCTGGCAGGAGAAATGATGGGAAACTGCCCATGCATTGTGACATGTGGTATTTGGTAAGGATGTCGGCTAGCTGGACTTAGTCACAAACAGCAAAAATGAAGTAGTAGTTTGATTAAATACAGTTAACAAAGTACAGTGCTGGCTTAAAATATAAGCATTTTTCATTTTTTTTTCATTAGATGCCTTGGATTCAGTGCCGATACACTCAGACCTCTGGCTAAAGTTTCCAAATCTTGAGCAGCTCCAGCAAACTGAGTACAAACTCATGCAAAAGTGAGGCTTATATACAGGCAAATTTAAACAGTTTTAACACAACTATCATTGGGAAAGCTCCAAAGCAAGCCTTTCTCCAGCAATTCCCAACTCAGATGAGTCTTGAGCTACACACTTCTGCCCCAAGGGTGCAGGAAGGCCTTCTTAATGTAAAATGGCTGGTTTAAGAACACAGCGATGCCAAACAGTCTAGATTCAGTAGGTCTGAATCTAGCCTATGCTATGTAAGGCAAGGAAACACAATCTCTAGATGGAAAGGAGATTTCGTTACATTGGAAAATGTTTTGTTTTGACATTGCTTAAAAAAGACACTATGTGGAGGCAAGGGCCTTTGCTAATATCTGAAAGCTTTGGGAGGACAGGTGCAGACCAACCCAACCATCTCTAGCAAAGCAGCAAGGTCTGTCTACCATATCTTCCCAGGCTGGCAGATACTGGATCCCACTGGACTGACACCAGAAGCCGAGCCAATTGTTGAAGTCAATCATTTTTTGTTTATATTGTAGCATCATCCTGGGTGAGGGTAGGATACTGCTTAGAGCTAGGGACATACCTGTCAGGGACACATAATCAGAGAGTTCAGTCATGTCTCTCTTCATATAGTCCAGAGAGGAGCATCTCAAGTCATTCACTCCAACACAGACTATGACAGAGTCACAACCGTACTCGTTGAGTGATTTGAGTGCATGCATGATTTGTTAGATCCTGGTACCTGATAAGCAGCTGACCATGACCTACTCCTTGTCCAGTCTGGTGAGGGAGACATCTGTGTGCCTTCCTATGAAGTCACCTATGACCAACACATTTGATGGGTTTTGCCTTAGGGGCTTATTTGGTGAGACACAGGTGTGTGTGTTGATATGTGTAGTGTTTTCTTTTTGCTTAGTGGTGGCTGTGGATGATGTGCATTTGGGAGGTCTCTTTCCTTTTGCTAGGCTTTTAGTGAGTACCTCCACATATGTGGGTTTATGTGTTGTGATGTTATTTTGTGTGAGAGGTGAGGTTTGTGTGAGAGGAGAAGCATGTGTGCTGACACCCTGTTTGATGTCTAGGTTGTGTTTAAATAAAAGAATTGACTCCAATTCCAGAGTGTATTTGTATCTCTCGCACAGGGTAAGAGTTTGCTTTAGGAGTAAATGGTTGTCAGTATACATGAGGCAATTGCTACATTGCCCCAAGAAGTACATTTCAATCAAGCTATCAGGAGAAATGATGTGAAACTGCCCATGCATTGTGGCATGTGGTATTTGGGAAGGAAGTCGGTTAGCTGGACTTTGTGTTCTTCTTCTTCTTTCGGCTTTTTCCCAGTTAGGGGTCGCCACAGCGAATCACCTGTCCGCTCATGATTGGCAGTGGAGTTTTACAGTGTTGAGTTGCCAGCCTGGTGCCCAACCTTCCACAGAAGGCACACACATGCACACACTCACACCTAGGGCCAATTTAGAGTGTCCAATCCACCTACAGCATGTCTTTGGGATGTGGGAGGAAACCGGAGCACCCGGAGAAAACCCACGCGACCACAGGGAGGACATGCAGACTTCCCGGAGAAGGCATCCCAGGCGAGAATCAAACCGGAGAACCTCTTGCTGTGAGGCGGCAACGCTAGCCGCTGCACCACCGTGGCCACCCGGCTAGCTGGACTTTGTCACAAACAGCAAAAATGAAGTAGTAATTTGATTAAATACAGTTAACAAAGTACAGTGCTGGCTTAAAATATACACACTTTTCATTTTTTTTTTCAGTAGATGCCTTGGTTTCAGTGCCAATACACTCAGACCTCTGGCTAAAGTTTCCAAATCTTGAGCAGCTCCAGCAAACTGAGTACAAACCCATGCAAAAGTGAGGCTTATATACAGGCAAATTTAAACAGTTTTAACACAGCTATCAATGGGAAAGCTCCAAACCAAGCCTTTCTCCAGGATTTCCCAACTCAGATGAGTCTTGAGCTGCACACTTCTGCCACAAGGGTGCAGGAATGCCTTCTTAATGTAAAATGGCTGGTTTAAGAACACAGTGATGCCAAACAGTCTAGATTCAGTAGGTCTGAATCTAGCCTATGCTATGTAAGGCAAGGAAACACAATCTCTAGATGGAAAGGAGAAAGGCAGAGTCACTTAAAGCTCAAAGATAGAGTGTTTAGTAGTATACTATTCAATAATCTGCAGTGGTACCACCCTCTGCACCAACTGGTAGCTCCTTGAGCAGCTGTGAAGAGTGGCAAACTATGGAGAGCATTTCCTATAATGGATTTTTAACCGGAAATGTTTGCTTATGTGCAGGCACCGGGAAACACGGTTGCACAAGGCTTTTATACCAACAGGATGAAATACTTTTCTAAAGTTAAACTCTCAGTCCAATCAGATAAAACACCATAAGCTGTCGAACAGTAGTTCCCACCTTGGCTGGGTCGAATTTAGTTCTCTGCTCCCACCAGCATGCAAAAGGACACTCCCAATGTAAAACAAATTGGCTTTGAGCTCAAGTGCAGTAACAAATGCTTTAGAACAGAAGTAAGAATTCTTAAAATATCAGGAATCCTCGAAAAGAAAGTTCACTAACCCTGAGAAATGTTCACAGCACACAAAAATTTTGCAAAACTTAGAAATATTTTGACAGACTCAGATCAGCTTTTGCCGAATACTGTTAAAACAACGTAAGAGAGTTTCTTTAACAAGTGCAGGCTGAAAATGGTGATACATTCAGTCATATAAAGAAATGCAGTATAGAAGTGTTACATATCACTGAAACAGCTACAGCAAGTGCAGAAAAATATACATGTATCAACTTTGTATGCCCAGATGGTTTTAGAAGCAGTCACAGGTGTCCAAACCAGGTACAAGGTAGGTCTGAATAAATGAACACAATCTTACAAAAATGTAATTCTTTCACTATTCAGTAATCTGCAGTGGTACCACCCTCTGCACCAACTGGTAGCTCCTTGAGCAGCTGTGAAGAGTGGCAGACTATGGAGAGCATTTCCTATAATGGATTTTTAACCGGAAATTTTTGCTTATGTGCAGGCACCGGGAAACACGGTTGCACGAGGCTTTTATACCAGCAGGATGAAATACTTTTCTAAAGTTAAATTCTCAGGCCAATAAGATAAAAACACCATAAGCTATCAACCAGTAAGTTCCCACCTTGTATGGGTTGACTTTACCTCTCTGCTCCCACCAGAGTGCAAAAGGACACTCCCATTGTAAAACCAACTGGATTTGAGCTCAAGTGCAGTAACAAATGCTTTAGAACAGAAGTAGGAATTCCTGCAATATCAGGAATCCTTGGAAATAAGTTCACTAACCCTGAAAATATGTTCACAACACACATAAACTTTGCAAAACTTAGAAATATGTTGGCAGACTCAGAACAGCTTGTGCATAATGCTGTTAAAATAACCTAAGAGCAGTACAATAAAAAACAGATGGAATTTCTTTAACTAGTGCAGGCTGGAAACAGTGATAAATGTAATCAAATAAATAAATGCAGCACAGAACAGTTAGTGCAAGTTCAGAAAAATATACTTGTAACAGCTTTGTAGGCCCAGATGTTTTTAGAAGCAGTCACAGGTGTCCAAGCCAGGCATGAGGAAGCTCTGATTAAATGAACAAAAAATGCATTCTTTTATAACAGCAGGATGAAAGACTTTTCTAAAGTTAAACTCTAAGGCCAATCAGATAAAAACACAATAAGCTATTAACCAGTAGTTCCCAAATTGGATGGGTTGAGTCTGCTCCCACTAGAGTGCAAAAGGGCCCTCCCAATGTAAAACCAACTAGCTATGAGCTCAAACGCAGTAATAAATACTGTAGAACAGAACCAATAATTCCTGCAACATCAGGAATCCTTGGAAATAAGTTCACTAAGCTTGAGAAATGTTCACAACACACAAAAACTTTGCAAAACTTAGAAATATTTTGGCAGACTCAGAACAGCTTTTGCCGAATACTGTTAAAACAACCTAAGAGCAGTATAGTAAAAGATGGAATTTCTTTAACAAGTGCAGGCTAAAAAAAGGGATAAATTCAGTAAATTAAGAAATGCAGTACAGAAGTGTTAAATATCAGTGAAACAGTTAGAGCAAGTGCAGAAAAAATATACTTATCAGCTTTGTAGGTCCAGATGGTTTTAGAAGCAATCACAGGTGTCCAAGCCAGGCTCAACAAAGCATATTGACTGATATTGGTGGAGTGTAATTACAGAAGTTTTAGTGGCCATTTATGGTAGTAATGTTCTAAAATGTCCAGTTTTGTCATTATTTGTTCATATGTTATTATTTCATTGCTTACTGAAAAAAATGTTCAAAATTACAAATTAAAAAAAAAATTCTAAAAAACAGTACTGTATTTAATACAAGGTATGTAATCTAATAGGATCACGAAGGTGAATAAAAGAACACATGCATGTTTGCATGGTCCTTAAAAATGTGTGCAAGGGGTTAATAATTTGAAAACAACCCAAAGGTAAATTTTATTCACCATTATCCAGATGCATTTTCTTTAAATGTTTGTTTTAATGTCATTTCAATTAATGTGAGTTTCAAGGGCAAGGACATTTACTGTTAATGCTAAGTCTCTTTTCATTGTGAGACTGTATTGCTTTGTTTATTAAATGCCTATCAGTGTTTGTGCTATAAGATTTGAAATAGTTTTAAATTACATCCAAATATCTATAATCATTGTAGAAGTAAAGTAGAAAATAGCATGTACACTGACAGTTTTGAACAGTGTTTACAATAAATGGGGAGAAATAGCAAAATAATGGGACAATGAGAAGGCTGCAAGGGGGGAATCGCTCTGTGTGTGTGTGGGGGGGGCAATCCGTTACCCTGCCTAAGGCTCCACTTGGCTATGATCCAGCTCTGGAAATACTCCTTCCATCTGCTTTTGATGTTCTGCGGACTGGTGAGCAGTCTGTTGCTGGCAACCCTTTCTAAGGGTATCTGACTATCTTCTTTATCTTTCTTCCTTTGCCTTGAAACCTGATAGAGTTTCTTAATGACATCTACCAAGCCACTTTCCAGAATTTGGCAGAGTGCTTTTGATGCCTTATTCTTCAATACTGCCACTGCTCTCTTAGTCTCTTTTTTAGCCATCCAGTATTCCTTCTTAACCTGGTCCATCTTTTCTGTCTCCCACCTTTTTCTTTACTCTTTATTTCCTTTGATGGCTTCCAGGACTTCTGCAGTCCCCTACCAGTTTTCATATGTATCTTATTTCCATATCTGACTGATCTGAAAATATGTCCTATAGTCTTTACATGTGCTGTTTTGAGGCATTGCCATCCTTCTTCAACTCCATCTATTTTGTCTTCTTGGAGTGCTAGAAACTTGAATAATCCCTTGAACTCTTATACTTTCACTTCATTTATCTTCTAGGTCTTCAGCCTAGTCTCTGCCAACTTTACCACCTTCTCTGACCATTATTTTCAGCTGATTCTGGCAGCCAGTGGTTTATGCTGTGGGCTGACTGTTTCACTGGGGACGATTTTGTAAGTGCTGATTCTTCCCATAGTGCCCCTTCCTGACAAGGAGTAAGACTATCAGATTTGTATATTGGCTGACCTTGTCTATGATAATCTGACTGTCTCTCTTGCTGATCCATGTGTTGGCCACCATAAAGCCATTTGCCATACAGAAGTCTAGAATGGCCTTTACTTTTTTATTCCTGTTACCCAGTCCATATGGACCCAGGCATTCCTCATATCCTGTTCTGTCTGTCCTGATATATATGCATTCAGGTCACCCATTGTCAATCACAGTTTGGGTTCCTGCTTTATTTAGTAGGTACTGCAACTCCTTCCTGAATGTACTATTTTCTTCACTATCACAACCATGCTGTGATGCACAGGGCTGATTATGAACAGTGCCCTATTCTTAAACTGGAGTCCAATTGCCATGAGTCTGTCACTAATTCTGATGACATCCCTCACTGTCTTCTGAAACCTTTCCATCACCACATTTCTAACACCATTTCTAGTATCTCCACCTGAGTAGTAGACTCGTGATCTCAGTCCAAGTGGCTTTGCTGCACTGCCCCTCCATGTTGTCTCCTGGATATGTAGGCTGTCCAGTCTCCTCATTACCATCATGTCATTCACTTCCAAGCTGCATCATGTCAGTGAACCTGCAGTGAGTGTAGCAATCTGTAGTTCATGCTTGGCAGGTAGATTGCCTTTAAAGCTATCCCAGGTAACCCAAAATGGACAACTGGATACCCTGTACAAAGTTACCACACATTAAATCCATGACATTTTTTATAGATATATTAAACAGTTTGGTTGGATTTTATGGGCATTCACTTTAATTAGGTTGTCTTACTTGCTTTATTAACTATGTAACCACAGTATATCAGAGGTCATCATATACACGCAAGTCCCATCCACATGTGTATGGTTTAGTGCCCTGTAGATATAGTAGAAGAATACTGTAGTGACTGTGTAAATCTGACCATTGACCAATACTTTGGTTATGCAACCTTATAACCCCCTGTAAGCAAGCACAGATTCCACATAACCTAGTTGTCTTTAATTAAATATCCTTGTAAAGATTGCAGATTTCCTATCCAAGACAATGGATTTATATATCCTCTGCTATTGTAAATTAACACTATAGTAATGTAAGCAGCATCTAGAAACACCTAGGAAAGGAAAGGAACTATAGGAACAGTTACTAAATAAGCAGTCCCATGCACCAATAACAATTCCATTTGATATTTGCATGGCCCAACTCCAGCTAATTTGCCATCCTGCAAGCACAGAAATGCCGCACCACACATATGAGTGATACATGTTGTCTATTGTGTCCACTAAGGTATGCTGCAGGAGCACAAACATAATCACCCTGCAGTTTTGTTTATGCTAAGACACAGATCAGGCTGCCCTATGGCTCATTGCTTAAAGCCCAGATTTCTTGTGATTGTTTCAGTATGTTCTCAATGCATGCACAGAAAACACAACAGTTGATGCAGCTCTCCTATGCAGCTACAGTGCAGAGAAGGCATGACCTAAAAATACCTTATTTGTCAATATACCAGTCTCTTCTGTGAGCCTCTGCTCAGTATGATATCAAGTATCAGGTGAGCAGGAGGGATAGTACAATGAGATGCTGAGGATTACATAAAACTATTATGTGGCTTCATGTGGCATGTTGAACAGAATAATTAATTATTCTTGTAGGTTCCCTTTGGAACTTCATTTGGAATTGCAATTTTTTGAAAGCATAATCACACCAGGTTTGCACAACTCAGTGATGAGCTTCTTGGCACCTGTTTCTGGCACCTTCCATTAGTCTAGTCTATCACAAAAACATGTAAGTATGAAATGTGATAAAACAGCAATCTGTGGTAATTGTTTAAGCAGTACATGGTTGTCTGCCACTGCACATGGTTTGTGATTTCATGTGCCCCAATGATCTTGGGGTGTATTGTCTGAAATGATCTTGCATCAAAAAGCATTCATCTGCAACATGAACAAGCAAGTTGTTTGGCAGAAGTAGGATAACGACATAAATTATTTTGAAAAAGTTATTATTCTTTAAAGTTT
The DNA here is from genome assembly GCF_019279795.1 of Protopterus annectens. Lineage (NCBI taxonomy): Eukaryota > Metazoa > Chordata > Ceratodontiformes > Protopteridae > Protopterus > Protopterus annectens. The sequence goes on from NC_056732.1 coordinate 658,816,008, forward strand.
CAAAAATGAAAGTATGCATTTTTGTTAAGATATGCAGCCATACCTCTCAACTATCCAGAATTTCACAGAATGTCCAGAATTTTGCCTTGTATGTTTAGTCTGTTCCTTTAAAATTTGTGGTTTTCTGGCAAACAATTGACAATTGCCATCACTATAATGACAGATGTGCATTTAAGACTTTGTATCATTTGTAAAGTGCATACTAATGCAAAACCTGTTATTCTAAGAACTTACTAGTTAGTAAGAGCAATACTTAAATATGTTACTGATTTTGGGTCCTTATCATCATTATTTCTATTTATTTATGAAGTTATTGGCATTTGATTACCAAGAAAGTCTGACTTGATAGGGGCCCATTTTCAGCAGAGACAGGGAAGAAAAGCTCCTCTAAGTATTAAAAACATTTTAAGAACAATAGTCTATTGTCTTCAAAAATAATACAAAAAACAACTGCGGTTTAAATATATATTTCAAATTAGACATAATATGAAAACAATGGTTAAGAATAGATACATGTTATATGGCAAATAATTTAATAGTCACTTAAATTATAGCCAGTTTATAAAGAAAAAGTAAGCTAGTATAATACAAGCAGGAATTGCAATACAATGTGTGGCAAAATCAGGCTTATAGTAAATTTAGAGAAAAAGCCAGGGGAGAGAAATTGACAGAAGTAAGGACGTGAATAAAGAAGTCAGAGTTATGAGATGTAAAGTATGAATAGGTGTTTCTTCACATTTTTGGATATAGTTTATCGTAGTGTTGAGCAAGAACACAGCCAGCTTTTGGCTAGAAAGTCTTTCAGAATGATTTGAAGGATGGTAGGGAGGGTATTGACCTGATGGATACAGATAAGGAATTCCAGGCCTTAGCAATATGGTACAAGTACAGACAATGCCCAGCAGATTTGATAGGTTTGTGGACAGACAGGACTGTTTGGTTAATGGACTGAAATAACTGATTGGGAACATAGCTGTGTAGAATAACTTTTTAGTGCTGGAGAGGCAGATGGATTCTGGATAATTTTATCGGTGGTAAAAAGCTGTATATGTGTTAGTTAATGGGAAATCTAGCCAATTTAGACTTTTTAGTGCTATACAGTGGTGGTTTCTGAAAGGGGTATTTGCTGCAAATTTAGCAGCTTTGTTATAGCATTGTTTTGTGATGCCTGAAGCTTAGTAAGGATGAGACCACCAGAAAAGAAATGTGGGGAGGAGATAATTAGTGGCAAGTGTAGCTTTAATTGCATCAGTGAGAACAGCCCTAGTTTTTGATGTTTTTTTCTTATGCGGTTTTGTATATGCGGGTCAAATTTAGTATTAACATCCACTATCATCCTTAATAATTTGTTATGAGAAGTGACTTCAATGTTTGTATTACCAACAGAGAAGACTTTAAATTTTGTTTATTCATGGGAGAGGGATTTGGGTAAAGAAGCAGTAGTTTTTTTTTTTTTTCTTTTATGGTTGAGCATAAGTAGTGGGTTACAAAGCCATGTTTCAGTTGCTGTTAAAGGTTCCTGAGTTAAGTTTTTGGGGGTGTGCCATGTTCTCAGATGTGCAAATGTGTGGAGTCATCTGTGTACTGTAATAAGGAGGCCTGTTGTGTGGATGTGTGGATGGTGTTGGCGAGAATGCTAAAGAGGAGGAGGCCAAGGATAGAGCATTGTTGTACACTGGTAGTGACTGGTGGTGACTGCTTTTAGCTTTCTTCCTGATTCTCATAAAAAGGCATTAAGAGGTGTAATGCAGCCATGATATAGGATGGTTATTTTGAGATATCTGGCCTGCAGAAAGGTTTAATATGCCCACAAATAATAAGGGATTAACAACTGCTGTAACAGTATACAAAATATTATCAGGGCGCTTGCAGAAAATAAAGGTTTTACTAAACAGCATGGCTGTAGAAGCTTAAGTGCACTACCTACCTGAGTCATCAAAAGGAGACTATATGCGTAAGCACTGTTACAGTAAAAAGACAGGCATGTAAAAAAAAACCAATTAAAAAAGAGCACTAACCTTAATTGATGGAAGTGGCAAGGGGTGGAAAGGTTAAGTTCCCATAGAAGACAGCTGAAGTAATTCCAAGAACAAATTAAGTTAAGGTACGTAACCTTCAAAACTGCCACAGAAATAGTGACTCTTTCTTGGATATACCTCCAGAAAGTTTGAGTGTGAGAGTGTACATATATATATATATATATATATATATATATATATATATATATATATATATATATATATAGTTTCCTCAAGTAGGCTCAAATATGCAGATAGCTGACAGCTGTTAGCTGTTAAGTCAACCACAGCTGATTAACAGAACAGCAGAGTGATATGTTAGTGTGCAACTGCTGTTATAGCAGGTACAGAACTGTGACCTCTTTTCACTATTGTACAGTCTCAAACGTGGCCTGTATAATTAGCAGAGGATGTGGGAGATGTACACCCGACATGGGTGGTACAGGAGGACTATCCCATTGCAGAAAACACTGTCTTTTGATTTCACATTTCAAGGTCATGTCTTGGAGAATGCATGTTTCACTATCACTATGTTTAATTTGAAGTTTTTCTGCCAAGAATTGCTTTCATTTTCTCACTTTTCACCTTATAGCAATAACCCAGTGAACCATTTTGCATTATTATTGCCCAAAAGGTTGTACTTACGTGCTCTTTTCCTTGTTTATTTATTCACTTCTTTGATCAATGAAGTGCTATTTGTTTGTAGTGCTTAGGAGTATAAACACTTTAATAACATTAACACTGAAGCTGAGTCTGCAGCATGCCCCATAATCTTAAAGTCCACAGGGACAATTCAATCCAGCCTGGTAGCATTAAATTTGAACTGCCATTTAACAACAGTTTTTAAAAGCCTGTCACTGCCTTTTTTGTATTTTATAGTGTAACAATAATACAACTCTTTCATTTTTAATTAAACATGCAGCACTGTAACTTCTGAATTTTATAGTTCAGTGCTAGTATCACTGCTTCATTTTCATAGTCTCTGATTGCTCCTACCATCCCTCACTGATTATATGGAATCTCTTACTGGGAAGCATCCTGCACACCTTTAGCTGTTATTGCCAACCTGGCAGAAATATATTAGAAAACTTATTTTGCAAGGAACAATAATGTGATGTGATAGAACAAAATGGTATCACCACATTGCAGCCAATAGATATACCCAGGGATTCATTGACAATCATGTAGGCTTTCTGCAAAATCTATCCGATTTAAGCACATTAGCATCATGAGTAATAACGCTAATCAAATATGTACGATGCTCATCATACCTGCACACTTGCAAGAACATTTTCATGGCCAACAATAATGTTTACAGACATGTAAAGGTGCTTGAAAGCAAGAGCACATAATGTAAACAAAACAGCTTGCTTATAGGCAAAGCTAAGATACGAGCAGATGCTGTAGCCTGGAAATAATAAGGGCAGCTACAGAAAAAGAATTCGGAAGGAGAGAAAGTGAAATGGGGGAAATAATAATGGTTTGTGCTGCATAATTAATTAATAGGCAAGGGGAAGTGTACTCATAATACTGCAGGCAAATGTGCTGAAATGTCAAAGAAACCTTTCTAATATAAGCCCTTTTTTATTTCTCCAAATCTTTTGGGTTTCTGATATCATGACAGAATTGGACCCCATTCCTATGTCAAAGTACGATTAAAGTTCATGAAATTAGTATCATTTCAATCTTTGATGTCAGCCAAAAGTTCTCTTCACAGCACCCGTAATGTGCCCAGTAATGACTCCTTTTGCAATTCGTAAGTTACATGAACTGGTGACATATCTAAATACGATTGTAGATTATTTTTTATAAGACCCCATTGCTCCTACTACTATCGGAACTGTCTGAGTATCTTTCTTCCACAATGCTCTCATTTCTGCTTGCAAATCTTGATTTTTTTAAGACTTTGTGTCTCTCTCTGTATGCAAGACACTGTAGTCACTGGGTGTAGCGATGTCAATGATCGATGCTACTTTTGTCTTCTTTTCATGGACCGCTATATCTGGTTTTCTTGCATCTGTCTTTTGAACTGTTGATAATGGGTGATCCCATGTGATATGCTTTGTGGCACGTTTCCAGTGTTTTTCGCCACTTAAATACCATAATGTTTGCAAAATCCCCAGTGCAACAGTTTTGCCACATTATTATGCCTTTCAGTGTACAGTCCTTCTGCTATTAGTATGTCACATCTAGCAACGAGGTGTGCAACTGTTTCCAGTTCTGTTTTACAAAGCCTACATTTCTCTGTTTCTCTCACATGTTCAATGGAGTTTGTAAACCAACGTGTATGTAGCCCACTATCTTGCGCCGTCAATATTAACCTTTCATCTTTTGGTTTGAATTTGCCTCTCCTTAACCATTCCTGCATTCAGTCCTGATCAACATGAGGTTCTTCCAGCAATTTTTTATACTTGCAACTATATTTATGCATTTTCCACATTTCTTGCCTTCTCATCATCTGTATTCTTTCTTTTGTTTTTTGGCACATTCAGTTGCTGCCTGATTTTTATCTACTTCTGGTTTGATTTCCATTCCTGCTTGACGCCGATATGCTTCTGCTAGACTAAGCAGGGAAGTCAGCTTAGATTTATTCTCCTCATGTTTCAAAACTTTCACTACATTTGGGCCTTTGTGAGGTCAGAAAATATGAGTGCAGTTCCATGACTGCATATCTATACATGTAATCAGTTTCAAGGAGGCCCATACTTCCTTCAGAACAGGGAATATATAATCTTGGTATGCACTGATTTTTATAAATCATTTGGTGAGCATGAAGCATCCTTCTTGTTTTCCTGTCTAATCTATCTAGTACATTTGGGGCCAGTCAATCACTCCAAAACTGTAAGTTAGTACAGGAAGAGCAAATTGGTTTATCGCTTGAATTTTGTTCCTAGATGTCAGCGCTCTTTTCAGGATTAATCTAAGTCTTCTAAAATATTCCTTACTAAGTTTTATTCACATTTGTTCATGTTTTATTGTTGATCCTTCATCAATTCCCAAATATTATACACACTTCCTCTTGCTCAAGTTCTTTTATATCATATACTTGTCCCAAACTGAAATTATCTTGGTGCTGCAGTTTTCTTGCTTTAAAGGTTGCTTTTGCACATTTTACAAAGACTAAATGACATTCTTATATCATCTCAAAAAGTTTTGACTACTTGCTGTTGTGCTGTCAGTTCCTTATCTGATGAGTTATACAATTTTAAATCATCAACAAAGAGAAGATGTGAGGTCTTTACACTTTGGTGTTTTCTAGGAGCCAAATTATAGCCATGTCCGAATCTGTTTAGACAACTTAGAGGGTTAAGGGCAAGACAGAATAGCATTGGTGACAGGAAGTCACTCTGGAATATCCCCCTTTAAATTATCACTGGAATAATAATTTGTCCTTTATCATGGCTTAATTGCGAAGTGGTTTGCCACTGTTTCATGGTCACTGTGATGTAATTGATCAGTGTAGGGTGTATCTTATACATTTTAAGCACTTTTATCCATGAGTGTGGGATACTATCAAATGCTTTTTTGTAATCAATCCATCCCATACTTAGATTCTTCCCCTTTTTACAGTTCTCCAGTATGACTATTTAGCAACAGTTGATGCTTTGTTCCGTATGACTTTCTTTTATTACCCTTTTTTTCTATTGCCATGATTGAATTGTCTTTTAAATGACTATAAACTCTGTCGGCATGAATTCTGGTATATAGTTTTTATGTCATCAGAAGGCAAGTTATTGGTCTATAATTTTTAGGATAACTTGCAGATTCACTCTTAAGAAGGAGCATTCTTTTTCTGGTTGTTAACCAGGTCGGTGTCTGTTTGGAGTGCGCATATAAATAGTTCTTACTCAGTGCTAAATCATCATGCAAAGATGTTATTACTTTTAGCCAAAACCCTGTAATAATGATGTAACAACTAATGTCAATGGTGATAGTGGAGTTATGCACACAAATAAAAATAGACATGCTAACAAAGGATGTGACAGAGATAAAAGGTTCAGTGTAACAAAAGGCAGCTAAAATGTGATATATACATTAATAAATTGCTGAGTTGAGATAACAGCAAGGACAGAAGATATATTAAGACATGAATGTATAGAATGCAGTTATTGTGTACAAGATATATTTATAGGGAATTTATGTATGCGAGTCAACACCACTGACGTATTCTCAACTTCAGCATGTATACAGAAAAACAAATGGACCTTACACCTGTAATGTCATGTACATCAGAAATGGATTTTTTTTTTCAAAGAAATGTCAGTGTGCTACCCATAGGAAAGTGTTTTATCACCTATAAACATGTAATAGACAAGCTAGTGTTGTATAGTCATATAAATGCTAAATGGTAACCTAATAACACACATCATACATACGTGATAAATGACAACACAGATTTGATGACATTAGATGATTTCAAGTTTTACATTGCTAATTAGCAAACATTGCAGACATCATTATACTGGACATGCTCACATGGAATTACATGGAACAGTAATATAACAGCAATTCAACAGCACCAACATACAGGAAAGTGTTATAACAAAGGGCCAAACACAGGTTTTGATGGTCTGACAGCATCCTCTCAAGTAAGAAATATTTCTGGAAGCCCTTATCTGCCATTAAGCTGTATAATGTGATGAAAACAATAGCAATAATAAAGATAATGTCCAGATGAAGACATGCAATGCAGGGCATAATTTTTTCTGGAATAGGTATTGCATGCCAATCATGGATGCCTTAGAAATACACATATCAGTTATGTTATGAAGAGCATCCTTGAAGGGCTTACAGCACTTTCCTATCATAAGGGGTATGGATGCCGTACCATATAGGGCAAGTCCTGAAAAATGTGGCCCTCTGACTGTGCCATACCTATTGTCTGTGTGTAAGCCACTGCTGTTTGACACACAGATGTTACCAGATTCAAACTCCCACCTGTTATACTAAGCTCTCTCCAGACCTCTGTATTGATTGCATGTGCCACATCATATAGCAAAAGAGGTCACAAATAACTGAATTCAAGGTGTGCATTAAGAAAAGCGTTAGGAATATAATATGAATAATTGAATTTAGTCAGAATGTCTGAAAAGGAGCTACATAGTTACTGTCAACACAAAAGTAAACAATACAATGTTAGTGCTTCTTTGACAAGGAAACTGTTTCCATCATGTAGTGCAGACACCATCCCAGAATTGAAAAACAGTCTAGATGTTTAGGTATGGTATATAAGCCAGTTCTCAATGCACATGTGGCATGCCACAAATCATAAATAACCATTTCACTGCCATATAGTGACAACGTGTGCCAATATACCATTGCTCAACATAAAAATGGTAAGAATAACTAGATACAATGGTGTTTATGTAACATCAGAACAATCATATAAGATTATCCTTTCAGGAATTTAACAGCAAGCTATACGACTGTACTGACTAATTGCATGTGTATAAAACCAGAACACCACAATGGAAGTCTGAACACAGATGTGACACCACCATTGCTGCCTTATTGCATGATATATGTGTTGTAAACAATCTCCTTGAGATAAAACGGATGGTGGGGGCATCTCCCACTGTAAAGGGATACATTATACCTGCAATGGATGCCATTCATGCATGACAGTATATGATGGTATATAGCCCAAAACTGGTAACAGTCATTGAATGTGGATGTTGAACACGTGAGCATTTAAAAACAGAAAATACATTATATTATAGAGATTGAATGCACCACAACAGAAGTGTCACTACAACTGTGAGATATGTCGGTATGCCAAGGCATTACATCATGTTATTGCTACAAGAGGTATGTGTGCCTGTAATTGCTGTACTTAGGCAACAACATACAGAAAGGCAAGCCATCCCTTGTGCCAGAGAATAACACTTCCTACATTTGTTATGTAAATAAAATGTAAGCACATGTCATCATTGCTCTGAATAAAGGCATTGCTATGTGAGAAATTATCATAGCTTTTTGTAAGATGAATTAATATCTATACATGTACACAGCAGATGTGTTTGACAACAGTACTAGTAACATGTACAGTCATAATTAGACTGACACATTGCAGTCTAAGCATTAATGGCTGGATTTGAACTATCTAAGATCACAAGCTACAGATTTCTTTCTAAATTGCAAGAATCATATGACATGTTCAGGTACAACTGGCACAGTTTATATTTAAATAGATGACATTACCACTGCTTATTAGCTGGATGTTTATGCTAAAAAGTGGTCAAAGGGCACAATACCACTGTGCAGCTACACATCAGATATGTATTTGAAGAGGAGTATACACAGTATGAGGGTGAAACTCACTCTCACAGCTGGCCTCAAACATCCTGCATATGTAGCTACACAATGTATAAAGCACAGTATCAAAGTCATGCAACACAGAAAAATGATCGCTCCATCTGTCAGATACTACAGTTATGGTAGCATTATGTAATCATTGTGTGACCAAAAAGTTATTTTCCTTGGAGATGCTAGGATTTGCTAATGTAACACTGCACCACATTAAATTAATCTCATAAGTGGAAGTGTGCATAAAGGTGGTTGTGAGGGGGTCTATATCTCATTGCCAAATGTACTAAATGTTGAACATCTCTTCATCAAACCCTATTTGTTGCATCTTCATCCATTGAACAATTGTTTCAGCTAAACATTTTCACACAGTAAGTAACAAGCTGGCCAACCTACTGACCGGAACAAAAACAGCATTATTTAAAACCCACCCTGATGGGGGGCTGAGCCTTCCCCCACACCCTTAACTAAATATACCAACTCTGAGATCACACTACAATGGGGAAAAGGACACATTCCCATAATGGCCCACTGGTTACTTACCATGGAAACAAAGTTAACATTTGTTTACCAGGAAAGTCTGACTGGGACAGAGCCTATTTTCAGCAGAGCCCTATGGAGAAAAACTCCAGATGCATGTCTTTGGAATATACAAGTGTACACAGAATTTCATGACTCTGGAGAGTCATCACACCAATGATGGGTGACAACAACAGAATAAAGCTGATTGGCCAACTGGATCAAATTAAGTATCTCACACAAAGTGGAGAGCTATGTATGGGAAGTCATTTTTTTTTTTTTGGTGGGACGTGCCCATTTTTTGTTATTTTTTGGGGACAGAAAGGAAAGTTGGAAAACGTGCTTACGAATGTGAGGGTCAGGTAGGTAGGGTAGGTTAGTTAATATAGGCAGACATACAGGACATACAAAACAGACAGGGATGGTGATATAGACAAAAGGTCGGGGGACACCATGAATGGGGATAGGTAGGGGAAATCAGAGGCACACTAATGACCAACTTGGGAACAGTGTGAATCTAATCCTCACCTTTAATACTATCATTACTGTCTGCAGTAGCAGTTCCCTGGGTCAGTGCTAGACATGGCATTTCTCTTTCCAATCCAACTTAAGACCTTTTCAACCCGGCAGATATCAACAATGGTGCCCCTCTCCATTATATCCTCCACAAACCATGTTAGCTCCTGCTGGGTACAAGATTACCACCTCCACTGATACAGAAGGTACCACTGCACCAGCAAATGGGCAGATCTACCTGATACAGGTTGAGCAGGTATGGCAGGGGTTGTGGAGGCAAAACTGATAGGTTGTGACCCAAAGTGCTAGATGTCTGTGCTGCCATCTATGGAGGTATGGCAGGCTGAGAGACAGTGGTTGGTCTACTTTTCTGTGCTGTTACTTATTTATTTTTCAGCAGCAAGGTAAGCAAGCAGCAGAAAGT